>NC_091992.1:57999748-58330998 GCF_044704955.1 Pristiophorus japonicus
CTGTCAATCAGCAGTGGAGTCATGCTGACGTCACAGCGCGTGTGTGTCACCACACTCTCTCCCCTCTGTTAAAGGAGAGAGATTCGATAATTTTTTAACTTTGGCCACTGAACTACCAGGGATGGTTTTGGCCAGGCCAGCGGCCTGGCACCCAAGAGGGGGAGCCAGGCTGCCCATTGGCAGCCGGGCCGAACCCGGGGGCAGTATTTTGCCAGCTGATTGGCAAGTCGGGCAGGATGGGGCCCAGGCTGAAAAATCCCCGACCTGAATTTAGGTCGGGTCGGCCTGTTGACCCTAAAGCGGCGGCCATTTTGTTTTTAGGAATTGCTGCCGCAAACGGGCCTCTTTGCGACACTGAATTTCAGCCCCTGATATTGCAAAGGAATGAATTGTTTTAATTATATGTAACTGGCTAACTTGGGGCATATATATTGCAAAATTGAATTTAAAATCGGTAAGCTGGAGAATTTGTAGTTTTGTTTGATACTTTCGAACCTGTACACAGTCGTGTTGAACTAGGAATTTATAGTTGTTTTAATCTTTTTAATAAAGCCCATTGTATTGGAAAATCTCAGTGTTCTTTTAAGTCTTGGTATTGGAAACACCAAATGTACAAAGTACATCAGAGACCAGTCGAAAACAAGACAATATACCAACATGTCAAACTGTGCCGGAAAGTACACCAACTCCACTCAATGGGATTTCCTGGTGCGGGTTCTGGGGTGATTTGACCAGACAAAGGCATGGCTCATTGTTACAGCAGCAGATGGACGGAGGCCGGGCCGAGGAGGGGAAAGTTGGCAGTCTTTGTGATGGAGAGGATTTGTGATCGGAAACTCAGCTTGGGGCCGGATAGGATGGCGAGCTGGTGCACAGTCTGGCACAACCTGAGTCAGTAGGCGGGGAAGTGGGGGGAACGATGGGAAGGCTACGGAAGTTGTGGCGGATGCTGCAGTCGATGGCTTCGATCTTCCCAAGATATAGCTGGAGGAAATTGCAGCTAAGCCAAGGCTGGAAGCTGTGTAAGCAGTCTGACGGCACAGAGGCAATCGAGGGGCTGAGAGGTGGGGCAGAGGTAGAGCTGGGTGTCACCAGCCCACATGTGGAAACTGACTCTGTGAGCTGAATGCGAATGGGGGAAAGCGGGTTGGGGTCGGGTGAGGGGAAGGGGGCCCCAAGAGATAGGCAGGGGAAGGGGTTTCCCACACGCCTTGCCGAATCCAACGGAAGGCCTCGGTTTCCCACCCACGGCCAGCCAGATTGAGAGGCCGGGTGGCTGCGGGCGCGTAGGCAGGCAGCACTAGGCCGCTCAGAGGAAGGAGGGAGGGGTCATGTGGGGGCCGGGGTCAGCCGCAGGAGCGAGGGGGAGGGCGGTCATAGGCCAGGACCAACACGGGGGCGGGGGGGAGAGGGGGGGGTCTGAAATGATTGCGGGCTGGCCGGAGGAGCTGGATGTGGGGGGGGAGGGGGGAGGGATCTGGAACATTGCGATTGCGGGCCGGGACTAGCAAGGGAGGGGGGGCGGAATCGGATGCCTCATGGGGGATCTCCGATTGTGTGGGGTGGAGTTAGGCAAGGACCCTGGATCCAGGAGGTAAGTGTAAAGGCATTCACCTGCTGAATCCAGCAATCCCCGCCTTGCATTAGCTGGCGGGTTTCAAGAAATGTGTAAAACCTGACTGCAATGTACTTGCTTCATGTGTTCTTTGCTTAAGATTTCATAGCAACACATTACTATTAGAACTGGTTGGTTTATTGGCAAAGCTTTAACAATCACACTACACATTACCAGTTCATCCACCAGCCTCACAACCACCTGCCTCATCGCGAATCCCCAGAACCCAACTGGCTGGGGTTTTATTAAGTCTTGTGAACATCACATGACTGGCTAAGCCACTCCCAACTCAATAGCTCTACAATTGTTTTAAAGTAGAACGTTAAATCAAGTGCCCCCTTTTGGCAAGGGCAATAGAACCCTCAAATTTCCAAATAGACTTTTACAGAAACTTAAAACAAATTAAAAATTGGTTGCCAGGGGTGATGATGCACTCCAGTCCCTCCGGTGCCCACCTCTCGCGGAAGGCCGCGAGCGTACTGGTGGACACCACGTGCTCCATCTCCAGGGACACGCTGGCTTGAATGTACCAGCGGAAGAGAGGCAGGCAGTCGAGCTGAACGACCCCCTCGACTGCCCGCTGCCTGGACTGGCTGATGGCATCCTTGGCCATGCCCAGGAGCAGTCCTACGAGGAGGCCTTCCGACCTGCCCGCCCCCCTCCGCACAGTGTGTCCAAAGATCAGGAGTGTGGGACTCGAATTTGAGGAGCAGCCCCTTCAAATAATGGAAGAGGGGCTGCAACCTCACACACACACAACATAGACATGGAATACGGACTCCTTCAGACTGCAGAAATTGCAGGCGGCCTGGGAGTCCGTGAATCGACATAAAAACTTATTGCACGGGACTGCTCTGTGCACCACCCTCCAGGCCAAGTCCCCAATAAATAGAGGGAGGACTCCCGCGTAGAGTGCACTCCATTGGGGACCCCCGCCTCCTCCGGACGGCAAGATGGTGCGTCATGGCGTGTGAACAGCTCTACAACTATTTTGTTGTATCTGTAAAACAATAAATCATTAAATCAAGTGCCCCCTGATTAAAGGGGGGGGGGGCACTAAAACTGACAAACTTAACAAATTAAACTTTAGACATTACGTGGTTCAAATTAAAATTCGGTTGCCGGGGGTGATGATGCACTCCAGTCCCTCCGGCGCCCACCTCTTTCGGAAGGCAGCGAGCGTACCGGTGGATACCGCGTGCTCCATCTCCAGGGACACACTGGCTCAGATGTAACCGCGAAAGAGAGGCAGGCAGTCGGGCTGAACAACCCCCTCGACCGCCCGCTGCCTGGACCGGCTGATGACCCCCTTGGCCGTGCCCAGGAGCAGTCCTACGAGGAGGCTTTCCGACCTGCCCACTCCCCTCCGCACAGGGTGCCCAAAGATCAGGAGTGTGGGACTGAAGTGCAAACAGAATTTGAGAAGCAGTCCCGTGCAATAAGTTTTTAATGGAAGAGGGCCTGCAACCTCGCACACTGAACATATACATGGAACATGGACTCCTCCAGATCGCAGAAATTACAGGCGGCCTGGGAGTCCGTGAGCCGACTTAAAAATTTATTGCACGGGACTGCTCCGTGCAACACCCTCCAGGCCAAGTCCCCAATAAATAGAGGGAGGACTCCCGCGTAGAGTGCACTCCATTGGGGACCCCCGCCTCCTCTGGACGGCAAGATAGTGCGCCATGGCGTGTCAACAGCTCTCCAAACCTGTGAGCATAGTCACAGGTGCAGACATTACAGCCGAGCAGCTAAAGTTAATTACAACATGGAGGTGAAAGAAGTGCTTCATTATAATATTTAACTGGCTGACCTGCCTCCTGGCAATGGATTGGTTCCCACCCCCATTCCGCCTCTGTTAAAACCAGAAGTAGGCGGGTTGGAGGCAGGTTCAGGTTGGGATTCACAATTTCGGTGGTGATGGTGGGGGTGAGGGGTGCGATGGGAAGAGAAGCCATAGCTGGAGATGTTCTGGCTACAATCGGACACTGGAACCAAGCAAGGGGAGTCCCACTGAGCTGGACAACGGAGGAGAGGCTTTGGAGGAGGACAGTGTGGTTGAGGAGGATGGGGAAGGATAATGCATCGGGGTTACTGTCACACAGACTTGGTTACAGGCGCTCTGGTGCTCTGGCCGGGGTGAAACTTGATTTGAGAGTTTCAAACAGACTTGATGGAGAGATGGGCATGAATTAGGGAGGTGACAGCATGTTCATGGAGTTGTGAGTGATAAGGGAGATTGGAGACAGGGTGGTACTTTGCAAAGACAGAAGTGTCAAGGGTGGGTTTTTGGAGGAGGGGCTGCAGGTTATATCAGAAAATACACCACAAAAATACACCGCTAAATCTCTGAAATGTTACAGGGAATCAGTTCCTTTACTCTTTGCACAGCTTGGTGTGGGAGTTTTAGTTCTGGTCAAAGTGGCGTCACCGGAGATTTGCAAACAGTGATCCTGGTGTATTTAGTTACCCAGTGTAAAACCTGCAATATGTTATCTGGGCCTCTGCAATTCCTCATCCACCTCATTTACTTTAAATGGTTTATGCGCTGTAGATATTTGAATTTCAACTTCTACATTTACCTGATAGTAAACAGACTGACATTTTGATTCCAACTCTCATTCAAGTCCTAAAGAAAGAAAATCAATTTTGCTTTGTTTGTGAACCCAACAGCAACAATTACAAAATAATCCCTCCTTAGATTTGAACCTGTGAACCTGCCTGCTGAAAGCTTTCAAAACTAATCTGCCAGCCCATTAGCCTAATCTTCCGGCAAAAATAACAGCTCCTTTCATGGTAACACAGCAAAAATGTGGAGGCAAATTCAGCTCTAAAACCAGTGATATTAGTCTTTCTGTCCATGGTGTGTGTATGTGTATGCATGTGTTTGAATAAGAGTGCGTATATGTGCTATGTGTTTCTATGTGTGTGTTGTGCTTGTATCTGTGTGTGCACTATGTATTTGTATGTGTGTGTATATCTGTGTGTGTGCTATGTATTTGTTTATTTGTGCGCATGCATGTGGGTGTGTTTGTACATGTCTGTATACACACTATTGGCTAGAAATTTATTTGTCCCCGAATATAGGCATGGGGGATTGCAATGCAGGATCAATCCTCGCCCATTCAAAGTAATGTAGGCAACACGTTAACTTTGTGCTGCCTGTTGATTAACATGATTATGGCGTAACACTGCTGAGTGGCTGCACGCCCATCAGGGGGCCCAAGTTCATGCAAGGCTAGCACCAATTAAAGCTAGCCTGCACGTCTTAAAGTCAGTCTGCAGCTCTTAAAGGGGAGGTTCATTCCTTCAACTGTCTCGGGAACAGAGTCTGAGAAGGAAAAAATACCACTGATGTCACAACAGGGGGGAGAGCATGCAACAAGGTTTTTGGACACAGCACTGAAGGCCTTGGTGCAGGAGCTGGACAGGAGGATAGAGGTCCTTTAATCACAGGGGGCTAGAAGGCCACCCAGGAAAATTGGAAAAGGCATTGGAGAGAAAGCCGTCATGGTCAATGCCAGCAGTGTAGCCCCAAGGAACTGGATGCAGTGCAGGAGGTAGTTTAATGATCTTTCACGAGTGGTCAAGGTCAGTGAATTCATCTTCAAATGCCATATCGCAACAACTGCACCAGTAGCCTCACACATTGCTCAATTCCTGGGCCTGATGCCTTACATCCGAGGGGCTTAAGAAAAGTGGCTGCAGAGATAGTGGATGCATTGGTTGTAATTTACCAAAATTCCCTGGATTCTGGGGAGGTCCCAGCAGATTGGAAAACCGCAAATGTAATGCCCCTATTTAAAAAAGGAGGCAGACAAAAAGCAGGAAACATAGAAAGATAGAAAATAGGTGCAGAGTAGGCCTTTCGGCCCTTCGAGCCTGCACCGCCATTCAATATGATCATGGATGATCATGCAACTTTAGTACCCCCTTCCTGCTTTCTCTCCATACCCCTTGATCCCTTTAGCCGTAAGGGCCACATCTAACTCCCTTTTGAATATATCTAACGAACTGGCCTCAACAACTTTCTGTGGTAGAGAATTCCACAGGTTCACAATTCTCTGAGTGAAGAAGTTTCTCCTCATCTCGGTCCTAAATGGCTTACCCATTATCCTTAGACTGTGACCCCTGGCTCTGGACTTCCCCAACATCAGAAACATGCTTTCTGCATCTAACCTGTCCAATCCCGTCAGAATTTTATATGTTTCTATGAGATCCCCCCTCATTCTTCTAAATTCCAGTGAATATAAGCATAGTCGATCCAGTCTTTCTTCATATATCAGCCCTGCCATCCCGGGAATCAGTCTGACGAACCTTCGCTGCACTCCCTCAGTAGCAAGAATGTCCTTCCTCAGATTAGGAGACCAAAACTGTACACAATATTTGTCGCACCAAGGCCCTGTACAACTGCAGTAAGATCTCCCTGCTCCTATACTCAAATCCTCTAGCTATGAAGGCCAACATGCTATTTGCCTTCTTCACTGCCTGCTGTACTTGCATGCCAACTTTCAATGACTGATGTACCATGACACCCAGGTCTTGTTGCAACTCCCTTTTTCCTAATCTGTCACCATTCAGATAATATTTTGCCTTCCTGTTTATGTCACCAAAGTGGATAACCTCACATTTATCTACATTATACTGCATCTGCCATGCATTTGCCCACTCACCTAACCTGTCCAAGTCACCCTGCAGCCTCTTAGCATCATCCTCACAGCTCACACTATAGGAAACTATAGACCAGTTAGCCTAACATCTGTCGTTGGGAAAATACTGGAGTCCATTATTAAGGAAGCAGTAGTCGGACATTTGGAAAAGCATGATTCAATCAAGCAGAGTCAGCATGGTATTATGAAAGGGAAATCATGTTTGACAAATTTTCTGGAGTTCTTTGAGGATGTAATGAGCTTGGTGGATAAGGGTGAACCAGTGGATGTGGTGTATTTGGATTTCCAGAAGGCATTCGATAAGGTGCCACATAAGAGGTTTCTGCACAAGATAAAAGGTCACGGAGTTGAAGGTAATACATTAGCATGGATAGAGGATTGGCTAACTAACAGAAAACAGAGTTGGGATAAATGGGTCATTTTCCAGTTGGCAAACAGTGACTCGTGGGGTGCCGCAGGGATCGGTGCTGGGTCCTCAACTATTTACATTCTATATTAATGACTTGAATGAAGGAACCGAGTGTAATGTAGCCAAGCTTGTTGATGATACAAAGATGAGTGGGAAAGCAAATTGTGAGGAGGACAAAAAAAATCTACAAAGGGATATAGACAGGCTAAGTGAGTGGACAAACATTTGGCAGATAGAGTATAATGTGGGAAAATTTGGCAGAAATAATAGAAAAGCAAATTATAATTTAAATGGAGAAAAATTGCAAAGTGCTGCAGTACAGAGGGACCTGGGAGTTCTTGTGCATGAAACACAAAAAGTTAGCATGCAGGTACAGCAAGTGATCAGGAAGGCAAATGGAATGTTGGCCTTTATTGCACCGGGGATGGAGTATAAAAGCAGGGAAGTCCTGCTATAACTGTATAGGGTATTGGTGAGGCCACATCTGGAGTACTGTGTACAGTTTTGGTCTCCATATTTAAGGAGTGATATATTTGAATTGAAGGCAATTCAGAGAAGGTTCACTAGGTTGATTCCGGAGATGAGGGGGTTGACTTATGAAAATAGGTTGGGCCTACTCACCTCGGCAGTGTTTCCGATGGTCCGCCAATCTTCCACCTCGAAGCAAATTTTACCTCACAAAATCTTGCGGCCATCGCTCGGTGCCCCTGACAGTTTTTTCTGTCAGCGCACTGTGTTTGCATTATGTGTGTAAAATGCCTATGCGGCCGCCATTAAAGGGGAGGGTGCACTGCCGTGGCCGCCATCTTATTTTTTATTGTCGGCCGACTGCCAGGTCAGGCTGACAATTATGCCCCCCGGGTTCGGCCGGGCCGCCCACTGTCAGCCTGGCACCCCCTCTTGGAGTGGCCGAGTGGACCTAACTAAAAGAATGACAGAGTGCAGCGGCCCTCCCCTTTAAGTGAAAGGGAGAGATGTGGTGACATACACGCGTGATGATGTCATCAGCGCCACGCTGACAACTGACAGCGGCGGGCATGCCACACCACCCCCACAGGAAAAATAGACAAAGAACTGAATTCCATGCAAGAGGCCACTGCAACCACCGCGGCGATGATAACAGCTGAAACACGGTAAGCACGTTCCGTTTCAGGCGGGGGTGAATTTCGGCCCCAGCACATCCGACACTGCAGCACTCCCTCAGCACTGCCCTTCTGACACTGCAGCACTCCCTCAGCACTGCCCCTCTGACACTGCAGCACTCCCTCAGTACTGCCCCTCCGACACTGCAGCACTCCGTCAGCACTGCCCCTCCGACACTGCAGCACTCCCTCAGCACTGCCCCTCCGACAGTGCGGCACTCCCTCAGTACTGCTCTGGGAGTGTTGGCCTGGATTATATGATGAAGTCTTTGAAGTGGGGTTTAGAACCCACAGCCTTCCACCTCAGAGATAGGAGTGCTAATGCTGGACCACGGCTGACAACACCAGTTGGCTTTCTCTTCCTGTTTCACTTCATTGATGGCGACACTCCTGAGTCTCAAACTGAATGAACCATGACACGCTCGGAGAACTCTCTTCAAACCAAGAAATGAGTCCGTTGATCCGATTACTCCAATAGTAAACAAAAGGTTAAGAAAAGGTCAGCATTTTATAATGGGTTGGGAGCAGTCAGACAGCCAGAACACCAAATCATGTGTCTGCAGCACATGCACTGGATGGCCCGATGAAATGTCAATTAGACCATGATTACCCTTTCTCGTGATTATAGACCTGTAATGAATCAGGATGCAGTTAAGCAGCACAGCACTACATAGCCTACCACAGCCGTGCTGGCATTGCCACAAATTTATCGTTGTTTTTCCCCAACAGCTGTAATTTCTATTTGACTTGACTTGAGCAAAGCACAATTTATACCAAAGAGCGGCACTTTTTGCCCTGATTGGGCTAATTGATGCTGACCAACTTCTCACCTTCTCAATTCTGGCAGGCTGTCTAAACGTTTGCAGTGGCAGATGAATTGCTGTTCATTGTTAAATAAATTGGACTCCGTCTTTCACGGGTGAAGTGGCCGATGAGAAAACAAGTCACTTTAGCTAAAGTGCCATGAATTTTGGAGCGCTTGAGTGTATCGCTTAAAATCACTGCGGTGCTCAGAGAAGCTTTGAGGCCGTAACACAGGCCACACTGTCTTGGAAAGCGCTATTCCAAAGCAGTAGTTATACTGTCAGTGCAGCTTTGTGACCGGTACCTACATGGGCATGGGCCAGTCACACTACAACAGTAGCAACCTGTATTTGCATAGTGGCTCTCACATAATAAAATGTCCCAAGGTGCCTCACAGGAGCGTTGTCAGACACAAATTTGCCACTGAGCCACATAAGGAGATGTTGGGACAGGTGACCAAAAGCTTGGTCAAAGAGGTAGGTTTTAAGGAGAGGCGTGAGAGGTTTAGGAAGGGAATTCCAGAGCTTACTTGGGGATGCGCATGAGAGCAGAATAAGAGGAGTGCAGAGATCTGGGATGGTTGTGGGGCTGGAGGAGGTTGCGGGGAATCGGGAGGGGAGATGGTTGTTGAGGAATTTGGAAAGCAGGATGAGAAATGTTTAAATCGAGGCATTGCCGGACCGGGAGCCAGTGTAGGTCAAAAAGTACAGGGGCGATGGGTGAACGGGACTGGGAGCAAATTAGGGTGTGGTCAGCAGAGCTTTGGGTGAGCTCAAGTTTACGACCCAAGTTATACTACTCATTCCGCATTGCTTTCTAGTTAGGGAAGGAGCCTTCTTGACGTGTATAATGACACATCTGCTCGCTGCTGTTCCACTTTGGTTACGTTTCAGGTGTAGTTACACGTTTACACAGCATTGAGCCTCAGCCGTGGGAAACGGACACTGGGCTCACATGCTCTGGATTTACGAGGGACAGGTTAGGCTGCCCCACTGTGCAGATTAGAAACCTGGTAAAAAAATATACCCTCTTATTGTTAGTAAAGAACTGAAGGAACAGCTTATGGTCTGTTAACATGGATATGGTGACAAATTAATTAATTTTAATTCCAGTTAAACTGCAGCAGGTGCAAACCCAATGTGGAGAGAGATATCTGGGTTAAAAATTTGGAAGCGCCCTGTTCGGGGGCGGTAACACTGGCGAGGTGCGAGACTTTGTGCCAGGTACAGAAGTCTCGCCTCTTGCAAGAAATTGGGGTTACCGCCCCTTTGGGGTGCACGGCTCAGCAGCGTTACACACTGGACCGTGTAGTGCTACCGTGTAGGAGGGGCTCTCCCTGAATTAAAGGGAAGGGCCCAAGCTGCAAACTCTACATTAATGAAAGGGTCCCTATGTGGACCACCAGGGAGTGGGAGTGCCACGCGATCAGCCCGATACTCAAGCAGAGTGCAGGGCTGACCGATCGAGGCACAGAGCCCACGTCCAAAGCAGCAATGGGGCGCACAAGAAAATCGGACTTTTTTCTACGAGCGGTGGGCCACCTCCCCTTTAATTATCGCCCCGCTAGCGGCCGGACGCCCGGTACAAGCCCTCTGAAGCCGTCACTGTCATCGCCCGGCACAGCTTCAGGGGGGAAACGCAATTTAGGGCCGGGGCACTAATGGGGCGCCACCCACAGTGATAACGTCAGCATCGCCGGTGCAGCAGAACGGGGCGCTACGTGTTACTGCCGCCACTAAACCCCTGCCAAATTTAGCGGGAGGCGCTAGCGGCGCAGCGCCCAGGCAAAAAGTCGTTTGCACCCTGTTGGCTAACGAGAGGCGCAAATGACCTGAATTTCTTATCCAGAGTGTTTCCTTAAGGTGTTCCCATATTTAACTGATGCATTTTCACTCCTGAATTACACAGTTTGCATCAGCATGCGCTTGAAGTGGGGTAAATTCAAAACATATCTGTGGAAACAATGGCCCCAATATTAACGGGGAGGCGGGAGGGCGCGTGGGAGCCTGGTATTGGGCGAAGAACTCTGCAAGGTCTTAACGACAGGGCCTCATTTAAATCATTCTGGACAGACTCCTGCCCGATAGCCGCCCACATTGACTGCCTGGTCGGGGAGGCCGGCAGTGGAAATTTATCGGCAAGAATCCGCAGCTGTTGACCCTTGGGGGTAGAATTGCGGAAACAATATTTTATTGAGCGGGTGGTCTATGTCTGGAACAGGTTTCCCAGGGAGATGGTGAAAGGGGTTAGTGTTGATTCATTCAAATGTAAATCAGAAAATAATGGCCCGGATTTTGCGATAGAAGTAACAGAGAGGCTATCAGCGTTCACCGTTATTAAGAAGTAAATCGGACAGTAATATCCGGCGTCCGCATGTGCGCAGGAAATCAGGAGGTTGCTTGTCCTGTTCCTCCAGAAGCTTTGCTACACCAGTATCTCGACCAGAGACTTAGCATTCAAACACATGAAGGGCGTGAAGTTGCGGTATTTACCCACTAGCTACCCACCAAACACGCCAAAAAAAGGTAGGGCTTATTCATTTAAATGTAAGTGGATATTTAACGGTGTGGTAAGTCTTAATTACTCCCAAACAACCTCTCTGGCACTGAAAATTAACTTTTACAAGTGTGTGTTGAGTCACAAATTTGAATTATGTTGGACTTTAAAAAAAAATTAAAAATGAAAATAAAATGTTTTTTTACATGTTCTTTCTGTCGCTTATCTCTCTCTTAACCCCATATTTTTCCCCCTCTCCTTATTTCACTTTCTGTACATGATTTTACATTGAATTAAATATTCTAACTTACACTTCCTGGTTTAGACTGCGTGGCTCAGTTAGGATTCTTCAATCTGATTGGTCGCTCTGTTCACACAGGCCCCGGATCCCCTGTAGAGGGCGCTGCACTGGATCAGACACCCGATGGTAGCTAGTTGCAGTGCAGAAGCCCACAGAAAGTCTGTGGGCAGCTGTAAGTGTGATGGATGTCGCGTGCCATTCGCGTGCCGTAAAATCGGGGCCAATATTTTGGGATACAGTATATGAGCAAATCGAGACATGGCGTGTGGGAAGTACAACACGCTTGGGAGGAACAGGTAATTTTGGATCGATGGTTTCCAACGTTCTCCACCATTGGGGTTTCCTCACCTCATGTCTGGTCTGTTGTAGACTAATTGATAGAGATTAATTGCTAAAATAAAACTTAAACACCGAGCTCTCTCTGCTTGGGAAAGCCTGGGTGACAGAGCTGTCTGTCAAAGGGGACAAAAGCTGATCGAAGGCCTTGTCCCCGTCTCAAATATCTTCAGCACAGCTGCCCAGCAAACCCACTTCCCGTGATAGGCCTGATTCTTTTGATCCGTGTCAACGTGGCTTGGAACCAGCTGTGAAAACATGCTTGCTAACAGCTATGTTGCCCAACCCACTTTGAAGTTATATGGTGCTAGAATTTCCATAAAATCCACCACCGCCGGATTGCTGCCCAAAAGATCGCTAAGATTCTTAAACTAACGGTGGCGAAAAATTGCACAAAAAAAGGAAATAATACTGCCCTGCGAGAAAAATGGGTCTTACACACAGATATGATATGATATGGATATGGTGGAAAACGTGATCCTGGGCAAATTGGGCAGTTCTTAATCAAAATGGGCAGTAATTATTCAAATTTAGATCAAGGCTGCGGGTTAGGCCTAGGAGGGGGGAAAACACAAAAAATATTTTTTCGAAAAAACATAAAATAAAAAAATCATGTAACATTCTCAGGAAGCGGTGCACAATTTACCACTGTCGATTGTTTCAGGTGAAGGGCCAATGCTGCTTGGTAGGAGTGGATGGGGAAGATTCGATGGAACCAGAAGACCTCTGCGTACCTCCTCCGGCGAACGACGTCTCTCTTGCTCAAAGGCTGAGCAAACCCCCACTTTCAGCTGAACCAGGCATCGAAGTGCAGATCCATTTGCAGATCCCCGAGGCACAGGCCGCTCATCACGACCACGAGGAGGTGAAGATCAACCGAGCAATGGTATGGGCGTGGTACCCACCACCCGAAGCCGACAACCTCTTTGCGACAATGGAAGAGGTTCCAGGTCGACCATGCAGAGTGGGACTCCGGCCGAAACAATCCGAATGCGTCTTCCCGACCCCAGAGGCCAAATCCCTGGAGAGGAAGATCACAACAGTCGGAATCACGGACACGAATGAGAGTGCGTCCAGACCACGGGACGAAAAGGCGTCCAGACCACGGGTCGAAAGTGCATTCATACTACGGGACGAAAGTGCGTCGAGAACACGGGATGAAAATGCGCCCAGACCACGGGACGAGAGTGCTTCCAGACCACGGGACGAGAGAGCGTCCAGACCATGGGATGTCGCTGCAACGGAACAGAGGAATGTGTTGCTCAGCAAGGAAGATGACTGGGATTGGGGCAAAGGTAAAGGGGCGGCCGCTGAGAAGGCCAGGAACCCACTACGTTCCAATAAGTTGTTTGCACTGTGTAACCCATGTGAGCGTTCTTTCGCGACCAATGATGTACCATTATATGAGATCGGGAGCACCTTACAACAAGCCAAAGTAGTGGGCGAACACCAACCGATTGTATATGTATCTGACAAAGTACTTGTAACAAGTGATGTGTTATCACACGGGGTCGGGTGTGTTGTGCAACAAGCCAAAGTAGCGGGCGAGCCCCAACAGGTTGTACATGTATCCAATAAGTTAACCAAGGCAGCAGCTTGGGTTCACAGGACAAAAGAGATGTACCAAAGAGGGTCCCAATATTTGCTCGAGTCAGACAAACTGCCCATTCCACAGTTTTGGGAGAGCAGAGGCACCATTATCGATGTATTGTTTTGAGAATGTCTAACACTGTCTGTGCACTGTCACATGATCCGCCATGGGCCAGGCACTGAGAACGGCACTAATGCCCTCAGTTGGCCGCCGTTGCCCAACCCCCGGGGTGGAAACGGCGCAGCCTGCAGACCCACTCGTGGAAGTGCTAGAAAGTGAGGGGTCAATTGTAACGGCCCCCCAGTTTAGGACAAGGACCAGCCAGGATCCCACGTTACCACCTGCCAATGGTGAACTGTTAGACGGGATGTTGCAACCTATCCGTCGCAAAGACGAAAGGCCCATCCCAACGTTGCAAAGAAAGGCAGGGCGGCTACACACAGTCGGTGGTGTGGGGCCCCCATACCATGGCCCAGGATCCATGGGGACCACGAGGCCTCCCGCCATTACCGAAAGTCTCAAGGCTATATCAGCCATCCTGGGCTTGCCAGACCCTAGAGTCAGCGACAATAGTCCGGAGCAGGCAGCCCAAATCACAAAGCCAAGCACCACGCATGTCACGGTACACTCCCTACAGACCCGGCTATCCCGGGAGATCCGTAGTCACCAGACAGAATCACTCAGAACCGAGCCTTCCATATGCTATCAGCAGAGAATGGACCATGATTGCATGGCTCCTCCATGCAACATCAGAATAAGCGATGTAGACCATGTTCAGGGCCCCAGACGGGCTGCTAGCACTGTATTAGCCAAAGGGGGGGAATGGAGTGTGTGTGATGAAAATGGAGCGTTTGATTGTGAAACCATGTACTGAGCTAATGCAGAAAGCATTTGGACCAGACCATTCTGCGAACTACAGATAACCAGGAACCACTGTGAAAGGACCTGGCCCCCAGCAGGCCACTAACACAATCGACCTCGCTGTCAACCACGAGGATGAACCCACCACGTCAGGATTTCAACCCAGGCGATCGACCCGGGGATGCGGGGCACCAGATCGCCTCAGCTTGCAAATAACTTGCACATAAGACTTTGGCGGGGGGGGGGGAGTGATGTTATGTATGTATGTAAACCTCACCAATATGTAAGACTTGCCACTAGGGGGCACACCTGTGGGAGACCTAAGGGTCACCTGTGCACCCTGGGGGCAAGCAGGTGTAAAAGATAATTCACCATGCTGCTTCCCCACTCTGGAGTCTGAATAAAGAGACCAAGGTCACAACAGTTTGAGCTTGTGATACAGTCCTGTGGATTTATTCTGAACACAACATCTTCCATCACGGAATCTGTATTCAGGGGATTCCCCCATGGCTCCTCTGATTCTGTGGGACCAAGCCGTGCACAGCAAGGCACCCCCAGTGTTGCAGAGTCTTTGCCGCAGCGACAGAGGTTGGGGCAGGAAAGGTTGGCTGCTGTAGGCGTGTACCAGGACAAGGTGTGTCTGTCACAGGCCAGCGTCGACATAGGTCGAGAGCTGCTCAAGGCCATCACTACGATAGCCGCAACTATCGCTGTTCTATCAGAGCGGCAGTCGGAGGATATGTTGCGTATGATCACTGCAATGGAACGAACTGCCGACTCCATCGATGCCATGCGGCAATCGACGGGATCGGGACATGGTGCGGAACCCTCCCATGCATAGTAGCCAGGTTGACAGCACCCGAGGTGACATCATCTCCTAGCCTAGAAGCTGTGCCTTCCACATCACGAGCTTCTCCTGAGGCTCCACTTATTGCGCCTGCAATGTTTGACCCCCAACAGCAGCAACAACATTCGGGGTGCACTGCTGCACACCGGCTTGGTATCATCACGGGGAGGTCTGAGCTCGGGGGCAGTGGGAAAGGGAAGGGCGGGAGTAAGAAAGAGGGGAATAGTCCCAAGGGTGGTGGAGCACGCGGTCGAGGGCGAGGTCTTGGCCGTGGTCGAGGACAGTAAAAGGTCTTTTGTTATATTTGTTCATTGAATAATTGAAGTTTGAGAAAAGTTAATTAAAGTTGTTAAAGTTTTGTTAACGTTGTTATTAAAGTTGTTAAAATTGTTACAGTTTTATAGTTTTACAAAGTTTTAAAATTGTATATTTTTAACATTTTTACATAAATGTTTGAATTGAATTTAAGCACTCTTGTACAGTGTCAAACCTTTGGGGTAACAGTCATCAGGGTCCCAAAACACAGCTCTCCACATTCAAGCAAAGCGTTCATTTATGAGCTGCTGCCGTAACAATTTACTGTGGCATATGCTCCATGTGCCCTCCGCTGTGGTGTTGGGGGGGGAGCGGGGGGTGTGTTGCCATGGGTTCATCTGGAAGCTGCTCCTCATCCTCCTCCAGCTCATTTTCCTCTTCTTCCTCCTCCGCTTCCTGCACTCTCTCCTCAGGTAGTCCCGCAGTCCCCTGTTGTAATCCCTGTCCCCACATGATTGCTAAATGATGTAACATGCAGCACACCACTGTGAACTGAGCAACCTGCTCAGGGTGCAGCCTGCCTCCTGAGTGGGCCAAGCATCGAATGCGCTGCTTCAGCACTCCAATTGTCTTTTCGATAATGTTACGTGTGGCTATATGGCTCTTATTATATCGTTGCTCGGGTTCTGTCTGAGGGTTCTGCAGGGGGTCAAGAGCCAGGTGGCGAGGCCGTACCCTTTGTCCCCCAGCATCCAGCATTTACCTTGTGGCTCAGACTTCAACAGGTCAGGCACAGTGCTCTCACGCAAGATGTGCGCATCATGGATGCTCGCTGGAAAGTTGGCATTCACTGCTATTATGCGCTGTGTATGGTCGCAGATGAGCTGCACATTGAGGGAGTGGAATCCCTTACAGTTTTGGTACACCTCCGTCTCTTGTAATGGTGCTTGCATGGCAATATGGGTACAGTCAACAGCACCCTGCACCTTGGGGAAGCCGGCAATGCATGCAAACCCCAAAGCCCTCTCACTCTGTGCCTCCCTGGTCATTGGGAAGTTTATAAATTCCATCCGGCGTGTATACAGTGCTTCGGTTACCTGTCGAATGCACCGATGAGTAGCATGCGGAGAAACACAGCACATGTCCCCAGCTAATACCTGAAAAGAGCCACATGCATAAAAGGAAAGTGTCGCAGTCACCTTCACCTCGACAGAGAGTGCAGTAATGTTGGTGGTACTGGGCTGCAGGTCTGCCTTAATGAGCTGGCAAATCTCATTCATCACCTCTTTTTGGAAGCGCAGCCTTCGAACGCGCTGTCGATCGGTCAGGTCCATGTATGAGCGCTTCTCCCTGAAAATCCTTTATGGGTAAAGGCTTCCTCCTCCTCATCAGTCTGCGACCTCCTCCATTACCCTGATAACTCTGCTCAATAAACTTTCTCACATCGGGATCCTGCATTAGACAGGTAGTCAGCAATACAGGCTGAGATAGTACAGGCCCCATTCTTTTTAATTCTCTAAAATATTTTTAAATGAAAAAAAGTAACTAAAATGCCTTGATCTTTAAGTTACTCAGTACCAATAAAAATACCCTTTCCGACTGTAACTCGCACTGTGAACTCATTGTAAATCGCACTGTAAATGCACTATTCACCTCAGAAATACAGAGGTGCTGCTTTAGCTGACTGTTCCCGATTTCAAAATGGCCATTCCCGCCCACTTACCATTGCGTAAAACCACTTTTTCCAGGACGGTATGCAGTTCCGGTGGTATGTCTGCGGTATGCGATGAAAATCAGACTGTTTGGACGGTCTGTGGGCGGTCCTGCACGGCAGACAGTGCACATACCGCTCGGCAGTGTGTCAGAGATGAATCTTCTGCCGAGCGGTATGTTGGCGGCATGTATGTGTTTTTTCACAAAAATCGCATTGTTGAGCGGCAAGCGTGCGGTACGCGTACGGCACGCGGGCGGTAGGCATATGGTACACAGGCGGTACACGGGCAGTAGGGGGCGGTACGCAGGCGGTAGGGGGCGGTACACGGGCAGTAGGGGGCAGTACGCATATGGTACATGGGCAGTACACAGGCAGTAGAGGGCGGTACACGGGCGGTAGGGGGCAGTACGCATATGGTACACGGGCAGTACACAGGCAGTAGGGGCGGTACACGGGCGGTAGGGGGCAGTACGCATATGGTACACGGGCAGTACACAGGCAGTAGAGGGCGGTACACGGGCGGTAGGGGGCAGTACGCATATGGTACACGGGCAGTACACAGGCAGTAGGGGCGGTACACGGGCGGTAGGGGGCAGTACGCATATGGTACACGGGCAGTACACAGGCAGTAGGGGGCGGTACACGGGTGGTAGGGGGCGATTTGGGGGCGGTAGGGGGCGGTATGTCCATAAATTTCGGGCTCTTTAATTTACCTTTTTTTGCTGGGCTACTTACCTACTGCCCAGCTCCGGCTGCTGTTCGTGGGCGTTTTTTTCGATCTTACCTACGGGTCACCGCTGAGCCCAAACTTGGGCGGTAGCGTTTTTTTTGGCGGTGCGCACCGGCAGTCCACTCCCCGGTGGCATTTGAAACCACCGGCGGAACTCTGTGTGAAATGGAGTGGGAATTTTCGGCAGGTGGTTTTCCACCGAAAACTAGCAGTACCGCCGAGAAAACCAACGGAAGTGGAGTGGAAAATCTAGCCCATAAATATAGAAACTGAAGGTACTAAATGACTGGATCTCTTACCATTGTACTAGACCACCAGCTAGCCGCAGAATGTTGCTTTTTCTTACCAATATTGAATAAATAGCCCACCTTTGGCAATCACAGGGATGTTTGTGATTGAATATAATGGTTCTGGTTAATAAACGGTTAAGACTTTGACAACCCACTGTGTTTGCCTGAGAAACTAGCACCTGTGGAGATACATATACAGTCTGTCTGAACACTGAGCTGGCAGCCTTTCTGTTGCGAAGTAGTCTGCGTGACCTTGGTTTAATCTCTAACAGGCTGTTTATAGCAATACAAAATACAACCTCAAAGTCCATATTTGACCATAGGGGGTATCACAGCTGAGTCCGATAAGGACTTGGCTAATATCCAGCCTGACCCTTCCCGCGGAGAAAACAAGGAGTGAGAACATTGGCAAAGACAACTGAAGCATCCCTACCACCAAGCAGGCCGAAATCAGCTAATGCCACAGCTTGGGATCAAACCTGGGAGGTTCGGGGTCAGTATGGGTCAGTTACTCTAGAGTAACCGAGGGGAAGGGAAGATGCAAGGGCAGCTGGTATCTATAAAGCCATTGCAGGTTAAAAAAATTTGATAAAGCTAAAACAATTGACAAAATAAAATCTAAATCGCCCACAGTAATATTACAAGGATGGGCGGCAGCCATGTTGTTCATGCATCAGGGTCTTGGCACAGAGCTCAATATACCTGATGGTCTGATTTTAATGAATGGAAAATTAATCCAAAAAGGAATGAAATAATGCAGGTTGGCACGATTCCCATCTCGACAGGGCCAGGATCCTAATGTGTTTGTGTGTTTCAAGTTAATTGTAACCATTCCATCTGTTTTCAAACAAGAAACTGTGGGGGGTCCCAGCAGGAACGCAGGCTATCAATACCCTTCCTTCCTCCCTGACCCGCCCCCCCCCCACCCTCGGAAGCGAAAGGGGCAATTACTATCGGCAACAGCGCCAGAACAAGATAGTCTGCCTTTGCCTCAAGGTGAACATTTATCCATGTACAGCTGGTACATTTGGTACCGTTACCAGCTCTCAGCATAAAAAGGCTATCACTCAGCCAAGCTCGACTCGATTTTTGTCCTCCAGAAATTCCTTCACGTGTCTGCAAAGACAAGCGAGCATCCCAGTGCAGCCGGCAGTCCTTTCACTGCAAGGGCCAATTTGTCAATCACACAAAGTGGTAGTGATGGCTCAGTTGGTGCCACTCTCACTTCTTCTGAGTCGGAAGGTCCTGTGGTTAAGACCCACTCCAGAGACTTGAGCATGTCACCTGGGCTGACACTCGCAGTGCAGTGCCGAGGGAATGTTGCACTGTCGAAGGTGCTGTTTTTCAGACGAGATGTTAAACCGAGACCCCCATCTGCCCTTTCATGATGTAAAAGATCCTATGGAACTATTTCGAAGAAGAGCATGGGAGTTCTCCCAGGTGCCCTGGCTAATATGTGTCATTTAACCAAATTCAATAAATAAACTATTATCTGGCCATGAAAAGATTTCTGTTTGTGGCAGCTTGCTGTGCACAAATTGGCTACTATGTTTCCCTACATTACAACAGTGACTACACTTCAAACTATTTCGTTGCTACTTTGGGAAGTCCTGAGGGCATAAAAGGCACTATATAAATGCAGGTATTTCTTTCTTTCATCACGCAGAATGGCAGTAAACATGAATTAGTAATGACAGGCCTTCAATGGCACACCCCAACTTTAACTCTTTCCTCTGAGGAACATTCAAGATCAATTAGTTTGCAATAAAGACTCTTCATAGCCAAACTGAGAAAACCTGGGCTACAACTCACTCGTTTCTCTCGGTGCTGAGAGGGAGATGTGATGAAATATTTCAGTGATTGTCATGTATGTACATGCTGTTTGTAGCCACCAGATGGTGTCATTGTTGGAGGCCACTAAGCAGCACGCACATGGTGCTGCTCTGGTATAAAAGGCCAGTCATTTTGTGAGTCAGGCACTTTGGGCTGTAATAAAGCAGAACCAAGGTTAAACAGTACTCAATTTGTACCTTTGTTGCATACATAACAGTGATGTAGAAAGAGATCGGTAGGCCAGATGCCATCCATGGAAACCAGCATTTTCAGGGCACTGCAAGCTTGCCTATCTTGTGGACAAAAGTCAACACCCTTCCTGGGCTCGACCCCCTTTGGGGATCAACTCTCAGCTTATCCTCCTACTCAGGGTTACTCTGTTGTTCGTTACTGCTGTAAGAAACCCTGCTTGCTGTGGATCAGAAATTCCTGCCCACAACATGTATTCACATTTCATCAGCCTCCTTACACACTGAACGTCGGGTAGTAACGAATGCTTTAACTCCACCTCCTGCTGCCTCAAGCCTCCGGGGCATGGTCACCTGCTATTGCTGCTCCTCCATCTCCACTGCCAGGCTTAGATGCCTTAGATACCTGGGCTGCAGAACTCACCAAAAGACTCACCTTTCACGTGATATCTTTTGCTCTGCTCAGCCATTAAACTCCCTCTGATGCTTTAGTGTCAGCTTTAAATGGGGGGAAATTAAAGTGACATGTGCAATGTATGCACCTGGAAAGTTGCTCACAGGTTTGTAGTCGGTTCACAGAGTCCCAGGCCGCCTGCAATTTCTGCGGTCTAGAGGAGTCCGTGTTCCATGTGTATATTGAGTGTGAGAGGTTGCAGCCCCTCTTTCATTATTTGAAGGGGCTGTTCCTCAAATTCTGGTTGCACTTCAGTCCCACACTCCTGATCTTCGGGCACCCTGTGCGGAGGGGAGCGGGCAGGTCAGAAGGCCTCCTCGTAGGACTGCTCCTGGGCACGGCCAAGGGTGCCATCAGCCGGTCCAGGCAGCGGGCGGTCAAGGGGGTCGTTCAGCCTGACTGCCTGCCTCTCTTCCACAGTTACATCCGAGCCAGGGTGTCCCTGGAGATGGGGCACGCAGTGTCCACTGGTACGTTCATGGCCTTCCGCGAGAGGTGGACGCTGGAGGGACTGGAGTGCATTATCACCCCTGGGAACAGAATTTTAATTTAATTTGACTGTTTAAAGTTCTCAGTTAATTTGGAAATTTGTGGGTTCTAGTGTTCTTACTAAAAGGGGGTACTTGATTTTAAAGTTCTATCCAAAATATTTGTAGAGCTGTTGCATTGTGAGTGGCTTAGCCAGTCACGTGATGTTCACAAGACTCAATAAAACCCCAGCCAGTTGGGTTCGGGGGATCCACGATGAGGCAGGTGGTTGTGAGCCTGGTGGATGAAATGGTAATGTGTAGTGTGATTGTTAAACCTTTAATACACCAACTAGTGCTTAATAACAATGTGTTGCTATGAATTCTTAAGCAAAGAACCCATGAAGCAAATACATTACACTGTGGTAACAAAGTAAATTCTGTTAATTGCTTCTTAATGGGAAAGAAAGAAAACTGATTTACACAGCATCGTATAACAAAGACTATCGTTATTTATGTTGTGTATAGAAAAACTCCACAAGGCTGAGTACTGTGAGCTAAACTTAGTGTAACCTTAGTCTTCTTTATTACAACTCCAGAGTGCCTAAATAACATGGCAGGCAACCTTTTATACTGGCCCTACACGTTTGTGCAGGTGACCATTAGGACTCCAACAGTCGCACCCTCTGGTGGCAAGTATTACATAGTTACATACATAACATCACTCTCCCCCCCCCCCCACCCCCGAGTCTTCGGTACAAGTTATTTACAAGTTGAGGCGATCTGGAGCCCTTCGCTCCCTGGTTGATCGTCTAAGTTCAAACCCTGGCGTGTATGAGTTGGCCGGACCATTGCTGCACTGCACTGCAGTGTAACCGGACTGTCAGGAATGGTGGGTTCATCCTCGTGGTTGACAGCGAGGTCAATTGCTAGTTGGGTGTGTGTTGGTGGATCATCGATGGTGATGTCCTCTTCAAGTTGTTCCTGATTGTCAGTAAATCGCAATTTGGTCTGATCTAAATGCTTTCTGCACATTTGGCCATTTAACAGTTTGATTATAAACACCCTATTCCCTTGCTTGGCCAAAACAGTGCCAGCAACCCATTTGGGACCATGGACCGTAATTCAGGACAATCACAGGGTCGTTAACATCAAAGTCACGTGAAACAGCCGCGCGATCGTGGTACATGTTCTGCCGGTGTCGCTGGGTTTCCACATGATCATTAAGATCCGGTTGGACTATGGAGAGCCTGGTTTTGAGAGCTCTCTTCATTAGCAATTCTGCCGGGGGAACCCTGGTGAGCGAGTGGGGTTGCATCCGGTAACTGAGCAGAATGCGAGACAAGCGGGTCTGCAGGGAGCCGTCCGTCATATGTTTCATGCTCTGCTTGATGGTTTGGACTGCCCGCTCCGCTTGACCGTTAGACGTGGGCTTAAACGGAGCAGACCTGACATGCTTGATGCCATTGCAGGTCATAAACTCGTTGAATTCCGAGCTGGTGAAACACGGTCCATTGTCACTGACAAGGATGTCGGGCAAGCCATGGATGGCGAACTTGGCCCGGAGATTTTCAATGGTGGCTGTGGACGTGTTGGATGACATGATTACGCATTCAATCCATTTGGAAGAAGCGTCCACAACTACTAAAAGCAACTTTCCGAGAAAGGGGTCAGCAAAATCTATGTGGATCCTGGATCACGGTTTGGAGGGCCATGACCACAGACTCAGTGGAGCCTCTCTTGGTGCATTGCTCAGTTGCGAGCAAGTGTTGCACTGATGCACGCATGACTCCAAGTCCCAGTCAATGCCGGGCCACCAAACATACAACCTGGTAATTGCCTTCATCATGACAATGCCTGGGTGGGTACTGTGTAGGTTTCGTATAAATGTTTCCCTGCCTTTTTTGGCAAAACCATGCGATTACCCCATAAGAGACAATACGACTGGATGGACATTTCATCTTTGCCTCAGTGAAACGGCTTAATTTCATCTTGCATTTCCCCGGGAACGGCTGACCAGTTCCCATTTAGGACGCAACTCTTTACTAATGATAGCACAGGCTCCTGGCTGATCTCGGTCCTGATCTGGCGAGCTGTGACAGGTGACCCCTCGCTCTCAAAAGCATCCATGACCAGTAGCAAGTCTGCAGGCTGCACCATTTCCAACCCAGTGGTGGGTAATGGTAGCCGGCTGAGAGCATCGACACAGTTTTCAGTGCCTGGTCTGTGGCGGATAACATAGTCATAAGCGGATAATGTTAGTGCCCATCTTTGGATGTGGGACGAAGCATTGGTGTTTATACCTTTGCTTTCTGAACACAGCGAAATGAGCAGCTTGTGGTCAGTTTCAAGCTCAAACTGAAGTCCAAGTAGGTATTGGTGCATTTTCTTAACCCCATATACACATGCTAACACCTCTTTCTCGACCATACTATAGGCTCTCTCAGCCTTAGACAGACTGCTAGACACGTATGCAACGGGTTGGAGGTTGCCCGATACATTGGCTTGCTGTAATACAATGAGGCGTCACAAGCTGGCACTAAATGTTTACATGGGTCATAGTGTACAAGTAACTTATTTGAACATAGCAGGTTCCTGGCCTTCTCAAAGGCTGTGTCTTGAGATTTGACCCAAAACCAGTCATCACCCTTATGTAGCAACATGTGCAAAGGCTCTAACAACATGCTCAACCCGGGGAAGAAAGTTACCGAAATAGTTGAGGAGTCCCAGCAATGAACGCAGCTCCATCACATTCTGTGGTCTGGGTGCATTCTTCATGGCCTCTGTCTTTGAGTCCGTGGGCCTGATGCCGTCTGCTGCAATCTTTCTCCCCCTAAATTCGACTTCTGGCGCCAGGAAAACACACTTGGAGCATTTCAGCCTGAGTTCCACTCTGTCTAGGCGACTTAGAACCTCTTCCAGGTTTTGTAGATGTTTGATTGTGTCATGACCGGTGATCAGGATGTCGTCTTGGAACACAGTGGGGCGCGGAACAGATTTCAGCAAACTCTCCATGTTTCTCTGGAAAATGGCTGCAGCCGAGCGAATCCCGAAAGGGCACTTGTGGTATATAAACAGCCCTTTGTGTGTGTTGATGCACGTCAGTCTTTTCGAAGATTCAGCCAGCTCCTGTGTCATGCAGGCGGAGGTTAGGTCCAACTAGGTGAACGATTTCCCCCCCGCCCGCTAACGTTGCGAACAGGTCATCTGCCTTGGGCAGCGGGTACTGGCCCTGTAGTGAGACTCGGTTAATCGTTACCTTGTAGTCTCCGCAGATTCTGACCATGCCATCGCTTTTCAACACCGGAACAATTGGACTGGCCCACTCGTTGAACTCGACTGGCGATATGATTCCTTCGCGTTGGAGTCTGTCCAGTTTGATCTCGACTTTCTCCCTCATCATATACGGAACCGTCCGAGCCTTGTGATGGACGGGCCGTGCATTGGGGCCTAGATGGATCTGTACCTTGGCGCCTGTGAAGTTGTCGATGCCTGGTTTGAATAGCGAGGGAAACTTGCATAGCACTTGAGCACACGAGGCAACATCCACTGAAGATAGTGCTTTGATGTCGTTCCAATTCTATCTAATCTTTTCGAGCCAGCTTCTGCCGAACAGCGTTGGGCCATTGCCTGGAACAATCCACAATGTTAGGTCATGCACAGCTCCATCATACGATATCTTCATTGCTGCCCTTCCAATGACTGGTATGAGCTCTTTGGTGTAGGTACACAGCTTTGCATTAATTGGGCTCAGTTTGGGTCTTTGTGCTTGGTTGCCCCACAGTTTCTCGAAAGCCTTCTGGCTCATTATTGACTGACTCGCACTCGTGTCCAACTCCATGGATACTGGAACTTCATTTAATTTGACTTTCAGCATTATAGGCAGGCTCTTGGTGGTGAAGGTATGTACCCCGTACACTTCTTCCTTGGGTTGAGTTGCCTGTGCTGCGTGATCCACACCGGATCGATCATTCTCTGCCACATGGTATGTCACAGCACGTTTGCACATTCGCTGGAGGTGCCCGATCGTTGCGCAGCCTTTGCACACGTAGTGCTTGAATCGACATTGATGGGCCCGATGATTATCCCCACAGCGCCAACATGGTGCTAATGGATTCACATTCATCCCCGATGGCGGATTCTGAGTCACCACAAGACTTGCAGCCGCAGACGTATAGGCCCTGCCATATACAGTTCAGCCTGCTAGCGATGTCATTTTATGCACAGTACTTGCCGGTGAGCTTCGATGTTGAGAAGATATTTGTTTGGTGATATTGTCCATGGCCATGCATGCCTGGGCGATCGCGATGGCCTTGCTCAGGTCTAGGGTTTCGACAGCCAGCAGCTTTCAAAGAATGACCTCGTGGCTGATGCCCAGCACGAAAAAGTCCTGCAACATTTGCCCCAACGCAGCTCCAAAATCGCAAGTTCCCGCGAGGCGTCTCAGGTCGGTGACATAATCTGCCATGTCCTGGCCCCCAGAGCGATGGTGCGTGTAAAAACGATATCTGGCCATGAGGATACTCTCCTTCGGCTTGAGGTGGTCCCAAACCAGCGTGCATAACTCTGTATATTGCTTCTCCGTTGGTTTTGTCGGTGTGAGCAGATTCTTGATGAGGCCTTATATTTTAGGCCCACAGACGGTGAGGAGAACCGCCCTGCGCTTGGCCATGTTAGTGTCTCCTTCCAGCTCGTTGGCCATGAAGTACTGGTCGAGTCACTCGACGAAGGCTTTCCAATTGTCACCCTCTATGAATCTCTCTAATATTCCAACGGCAGCCATGATTGCGTGAAGGTTCGTATTCTGTTACTCGTCGCCCGTTGTTGTGTATAGAAGAACTCCACGAGGCTGAGTACTGTGAGATAAACTTAGTGTGACCTTAATCTTCCTTATTACAACTCCAGAGTGCCTAAACAACATGGCAGCCAACCTTTTATACTGGCCCTGCACGTGTGTGCAGGTGACCATTAGGACTCCAACAGTCGCGTCCTCTGGTGGCAAGTATTACATAGTTACATACATAACAATTTACATCGGAGCATGAGGAGACCATCGATCCTTGTTATGTTAAACTTGTATAGGACCCTGGTCAGGCCGCACTTGGAGTACTGCGCATAGTTCTGGTCTCCATATTATAAAAATGACATCGAAGCACAGGAGAAAATGCAAAAAAGATTTCAAAGGATGGTATCAGAACTGAGCGATTACAGCTATTGGGAAAGTTTGAACAGTTGGGGCTTTTTTTCTTGAGGAAAGAGAAGACTTAGGTCTTTAAAATTATGAATGGGTTGGACAGGGTGGATGTGGAGAGAATGGTTCCACTTGTGGGAGAATCCAACACTAGGGGCCATGAATACAAGATAGTTTCTGATAAATCCAATCGGGAAATAAGGAGAAATATCTTTACTCAGAGAGCGGTTAGAATGTGGAACTCGCTATCACGAGAAGTGATTGAGGCAAATAGGTTAGATGCTTTTTAAATAGAACTAGATGAGTATACGATAGAAAACAGAATACAAAGATAGGCTGAGATGAGGTAGATGGATTGGGAGGAGGCTCGTGTGGAGTAGAAACACCAGCACAGACTATTGGGCTGAATAGGCCATTTCTGTGCTGTTTATTCTATGTAATTCTATGTAACCCAACAGGGAGGCTCTGACCTTGGTTTAACATCACATCCGAAAGATAATGGCCCAGAAATTCCTCTCGAGGACCTCCTGCGGGCATAGCACTGTCGAATAGAAATAAAATGCGCACTTACCTTAGGCTGCAAGGCCCACTGGAGATCCCGGTCCGGAGGCCTCTTGTGACTGCGCGTCGCAGCGCGTTCACGTGGGCCTGGACACCCAATCACAGGTAAGTATTTTCTCATTCATAGTAATAGGAGATTCGTAAGTTATGAATCTCCTATTACAGGTGCAGCGCCCCGAATCAGGAACCCTTGGGACCGAGACCGTTCCGGATTTTGCGTTTCGCCGGATTTTGGAACGTCTTTCTGACGTCACGAATCCGGAAACACCCGAGCCCAGGTTCGGGTATTTCAGATTTCAGAACATCAGCAGGGGGGCATTTGCCGGGCGATGAGGTCGTTGGCCGGAGCCCCGCCGCCGGAGAAATGTTCGGGGGGGCCCCGCCGCCGAGGAAGTGGTCGGGTGGGGCCCACCGAAGAACTGGTCCGGCTTCCCCATCGCGGAGGAGCTGTTCGGGCGGGCCGGCGAGGAGGCTTCAAGGTAAGGGCAGTGGCGGCGAGGCGAGGCCCGAGGTCAGGCAGCGGCGGGACCTCGAGGTCGGCAGGGTCGGCAGGTCCGGATTCCGGAACATTTTACGGATTCTGGATGACCCTGCCACCAATTGGTCCGGAGTCCGATTCCGGAACTCCAGGTTTTGGACGCTCAACCTGTACTATGAATGAGAAAAACCCCAAAATGCACAAACACTACATAAAACATTTAAAAAAACATCTCACACAATACACTAATAGAAATAAAGATGTTATACATGATTTTTAAAGAAAATAAATTGCCGATTTTTAAAAAAAGTTAGGGTTAGGGTTTAAAATAACATTCCTGAGTGGGCAGGGTTTTAACATAAATATGTTTTTTAAAATTTTATTTTAATCCTGTTTATGATAGGTTTTTAAACTCTTACGCCTGTAACAGTAGGCTATGTGCCTGTTTTTATCAGGTGCAAGAGTTTTGAGGACATTTGCTGGGCAAGATATGGGTAAATCCTGCAATCTTGCCCTGGCAAATGTCCTTGCTCACGAGATAAGGACTATCTGTCAAGCTCCAGCTTGCCGTCCTAACCTGGTCTAGACTATATGTGACTCCAGAAGCCACCACTCTGGGGGAACCTTCACCACATGGACTGCAGCGGTTCAAGAAAGCGGCTCACCACCACCTTCTCAAGGGCAATTAGGGACGGGCAATAAATGCCGGCCTTGTCAGTGATGCCCACATCCTGTGACTGAATAATAACAAAACACTGTCAGGGCACAACTGCCACAGGAGGCAACTTAGTTGATGAGGCAACCATACCATTCTTAGGCTCCTTCCAGCAGCCAGCTCCAGAACCATCATTATCAGAAGCCTGGAAACAGACGGCCAGTCCACCTTCAATCAGCCAGGGAATTGTGAGTAACATAGGGAGACTCTCTTAATACATGTTGAAGTGCATTATTGTCCCCAGGACCAGATGGTTTACATCCCAGGGTTTTAAAGGAAGTAGGCGAGCACATTGCAGATGCCCTAACCATAATCTTACAAAGTTCTTTTGCTTCAATATTGCAAAATTGCATATGTCAGTCTGCTAGTAAAGCTGAAAGAGGGAAACCAGGGAATTATAGAGCAATTAGCCTAACATCTGTTGTTGGAAATTACTCGAGTCTATAATTAAGGATGGAGCAACTGAACACCTTGAAATATGTAAGCTGATCGGAGAGAGTCAGCATGGATTTGTAAAGGGTAGGTCATGCTTGATGAACCTGATTGAATTTTTTGAAGAGATGACTAAAACAGTGGACAGGGGAATGTCAATTGATGTTAATTATATAGACTTCCAGAAGGCATTCAAGAAAATACCTCATAAGAGAGTATCTGCTAAGGTTGAAGCTTGTGGAATTGAAGGACATTTATTGACCTGGTTAGGAAATTGGCTGAGCATCAGGAAACAGAGAGTGGGGTTAATGGGCAAGTACTCAAATTGGCAGGATGTGACTAGTGGTGTCCCATAGGGATCTGTGTTGGGGCCGCAACTGTTCACCGTATTTATTAACAACTTAGATGACGGGAAAGAAAGCTGCATATCCAGGTTTGCCAATAACACAAAGATCGGTGGCATTGTAAGCGGCGTAGATGGAAGCATAAGATGACAAAGAGAAGTTAATAGATTAAGTGACTGGGTAAAACTGTGACAAATGGGGGGTGAAATTCATTATCGCACCGTTTGGCACGGTAACAGTTGGGAGGCGTGAAACTTGGCGCCGGGTGCTAAAGTATCGCCCCTCTCAAAAGATTCGGGTTACCGCCCCTGAAAGGAAGTGGAACGATAAATCAAGCGCACCACTTCCTTCTTGGAGCGCTAACAGGGCGGACGCCTCAGCAGTGATGCACACTGGGCCGTGCATTGAATTTTTAGCCCCATGGATTTCAATATAGGCAAGTGTGAGGCCATCACCTTTAGACCGAACAAGAATAGATCAGAGTGCTTTCGAGATAGTGAAAAGCAAGAAACAGTAGAGTTCCAAAGAAATCCGGGGTCCATGTATATAGATTCTTTAAATGGTACAGGTACAGAAAATAATCAAAAGGCTAATGGAATTCTGGTTTTTATATCTAGAGAACTACAGTACAAGGGGGTAACGTTATGATACAGCTATACAAAAGCCCGAGTTCATCATCATCCTCGAACGAGGATGACTTGCTTCCACAAGAGTTCACAGATGTTTCAATGGACCCAATGTTCCAGTCTTGAGCTCCAATTCAAGGTGTGGAAGATGCCTGTGCGTGGATTTTTTTAACGTGTGGTGACTGTTGCACATCAGCCACCACACGGGCTTGACAGAGCTAGGCCTTTATCCAGTGGCAAGGGTTGAACCAGGACGACTGGAGACATAAGAACATAAGAACATAAGAATTAGGAACAGGAGTAGGCCATCTAGTCCCTCGAGCCTGCTCCGCCACTCAACAAGATCATGGCTGATCTGGCCGTGGACTCAGCTCCACTTACCCGCCCGCTCCCCGTAACCCTTAATTCCCTTATTGGTTAAAAATCTATCGATCCGTGACTTGAATACATTCAATGAGCTAGCCTCAACTGCTTCCTTGAGCAGAGAATTCCACAGATTCACAACCCTCTGGGAGAAGAAATTCCTTCTCAACTCGGTTTTAAATTGGCTCCCCCGTATTTTGAGGCTGTGCCCCCTAGTTCTAGTCTCCCCGACCAGTGGAAACAACCTCTCAGCCTCTATCTTGTCTATCCCTTTCATTATTTTAAATGTTTCTATAAGATCACCCCTCATCCTTCTGAACTCCAACGAGTAAAGACCCAGTCTACTCAATCTATCATCATAAGGTAAACCCCTCATCTCCGGAATCAGCCTAGTGAATCGTCTCTGTACCCCCTCCAAAGCTAGTATATCCTTCCTTAAGTAAGGTGACCAAAACTGCACGCAGTACTCCAGGTGCGGCCTCACCAATACCCTATACAGTTGCAGCAGGACCTCCCTGCTTTTGTACTCCATCCCTCTCGCAATGACCTGCTGTGCTGCACTGACCTAGTGCGCACACATATCGCAGTGTGGGCCCCTGGGACCTTGGCTCTTCTGGGCCCCGTATTCTCATTTGCCGCATCAACGCCACGATCTCTCGCCGCCCCTCCGCCTGGGTGTCATGATACATCAGTCATTGAAGGTTGGCATGCAGGTACAACAGGTGGTTAAGAAAGCAAATGGCACGTTGGCCTTCATAGCGAGGGGATTTGAGTACAGTAACACTAACACAGGGAGGTGTTACTACAATTGTACAGGGCCTTGGTGAGGCCACACCTGGAGTATTGTGTACAGTTTTGGTCTCCTAACTTGAGGAAGGACATTCTTGCTATTGAGGGAGTGCAGCGAAGGTTCACCAGACTGATTCCCGGGATGGCGGGACTGATATATCAAGAAAGACTGGATCAACTGGGCTTGTATTCACTGGAGTTCAGAAGAATGAGAGGGGATCTCATAGAAACGTTTAAAATTCTGACGGGTTTAGACAGGTTTGATTCAGGAAGAATGTTCCCAATGTTGGGGAAGTCCAGAATCAGGGGTCACAGTCTAAGGATAAGGGGTAAGCCATTTAGGACCGAGATGAGGAGAAACATCTTCACCCAGAGAGTGGTGAACCTGTGGAATTCTCTACCACAGAAAGTTGTTGAGGCCAATTCACTAAATATATTCAAAAAGGAGTTAGATGTAGTCCTTACCACTAGGGGGATCAATGGGTATGGCGAGAAAGCAGGAATGGGATACTAAAGTTGCATGTTCAGCCATGAACTCATTGAATGGCGGTGCAGGCTAGAAGGGCCGAATGGCATACTCCTGCACCTATTTTCTATGTTTCTATGTTTCTAAACACTCGTCGCACCTCCGCCATGATGACTCCCCAGCGCCCACCCCCCCATCCCCCTCCGGCCACTAAACACTCGCCGCACCATCACCACGATCCCCTGCCGCCCCTCTGTCACAAACTCTCGCTGCACCTCCACCACGATCTCTCAGTGCCCCTCCACCACAAAACACTCGTCGCAGGTCAGGAAGTATAAGAGCTGGAGCGACATACCACTACACCCTCCAGCGTGAGCTGCTCCAAGTGTGTTCCTAGTTAGACCACAGCTGGAGTACTGTGCTCAGTTCTGGGCACCACAGCTTAGGAAGGATATATTGGCCTTGGACGGAGTGCAGTGTAGGTTTGCCAGAGTGATATTTGGACTCCAAGGATTAAATTATGAGGAGAGATTACACAAACTAGGGTTGTATTCTCCAGAATTTAGAAGGTTGCAGGGTGATCTGATCAAAGTTTTCAAGATATTGGGCCCAAGTTTCCACATGATTTGTGCCTGATTTTTAGGAGCAACTGGTGGAGAACGGACTATCTTAGAAATCGCAATTCTCCACATTTTTTTTCTGCAGTTCTAGTCAGGTAGAACAGTTCTACTTTAGAACAGAATTTTTTCTTCAAAAGGGGGCGTGTCCGGCCACTGACGCCTGATTTGAAAGTTTCCACAGTGAAAATGTACTCCAAACTAAAGTAGAATGGAGCAAGTGAAGATTTTTGTAGAACTGAAAAAACCTGTTTTACACATTAAAAAATCAGGCGCAGGTTACAAATTAGGCGTCCAGAACGAGGTGGGGGGGGGGGGAAGGGAAGTCATTAAATTCTACAATCAATCCTTATTTATACTTCTACAAATATTATACAAATAAATCCAACCTGAATAAAAATTTATAAGCAAAGAAAAGATTAAATAAACCATCTTCCTACCTGTGTGAAAGTACTTCAGCCATCGTTCAGGGGAGGGAGGGGAAGGAGACAGCGGCTTGTTGCCGTGGAGGGAGGGAGGGAGGGGAAGGAGACAGCAGCTTGTTGCCGTGGAGGGAGGGGAGGGAGGGGAAGGAGACAGCGGCTTGTTGCCGCGCAGAGGAGGGAGGGGAAGGAGACAGCGGCTTGTTGCCGCAGAGGGGAGGGAGGGGAAGGAGACAGTGAGAAGGGAAGCCTCAGTGCTGATGTGCTGATGGCAATGTGCTTTTATTAAAAAATGTTCAAAAATTAAACAGCTGCAAAGAACTACAAAAATGGCCGAGTGCCAATGTTTTTTTTCACACTGAGCATGCGCGAACGCTCCAACGCGCATGCGCAGCTTTGCCGGCAGGAAAAAAACTAATTTAAATAGTACCCGCCCCCCTCCCACTTACAAAATCGGTGCGAGTGTAGGCTCCGCCCCCCTGGGCACCGTGCCAAACAGACAAGGAGCTGCAAAGCGCTCGAGAATAGCGCGTTTTTTTTCTGGCGCCGTTTTAGGCGCGAAAAACGGGCGCCCAGCTCGGAGGGACGCCTGTTTTTTATCCTGTGGAAACTTGGGCCCATTAAGAGGAACTAATAAGGTAGATAGAGAGAACGTATGTCGGCTGGTTGGGGAATCCACGACTAGGGAACATAGCTAAAGGTTAGAACCAGGTCTTTCAGGAGTTAAGTTTGGAAAACACCGTTACACGCAATGGGTGGTAGAAATTTGGAACTCTCTTCCACAAATGGCAGTTGATGCTAGGTCACTTATTAATTTTAAATTTGAGATTGATCGGTATTTGTTAACGATAGATATTAAGGGATATGGGCCAAAGGCCAAAGGGATTAGGCCACAGATCAGCCATGATCTCATTGAATGTCGGAATAGGCTCGAGGGGCTAAATAACCTCCTCCTCTTCCTATGTTAAGCAAAACCCAGAATGACATTTATGGGCGAGGGTGGTCATTCTGTGACAACCTAAGACAACTATATGTGGGATTTATTCAAGTGATTATAATTGCTGTCTTTTTTAAATGAAAAACTCTCAACGTTTATTTGGAATAACATCAATAAAAATCATACCTTGAGCTGGGAGAGTGGATGACAGATCTGCATGTAACCAAGCAAAACGCCCTACTTCAAGTGAAACGCTGACAGTGTTACCCGTTGGTAAACATATCTGCTGCTGGCTTGGTCTTGGAACGACATTCATAATAGATATCATGTCATAAAGGATTCTGTCTCCTATTTGTTCTGATAAAAGATGTGAGAGGCAATGAAATGAGAGAAATGGATTTTTCGTACACCAATAACCAACCCTAGCTTAAGGAAGGCCTCTAGAGATTGACTCAGCAAGGAAAAATTAAGGTGACCGAAACATTAACACTACGGGGTCGACTTTCAAGAGTGATGTATATCAGGAGGATGCTACATGTAATGTGAATCGTGATCGGTATTGACATGGATCCTGGAATGTAATGTAAACCTGTTCTTATCTGTTCCATGAAATACCCTTATTTGCATAGTACTACATGTAACATGATTTACGGATTGTACTAAACTGTACCTTGAAATGAAATGCACGCTCGTGCATTGTATGGAACTGCTGTCAGCATCCAAACAAATTGTATGGAATTGCTGACCGCAAGGTACTGAACTATTTCCCAATGTATTGTGAAAACTTTATATGAATAAAGTATATTTTTGAAAAAGAAAAAGAAAGTATATCAGAAGGATGGAAGGCAGCCCCCCCCCCCCCCCCCCCAGCTAAATGACTTAGTTATGCAGCCCATTCTCGAGCTTCATTTAAAATTGAGTGACGGCCTGCCCGCGTTAGCCATGGTGCTTATCGGCAATTTGTCATCCGAGGGTGAGCGGAAAAAGCAGCCTGCGCCTCTTAAAGGGGACGTGTGGTTTTGTTTGGTGGTTCTGCATCCTTGGAGAATCAGGCACAATCTCAATGGCCGGGCGCCCTGATATCTGGATACTGCCGGGACGAGACTTATTAAACAAGTCAGGGCCAGGAAAGAGGTCCAGTTTCCCTTAGATGACACCAGCATGCACGTGTTAGCGTGAATGCTTTCTCGGAAGACTCAACACTCAGAGTCGGTTCCAACGCCAAAGCGGCCTTTATTTTGGCCGGCGGGGAGAGAGCCTCTGATTAACTCCAGGCACTCTACTCCAACGAACAAAGAAATTCATCGATATTTATATGTTTTACAATAGTTCTTTACAGTTACTCAGCCCACTTCGGCTGGACACGATCCAATCATAATGATTATAGATTACATATAGGTTTCTTTAACCCAATAGAATTCCCCTGATACCTCAGGGGCTGTATGTTCGTTTTTTGTCAGCTCGGGCTGATTAATGACCTCGTTATGTGAGGTGGGCCCCCCCCCCTTATCTCTGTTCCTCGGGCTCTGCTGTGTGAAGTTCTTAATCAAGGACATTCCACATCAGGTACTATAATGGTTCGTCATAGTTATCTTGTCTCAAGTGAGTGAGCCAAGGCATAGCCGGTAGTGGGCCTCACAGGGTCATTGCTCGGTCATTGCTCGGTCAGCCCCAGTTCATTACTTGACTAACTGAGTACCCATCATGCTTGGGCAGCCATTTTATATGTGGCCACTTTAAACCTATATGAGTTTAGATATATTCAGCAGGTGCCTAATGCCTAGTGTTTTGATATATTCAGCAGGTGCCTAATGCCTACAACACACGGAACGAGGTGGCTGAGCATTCAGCACCAATATTTTCTTTCCCAGATATAAAAACAGAAAATGCTGAAAATCTCAGCGGGTCAGGCAGCATCTGTGGAGAGAGAAACAGAGTTAATGTTTCAGGTCGATGACCCTTCGTCAGAACTGGCGAATGTTCGAAATGAACAGATTCTTAAGGGGCACTGAAAGGAGGAAGGGAGGAAAGAACAAAAAGGAAGGTCGGTGATAGGGTGGATAACAAAAGAGATTAGAGAGACAAAGGGGATGATGGGCCGACTTGAGATGGTAATGTCGGAAGTTAGAAAAAGATTAGTCTAGATAGAGTGTGAATGGAGGAATAATTACCAGCTGCCATGGGAAACAGAGATAAAAATTACATAAGATTGGCGGGCGGGGGGGGGGGGGGGTGGGCGCTGGTGAGGGGGTAGGGGGGTGTTTAAAAAATGGAGGAAAGGGAGGAAAATATGGGCAGAGGTTAAGGTCTGAAATTGTTGAACTCGATGTTGAGTCCAGAAAGCTGTAAAGTGCCTGAATGAAAGATGAGGTGCTGTTCCTCGAGCTTGCGTTGAGCTTCATTGGAACAGTGTAGGAGGCCGAGGACAGAGAGGTCAGAGTGGTAGTGGAGCGAGGAATTAAAGTGACAGGCTACCGGAATTTCGGGGTCATACTTGCGGACTGCACGGAGGTGTTCCACAAACCCATCACCCAATCTGCGTTTGATCTCCCCAATGTAGAGGAGACCACATCGTGAGCAGTGAATACAGTATACTAAATTGAAAGAAGGGCAAATAAATCGCTGTTTCATGGGGAAGGAGTGTTTGGGGCACTGGACAGTTGGAAGGGAGGAGGTAAAAGGGCAGGTGTTGCATCTCCTGCGCCTGCACGGGAAGGTGCCGTGGGAAGGGGAGGGGGTGCTGGGGGTGACTGCGGAATGGGCCAGGGTGTCTTGGTCCCTTCGTAATACTGAGATGGGATGGGACGGGAAGATGTGATTGGTGGTGGGATCACACTGGAGGTGGCGGAAATATCTTTCCCAGAATGTGGCTGCAGTGGAAAAAAATGTAATAACCTTACCAGGTCTGCCAAGGTAAGATTACTCTTCACATTTCTCTTACTCTGAATGCAGTCTTTCAACCTTTTCACTGGCACTACCAATCCTTTTGTCGCCCGCCACACATACTCAACGAGGTCCTGGACTTGGGGAGAAGCCTACAATCTGTGTGCACCTCAGAGCTTTATCCTGTGCTTTCTGCCTGTCTTTGAGAAATTCCATGAAATAGTTTCCTTGAACAATCATCATCATAGGCAGTCCCTCGAAATCGAGGAAGACTTGCTTCCACTCTAAAAGTGAGTTCTCAGGTGACTGTACAGTCCAATACCGGAATTGCAGTCTCTGTCACAGGTGAGGTAGACAGTAGTTGAAGGAAAGGGCGGGTGGGGAGTCTGGTTTGCCGCACGCTCCTTCCGCTCTCTGCACTTGTTTTCTGCATGCTCTCGGCGACGAGACTCGAGGAGCTCAGTGCCCTCCCGAATGCACTTCCTCAACTTAGGGCGGTCTTCGGCCAGGGACTCCCAGGTGTCGGTGGGGATGTTGCACTTTTTCAGGGAGGTTCTGAGGGTGTCCCTGAAACGTTTCCCCTGCCCACCTGGGGCTCGCTTGCCGTGTAGGAGTTCTAAGTAGAGTGCTTGCTTTGGGAGTCTTGTGTCAGGCATTCGAACAATGTGGCCCGCCCAGTGGAGCTGGTCGAGTGTGGTCAGTGCTCTGATGCTGGGGATGTTGGCCTGATCGAGGATGCTAACGTTGGTGCGTCTGTCCTCCCAGGAGATTTGCAGGATCCGGCAGAGACATCGTTGGTGGTATTTCTCCAAGGCATCAGTCCACTGTTTAATCCTAACATGGACTGCAGATTGGCTGATGTTGCTGTTCTCCTCGGTTGCATGCCTGGAAGGATGTGAAGCAAAGACATTGAAGGCCGTGGTAACCTTGACTCCAACACTGAGGCAGTGAGTTGCAGGTCTGACGATGCAGCCCAGTGACTGCCTCCTTGGAACAGCGCAGCCTCTTTATTCACAGCTCTTCTGAAGGGTGCAGGTGTGTAATGCTGGGGCTATATACCCTGCTGAGACAGTAAAGATTTCAGCGAGCTACCCATCTCCTCTGTGGTCTCTGTCATGGTGCTCCCGGTCATTCTTCTACCTGTTGCTGCTGCTTCTCTTCCTCTAAACATAAGAACATAAGAACTAGGAGCAGGAGTAGGCCATTCAGCCCCTCGAGCCTGCTCTGCCATTCAATAAGATCATGGCTGCTCTTCTACCACAACTCCACTTCCCTGCACTATCCCCATATCCCTTGAATCCCTTACTATCCAAAAATCAATTGATCTCTGCCTTGAATATACTCAAGGACTGAGCCTCCACAGGCCTCTGGGGTATAGAATTCTAAAGATTCACCACCCTCTGAGTGAAGAAGTTTCTCCTCACCTCAGTCCTAAATGGCCGACCCCTTAGTCTGAGACTGTGACCCCTGGTTCTAGACTCCCGAGCCAGAGGAAACATCCTCCCTGCATCTACCCTGTCAAGCCCTGTAAGAATTTTGTATGTTTCAATGAGATCACGGGGGCCGAAATTCAGGCACGCCAGAAACCTGGCACACCTACGATTTCTTATCTGCTTTTTACCACTGTATGGGAAGAGGGCGACTCCTGATCGATATTCAGTTCTTTGACATTTTTTTTCGATAAGACCGGAAATCGGTCTTACTATGGGCGGAAGTGCGGCAGTAAGTGCTGGTGAGGGGCGGAAGTTGGGAGCGGGACCGAGTCTCCGTCGCTGTCGCTCAGCGGCGGAGCGATGGTGACGTCAGTGCGCGTGTGCATCACCACGTCTCTCGCTTCAATTAAAGGGGAGAGAATCGGCGATTGTGTAGGTTCAGCCACTTTGCCACCAGGGAGGGTCTCAGCCGGACCAACAGCCTGGCACCCAAGAGGGCTGCCAACCCGGGGCAATAATTGGCCGGCCGATCGGGAAGTCGGCCGGCAAAAAAAAAACATGGCAGCCGCGGCAGTGCGCCCTCCCCTTGAAGGGCCGCCGGGCTGCCGTGCCGCACACACACACACACACAAAGCAAGGTACATCGGCAGAAAAAGCCGTCGGGGGCATCGCGCGGCCGAGCAAAGATTTGGCGAGGTAAATTTGGGGCGAAGTGTGCTGGAGGTGTGGGGGATTGGCGGGGCGCGCTTTGATGACGCGTTGCGGTGGTCGGCAGCAGCAGGGCGGAAGTGGGGACAGGCCGAAAAATCCCCGCGCTGAATTTGGGTCGTGGCGGCCAATGAACGGCACCGTGGCGGCCACTCGATTCCGCCGCATGGCCGCCGCAAAACGCCGGTAACGGGCCTTATCCGTCCCTGAATTTCAGCCCCCACCTCTCATTCTTCTAAACTCTAAAGAATATAGGCCCAGTCTACTCAATCTCTCCTCACAGGACAATCCTCCCATCCTCTTCTCCCTCTTGCCAGCACGGAGTGGCCAAAGGGATTCACACTTTCAGAAAGAGAGCGTGGACAGTGCTTATAAACTTCCTGAAGATTACCCGGCCACTACAAGCAAAAAAACACAAAGGTGACTGCGAAATACAAGCAAAATGTCTGCCAAACGTTTACAGTGATTAGAGCAGACGAATCTGGACTGACTATTTGCCGCCCTGTACCTTCACAAGCCCGCGATTTCTGGGCAGGGTTAGGCAGCAGCTGTTGCAGTGGTGACTCAAACAAAAATGGCATCCGGGTCCTCTTTGCATCATAGGACGCTAATCTAATTATAACAAGAAGAAAGAAAGAAAGACTTGGATTTCTATAGTGCCTTTTGCGAGCACCAGACATCTCAAAGCGCTTTACAGCCATGAAATACTCTTCTCAGTGGTAGTGGTCACCTGGAAGGGCATAGGGTGGGGGGGCGCTATTGAGTAAGTTACAATATTCGATTCCAGGTTCTTTGTATGCCAGTCGTCCTTCCTGAGCGAGGAGAATGCCCATTCAGTGCTGGCGCCAGTTCTGTGCGGTTGGGCTGTGCCCACTCGGTTGAAACTGCCCAAATTCATTTCATATGACATCCTAGCAGACAGAGAAGACCTTCACCCATTAGTCTGCGATGGATTTTAACGCTAGTCTCAAAGGTGAAAAAGCGCTGTTATTCTACCCAGTCCTCCAATCCATTCGCAATTTGAGTTTATAGTCCTAAGTCCCTTATAATGGACAATATGTGACAAAAAGTTATTGAAATACAGAATTTATTCAAAACCTGAGAGGCACAGAATAAATTGTGGGCAGCACAGTCATGGGTTGTGGTATAAATTCCAAATTCCACAGCTTGCCATCGAGTATTCCATTTATACCACAATGATTGTGACCGCTTAATATGTAATATATACTCATGGTCTACAGGGATGTAGTGATACCCGCCCTCCTTATTGGCTCAGAAATATGGACCATGGACAGCAGACACCTCAAGTCGCTGGAGAAATACCACCAACGATGCCTCCACAAAATCCCGTAAATCCCCTGGGAGGACAGACGCACCAACATTAGCGTCCTCGACCAGGCCAACATCCCCAGTATTGAAGCACTGACCACACTTGATCAGCTCCGCTGGGCAGGCCACATTGTCTGCATGCCAGACACGAGACTCCCAAAGCAAGCGCTCTACTCGGAACTCCTTCACCGCAAACGAGCCAAAGGTGGACACGCTGAAAGCTTCCCTGATAAAGTGCAACATCCCCACTGACACCTGGGAGTCCCTGGCCAAAGACCGCCCTAAGTGGAGGAAGTGCATCCGGGAGGGCGCTGAGGACCTCGAGTCTCATCGCCGAGAGCATGCAGAAAACAAGCACAGACAGCGGAAGGAGCGTGCAGCAAACCTGTCCCACCCACCCCTTCCCTCAACGACTATCTGTCCCACCTGTGACAGGGTCTGTGGCTCTCGTATTGGACTGTTCAGCTACCTAAGGACTCATTTTAAGAGTGGAAGCAAGTCTTCCTCGATTCCGAGGGACTGCCTATGATGATGATGATTGTGGATACCTGGGAGTTATTACAAGCCAGTAATCTCATCTAATCAAGAATTAGGTATTAGAGCAAAGGTCAGGAGCTTAAATACTCTATAACTGGCATCTTAACTTACTATGCACAGCCTCAAACTCCTTCCTTAATAATATTTGCTGTTATACGCAGTGGAAACACTTTCGTTTTTGTGCAGGGATTTTATTCTGCCGAATGCAGCAGCTATCAGCAGGGAAACTACCCATCGGTGCTCTCAGTGTCCTGGAACGTGATGGTGCTCACATCAGAAGATTAAAGCGATTCTCCAGGGAAATCTTACAAAAAACATCCTTCGGTCCAATTTCTTGTTTCATGTTAGAGAAGAAAGACGTGCATTTATATCACATTTTTCACAACCTCAACACGCCCCCTTGGCGTCTTGCAGCCAAAGAAGTGCTTTTTGAAGTGAGCCACTGTTGCACTGTGGGAAATGCAGCAGCCTATTCTCACACAGCTGAGCTCCCACACACAGCGATGAGATAATGAGCAGAGCGTCTGTTTGCGGTGTTGGTTGGTCGAGGGATAAATATTGGCCAGGACACCGGCGAGAACTCCCTTCTTTGAAATCATCATCATCATAGGCAGTCCCTCCTATGAGTTCTTAGGTGACTGAACAGTCCAATACGAGAACCACAGTCTCTGTCACAGGTGGGACAGACAGCCGTTGAGGGAACGGGTGGGTGGCACTGGTTTGCCACACGCTCTTTCCGCTGCGGGATCTTCGGGCACCTGTTTGTGGCGGCACTTCCACGTACCGCCAGGGTGAGGTGCGCCGACGTGAAGCGGCGTGCAACGCTGCGGATTGCGTTACCGTCGTACATTCGGCTCTCTCCGGACTCGTATTCTGCGCCCAGAATACCGACAGAGCCAAACCTGTCGGTCATCATCATCATCATAGGCAGTTCCTCGAAATCGAGGAAGACTTGCTTCCACCTAAAAGTAAGTTCTCAGGTGATTGTACAGTCCAATACAGGAATTACAGTCTCTGTCACAGGTGGGACAGTTGTTGGAGGAAAGGGCGGGTGGGGAGTCTGGTTTGCCGCACGCTCCTTCGCTGCCTGCACTTGTTTTCTGCATGCTCTCAGCGACGAGACTCGAGGTGCTCAGCGCCCTCCCAGATGCTCTTCCTCCACTTAGGGCGGTCTTTGGCCAGGGACTCCCAGGTGTCAGTGGGGATGTTGCATTTTATCAAAGAGGGTTTGAGGGTGTCCTTGAAACATTTCCTCTGCCCACCTGGGGTTCGTTTGCCGTGTAGGAATTCTGAGTAGAGCGCTTGCTTTGCGAGTCTTGTGTCAGGCATGCGAACTATGTGGCCCGCCCAACGGAGCTGGTCGAGTGTGGTCAGTGCTTCGATGCGGCGGATGTTGGCCTGATCGAGAACACTGACGTTGGTGCGTATTTCATCCCAGGGGATTTGCAGGATCTTGCGGAGACATCGTTGGTGGTATTTCTCCAGCGATTTGAGGTGTCTACTGTATATGGTCCACATCTCTGAGCCATACAGGAGGGCGGGTATCACTACAGCCCTGTAGACCATGAGCTTGGTGCCAGATTTGAGGGCCTGGTCTTTCAAAACTCTCTTCCTCAGGTGTCTGAAGGCTGTGCTGGCGCACTGGAAGTGGTGTTGAATCTCGTCGTCGATGTCTGCTCTTGCTGATAGTAGGCTCCCGAGGTATGGCGAGTGGTCCACGTTGTCTAGCCCTTCCAGCAATGGTACGTATGAAGACCTGCAACAAAGGTAAGTTTTCATTTTTAAATTATTTTTCAGCAATTTAGTAGGTAAGGGTTTTGTGAATGTTTTTTTAATGCAATTTTATTTTGTTTGTTTTCCCCCCTCCCAAGGCCTCTCTCGCAACGCTATCGGCTCCAGACTAAAGTTGCCGAAACTCGCGGTTTGCGCCGCGAATCCTTGTGCAATGCCGACTTTACTGATGCGACGTAAAGGCCGAAAGTTCGGCCTAAAAACAGTAGCTCAGCGAAAATGTTAATTTTGGCGTAAAACCGCCGTTTTCGCCGAAAACTGAAAATCTCGCCCGATGACTTTGTATTGCTGTCTAATAATAATATCAAATTGACGACAAACCAATATAGATGAACATTTTTAAGAAATGAAATAAAACAAATGATATAAAATCATTAGGATCTGGACGAACATCCTGCACCGTGTCACCAATGATAGTCTGATACTTGGGCTGAGGCCGGCCACTGGTACTGCTGAGAATCAACCGTGGTCTCATAGCGCAGTGCGCCATTGCCACTGACAAGGCAGTCGGGCAAAATCCTACACAGCAGTACGAGTAACAAAGCAGCTTCTCTCCTGTACAATCTCCACCATCAACCTGACTCCCAAACACGCACACATATGCCAACGATGAACTTTGCCCTGTGGCTCAGTGGGTAACACTCTTGCCTCTCAGTCAAAAGGTTGTGGGTTCAAGTCCCCCTCCAGGGATTACAGCACATAAATATAGGCTATAGGAAGTGCTGTCTTTCGGATGAGATGTTATACTGAGGCCCCGTCTGCCCTCTCAGGTGGATGTAAAAGATCCCATGGCACTATTTAGAAGAAGAGCAGCAGAGTTATCCCCCTGTGACATGGCCAATATTTATCATAAGACAGATTATTTGGCCATTATCACATTGCTGTTTGTGGGAACTTGCTGTGCACAAATTGGCTGCCACATTACAACAGTGACTACACTCCATTGGCTGTAAAGCGCTTTGAGACGTCCGGTGGTCGTGAAAGGCGCTATATAAATCCAAGCCTTTCTTTCTTTTTACCCGAATAAGCTGTTAAATAAAACTCACAAATGTCTTCCTGCCAGATTTATCCCTTACCAAAGAATGACCTCAGCACAACCTATCAACAAGCAACACCATCCACATATACAGAACTGTGCAACACCCTCTGGGAAGCTATTTGTAAGGACTGTGAAATCTATATTGTAGCATATTCCTGAATGCACTCGAGCAGTAGCAAACTGGGCAGCCACCGCAACTTACATTTCTTTCTTTTATATTCAATCTTAGGTTGCGGGCATCGCTGGCAAGGCCAGCAATTATTGGCCATCCTCAGTTACCCATGAGAAGATGGTGGTGGGCCTTCTTGAAATGCTGCAGTCCATGTGAAGGTCCTGCCACAGTGCTGTTAGTGAGGGAGTTTGATGATTTTGACCCAGTCGCGTTGAAGGAACGGCGATATGTGTCCATGGCAGGATGTTGTGTGACTTGGAGGGGAGCTCGGAGGTGGTGATTGATATATTCTTATGACATTTGGGGATAGAGTATAAAAGCAGGGAAGTCTTGCTACAGCTGTACAGGGTATTGGCGATGCCACACCTGGAATACTTGGTTTCCATATTTCCGAAATGATATACTTGCTTTGGAGGCAGTTCAGAGAAGGTTCGCTAGGTTGATTCCGGGAATGAGGGGGTTGACTTATGAGGAAAGGTTGAGTAGGTTGGGCCTCTACTCATTGGAGTTCAGAAGAATGAGTGGTGATCTTCTCGAAACGTATAATGAGGGGGCTTGACAAAGTGGATGCAGAGAGGCTGTTTCCACTGATGGGGGAGACTAGAACTAGGGGACATAATCTTAGAATAAGGGGCCGCCCATTTAAAACTGAGATGAGGAGAAATTTCTTCTCTCAGAGGATTGTGGATCTGTGGAATTTGCTGACTCAGAGAGCTATGGAAGCTAGGACATTAAATACATTTAAGACAGAAATGACAGTTTCTTAAACGATAAGGGGTTACGGGGAGCGGGCGGCGAAGTGGATCTCAGTCCATGATCGGATCAGCCATGATTGTATTAAATGGTGGAGCAGGCTCGAGGGGCTGTATAGCTACTCCTGCTCCTATTTCTTATGTTCTTATGTTCTAACAAACACACTCTATACAAGATGGCTCTTAACATAGAGTTACCCCGAGTGGCTTACTGTGGCGATGCAACTACTGATGTAAATAGTGAAAGGGTCACGTGACAGTTTCTGTGTTAAGAGCCATCTTATGTAGAGTGTGTTTGTTAGTGATGTTGTAAGAATATATCACAGTGATGTTCCCACGTGCCTGCTGCCCTTGTCCTTCTCGGTGGTAGAGGTCGCGGGTTTGGAAGGTGCTGTCAAGAAGCCTTGGTGAGTTGCTACAGAGCATCTTGAAGATAGTGCACACTGCAGCCACGGTCTGCCAGTGGTGGAGGGAGTGGACATTTAGGAAGACAACTCCGAGTGTTTCAAGGGCAAGAAACGGCATCAAGGAGGAAGAAAGGCAGAAATGGCAAGGGTTACGGAGAGAAACCCAAAGGCATGGTTGAAGGGAAAGGTTTTGGGGAGGATTTTGAAAACAGGGAGAGAGGTGGCAAGAAGAATAATTCCAGAAATCAGGCACATAGGACGGGATTTTCCTTAATCCGCTCCTATACGATCAGGGTGGGATAGCTGCCTGCTGCTCTGACTGCCAGTTTCCTGGGGTCGGGGGTCATTATATATTCATGGGAGGATCTCGTTGGAAGACCCACCAGCAAGCAGGAGCCTGCCAGTTAAACAGTCAGAAAAAAACCCTAATTCTGCAGCAAAACATCGACTGAAGGCCTCAGCCCAGACCAGGACCCACAGCAAGGTGCAATGGAGGGAGAGGAGGTGCTTACCAGGTCCTCGCGATCCATTCAGGGAATTCGGGGCCTTCCTCCCATTAGGCTTTCCCTGGGTGCCCTGGGGAGTGGCAGCAAGATCAGAGGACAGGCAGGAAAGGGGCCGGCAACTTGAGCCCCGTCTGTTTGCCGGCATTTGCATGCAGTAGAATCATCGAAATATAGAAAAATTACAACACAGAAGGAGGCCATTCGGCCCATCGTGTCCGTGCCGATTGAAAAAGAGTTACACAGCCTAATCCCACCTTCCAGCACTAGGTCCATAGCCCTGTAGGTTACGGCTGTTTAAGTGCACATAGAAATATAGAAAAATAGAAAATAGGTGCAGGAATAGGCCACTCAGCCCTTCGAGCCTGCACCACCATCCAATATGATCATGGCTGATCATGCAACTTCAGTACCCCATTCCTGCTTTCTCTCTATACCCCTTGATCCCTTTAGCCGTAAGGGCCACATCTAACTTCCTTTTGAATATATCTAACGAACTGGTCTCAACAACTTTCTGTGGCAGAGAATTCCACAGGTTCATAATTCTCTGAATGAAGAAATTTCTCCTCATCTTGGTCCTAAATGGCTTACCCCTTATCCTTAGACTGTGACCCCCTGGTTCTGGACTTCCCCAACATCGGGAACATTCTTCCTGCATCTAACCTGTCCAATCCTGTCAGAATTTTATATCCAAGTACGTTTTAAATGCAATGAGGGTTTCTGCCTCTACCACTCTTTCAGACAGTGAGTTCCAGACCCCCACCACCCTCTGGGTAAAGAAATGTTTCCTCATCTCCCCTCTAATCCTTCTACCAACTACTTTAAATCTATGTCCCCTGATTATTGACCCCTCTGCCAAGGGAAATATGTCATTCCTATCCACTCTATCTAGGCCCCTCATAATGTTATACACCTCAATTAAATCTCCCCTCAGCCTCCTCTGTTTCAAGGTAAATAACCCCAGCTTACCCAATCTTTCTTTGATAGCTAAAGTTTTCCAGTCCTGGCAACATCCTTGTAAATCTTTTCTGCACCCTCTCCAGTGCAATCACATCCTTCCTGTAATGTGGTGACCAGAACTGCACGCAGCACTCCAGCTGTGGCCTAATCAGTGTTGTGTACAGTTCAAGCATAACGTCCCTGCTCTTGTATTCTATGCCTCTGGTAATAAAGGAAAGCATTCAGGGAATGTAGTCGGCAAAGGAGCAGCCACTGGCAGACATGGTGGGGGTGGGAGTGAACGAAAGTGGTCTTGGTAATGGGGCAGACGTGGGGGTAGGAAGCTGAACTCAGGTTAGGGCAACGGAGCCTGGTGATGCACCTCAAGGTTGATGGAATTAGGGGCGTGAACCAAAGTGGATGGCCTCAGGAAAAGCAATATGTGAGGAGGACACAAAAAATCTGCAAAAGGACATAGACAGGCTAAATGAGTGGGCAAAAATTTGGCAAATGGAGTATAATGTTGGAAAGTGTGAGGTTATGCGCTTTGGCAGAAAAAAATCAAAGAGCAAGTTATTATTTAAATGGAGAAAAATTGACAAAAGCAGCGGGACCTGGAGGTCTTTGTGCATGAAACACAAAAGGATAGTATGCAGGTACAGCAAGTGATCAGGAAGGTCAATGGAATCTTGGTCTTTATTGCAATGTGGGTGGAGTATAAAAGCAGGGCAGTCTTGCTACAGTGATACAGGGTATTGGCGAGGCCACACCTGGAATACTGCGTGCAGTTTTGGTTTCCATATTTACGAAAGGATATACTTGCTTTGGAGACAGTTCAGAGAAGGTTCACTAGGTTGATTCCGAGGATGAGGGGGTTGATTTATGAGGAAAGGTTGAGGAGGTTGGGCCTCTACTCATTGAAATTCAGAAGAATGAGAGGTGATCTTATCGAAACGTATAAGATTATGAGGGGTCTTGACAAGGTGGATGCAAAGAGGATGTTTCCACTGATGGGGGAGACTAGAACTAGGGGACATAATCTTAGAATAAGGGGCCGTCCATTTAAAACTGAGATGAGGAGGAATTTCTTCTCTCAGAGAGTTGTAAATCTATGGAATTCGCTGCCTCAGAGAGCTGTGGAAGTTGGGTCATTGAATAAATTTAAGACAGAAATAGACAGTTTCTTAAATGATAAGGCGATAAGGGGTTATGGGGAGCGGGCGGAAAAGTGAAGCTGAGTCCATGATCAGATCAGCCATGATCTTATTGAATGGCGGAGCAGGCTCAAGGGGCCGTAAGGCCTACTCCTGCTCCTATTTCTTATGTTCTTATAAACTGTCCCTGTGGGGCTAAGTTTCAGCCTGAGTTGCTCCTGTTTTTTTGGGAGGGAGGGAGGGGGAGAGGAGAGAGAGGGAGGGGAGGGAGAGGGAGGGGTGGGGAGAGGGAGGGGAGAGGGAGGGAGAGGGAGAGGGAGAGGAGAGGGAGGGGGGAGAGGGAGAGGGAGGGGGGAGAGGAGGGGGAGGGGTGGGAGAGGAGAGGGAGGGAGAGGGGAGAGGAGAGGGAGGGAGGGAGGGAGAGGGGAGAGGAGCGGGAGGGAGGGGGGAGAGCAGAGGGAAGGAGGGGGGGAGAGGAGAGGGAGGGAGGGGGAGAGGGAGGGAGGGAGGGGGAGATGAGAGGGAGCGGGAAAGAGAGGGAGGGAGGGAGGGGGAGAGAGAGGGAGGAGGCTGAACGGGCCCGGCGGATGTGAAGAAGCCGGGCCCAAGACTTCAGGCAAGGCATGGCCAGCAAGATGCTGGGCGGGCGGGCCCCGCCAAAGGAAGAGGGAGCAGAGCGGACCGGAGTTAAAGGTAGGTGGCCGGGGGAAGCCGGAGCTGGGGGGGGGGGGGTATTGTCGGAGTCGGAGCAGGAGCAGGAGCGGGAGCGGGAGCGGGAGCTGGGGGGGCGGGGTGTTGAGAGAGCCAACTGAACAGAGGAGGAAGCTGGAGCCAGAGCAGGAGCTGGACGAGGAGGTGCAGCCTGATCCTCGCAGCCCCAGTGAGCCCATTCGGCCAGGGCTAGGGGCTGCGTGCTTCGGGCCCCTCCCACACAGTTTCGGGCGCCTGGAGCTACTGCACATGCGCGCCCACTGTAGCGCGCATGTGCAGAGGTCCCGACACGGATTTCAGCGCAGGGACCTGGCTCCGCCCCCCACAGCTCGTGCTGCGCTGTGCCGAGCTCCAAACGACCTGCAGGGAGCCGGAGAATCTGCAGGTATTTTTTAGGCGCACTTTCGGGCGCGAAAAACAGGCGTCCAGGTCGGGGCTGCGCCGTTCTAGGCGCGGCCCGAAACTTGGGCCCTGTGTTTCCAGGTGAAATCACCATGCATGTGTTGATGAGGAAGGTGACAAGAATGGACTCCCAACTAAGATCCCACAATCTATAGGATTTATCCTGCTTTTAAATCCAACTTTCAATTGTGATGCATCATGGCTTTCCGTTGCAATATAGCTGTCCCAAACCAGCACTGCGAGCAATATACCCTCTAGTTATTTAACAGCATTAACTTATGAGACATTCATAATAAAGGGCATGCTGTTTCCAATCTCCACTGGTACCTAAAGACCGAAGTGTTTTGGGAATAGCCTTCAAGTCAGGACAATGTGAAGTTGTGAAATTCTGAGCAGTTTTAAACCATTTCAGGCAATCTCACTTGAAATAACAAAGATGATGAATGCATATTCCATATGATTTGCAATAATTTTCACCATGTCAAACCATTTTCTCTTTATTATTTTGGCACATCCTTCAGGGCACATTGCTGTGATGAGAATTAAATTCTCAGCAGTTCTAAATGATTTCACCATCAAAGAAACTGCTACAAAGTGAACAAAATCACAAGCGATGTATTCAGGCCACGCTACATAAAAGGAATGTGTTGAAGATACTCTATGGAATGGAGTGCCTTTTTGTGGACATTCTCAGTGTCAGAAGGTATCAGGACAGGATTATAAAGACCTGACAACACTGCAAAGGACCATCTTACACAGGCAACTCCCTGTTGACCATGAGCTGACTTGACCAGCCAGTGAATGTGGACAGATTGCTTTGCATCGTACCTGGCAATGCAATCGCAGGTGATATCCCATGTCCTACTGAACTAGAGTTTAGAAGAATGAGAGGTGATCTCATTGAAACATATAACATTCTGACAGAGCAGATGCAGGGAGGATGTTTCCCCTGGCTGGGGAGTATAGAACCAGGGGTCACAGTCTCAGAATAAGTGGGCGGTTATTTAGGACTGAGATGAGGAGAAACTTCTTCACTCAGGGGGTGGTGACTCTTTGGAATTCTCGACCCCAGAGGGCTGTGGAGGCTCAGTCTTTGAGTATATTCAAAACAGAGATCAAGGGATATGGGGATAGTGCAGGAAAGTGGAGTTGAGGTAGAAGATCAGCCATCATCATCACCATAGCAGTCCCTCGGAATCAAGGAAGACTTGCTTCCAATCTAAAAATGAGTCCTTAGGTGGTTGAACAGTCCAATACGAGAAGCACAGTCCCTGTCACAGGTGGGACAGATAGTCGGTGAGGGAAAGGGTGGGTGGGACAGGTTTGCCGCACGCTCTTTCCGCTGCCTGTGCTTGATTTCTGCATGCTCTCGGCGATGAGACTCGAGGTGCTCAGCACCCTCCTGGATGCACTTCCTCCACTTAAGGCGGTCTTTGGCCAAGGACCCCCAGGTGTCGGTGGGGATGTTGCACTTTTTCAGGGAGGCTTTGAGGGTGTCCCTGTAACGTTTTCTCTGCCCACCTTTGGTTCGTTTGCCGTGAAGGAGTTCCAAGTAGAGCGCTTGCTTTGACCATTGAATGGCGGAGCAGGCTCGAGGGGCCAAATGGCCGACTCCTGCTCCTAATTCTTATGTTCTTCAGAACTGTATAGATGAGGAGGTTTCCAGGTTTGACCTTTGGTTTGCAGGGGGTAAGCTACAGGTGGCCACATGACACCTGGAGTAGGGAGATCTGGGTACCGTAGCCTAGAGTTTATGGTTACTGGATTGAGCAATGTTCGAAGTCGTGAGTTCAAATCCCACCACGGCCAGTTGTGAAATCTGTGGACCAACACCACGAAAAATTCACCATGAAAACGGCTGGATTGTTGTAAAGATCTAGTTGGTTCACTCATGTTCTTTAGGGAGGGGAATCTGCTGCCCCTACCTGGTCTGGGGCGATCTGTGACTCCATTCCCACGCTATGCGGTCGATTCTTGATGCCTTCTGAAGTGACCTAGCAAGCCAGCTGAGGAACGGGTTGTCTTTCCAATGTTGTCCACGTCCCGAAAACAAACCTTTTAGCATCGGGGCCTGGTCTCTTCGCCGCTCTCTGGAGGACCTGCAGTTGTGCACAGGACTTCTGTTAAAAATGGACTGAATGGCAGATGCCTCTGAAGGTGGCCTGGGTTCTCAGGTGGCCTGCAATCCTGTGACATGGTCAAAGAACACGAGACAGACACAGGTGGTCAACATCTTTGTCCCAGCCATCACACCTTCCATGGTCCTTCACGTACTCTTACATAACTCAAAGAGTTAATGGTGCTGAGAAAGTAGCATTCCTTTTGTCATCATTATAATAGGCAGTCCCTCAGAATCGAGTAAGACTCGCTTCCACTCTAAAAATTAGTTCTTAGGTGACTGAAACGTCCAATATGAGAACCACAGTCCCTGTCACAGGTGGGACAGACAGTGGTTGAAGGAAAGCGTGGGTAGGGAGTCTGGTTTGCTGCACGCTCTTTCCGCTGCCTGCGCTTGGTTTCTGCATGCTCTCGGCGATGAGACTCGAGGTGCTCAGCGCCCTCCCGGATGCACTTCCTCCACTTAGGGCGGTCTTTGGCCAGGGACTCCCAGGTGTCGGTGGGGATGCTGCATTTTATCAAGGAGGCTTTGAGGGGGGTGTCCTTGTAACGTTTCCGATGCCCACCTTTGGCGCATTTGCTGTGAAGGAGTTGAGTAGAGCACTTGCTTTGGAAGTCTCTTGTCGGGCATGCAGACAATGTGGCCTGCCCACCGGAGCTGATCAAGTGTGGTCAGTGCTTCGATGCTGGGGATGTTGGCCTGGTCGAGGACACTGATGTTGGTGTGTTTGTCCTCCCATGGAATTTGCAGGATCTTGCGGAGACATTGTTGGTGGTATTTCGCCAGGGACTTGAGGTGTTTACTGTACATGGTCCATGTCTTTGAGCCATTCAGGAGGGTGGCTATTATAGGTGAGTCCCGATTCATCGATCCCGGAGCTCAGCACCTGAGGATGTCCTGGGATTGCCGCTCTTGCCCACTCCTTTCTGCTGCTCCAACACTTGCCCCTCCGAGGCCTCAGGCCACGCAAGCTGCTGCTCCTTCTAAGCCGTCCCGATGGAAGCGCAATGTGAAGTCCTGGTAACACTGGCCCAAACCATGCCAAGCGCATTCGTTATGTCTATAACGCACTTATGAATGACTCCATGAGGCAATGTGTTGTACTCAAACTGTAGTGACCTTGGTCCTTTATTCGTAACTCTAGAGTGAGGCAGCCACATGGTGGCTAACCTTTTATACAGCCTCTGCCACCAGGGCAGGAAACCCCGATCTCCACAGTTGCACCCTCTAGTGGTGCCAGCATAGTATATACACAGAGTAAACCTTATTGATAGTACATCAGATAAACAAGTCTCCATCTTATGCAACTATACAGTGACTACACAGAGAGTATATCTATAGTCTGCATCTATAACAGCATCCATGGACCGGCCGCCCACTTGCTGTGATATTCGGGGCTTGGGTTTAAGTGACAGGCCGCCTGTCAGCCTTCCGTTGCGTCTGCCTTTTTCCTGTAATCACAAAGAGATCGGTGAATGGTTTCATGGGGCTAGACTTTCCTATGAGCCCCTCAATGCCCGATTGCCCGTTGAGAAGAACCGCTAACATTTGGTGAGTAACGCTGGCGAGAATTTCCACTTTTGTGTTTAAACTAATTAAAGCGAATCGCCCGGCGAGAAAATGGCCATTGCACCTTCATTATCTCAGCAGTTCAGGGGAAAATAAGTAACATGGGCGGTCGTTACTGGAATGGACGGTAAGTATTTAAAATTTAGTCCGAGGCTGCGGTTGGGCCTAGGGAGGGGTAAACTTAAAAAAAAGATTTTGATAAAAAAAATAAAAACGTAGAAAGCATTCCTAAGATACTTTAACACCTAATCGCCATTTAAAAATTAAAAATAAATTAATAAAGAACCTTTAACTTACCTTTCTTTGCAGAGTACTCACCTAACGCCCTGTTTAAGCAACTTTTACAGGGCGGTTCCCTCGGCGATCTGGACGTTAGCGGTTGAGCCTAAACTTACGCCCTGGTGATTTTTTTCGCCGTTGCATGGTGGCGGCTTGGACCCAGCGGGCGTGTTCAGATTTGGGCGATACCATTAAAAAACTAATGGGGAAACTTTCGCCGGGCGGAAAAACAGCTGTACCGCCGAGAAAATCGCTGAGAACCTGCCGAAAATGAGTGGAAAATCTAGCCCCATGAACACTGGCGTGGCCACGTGATTGGTCACTGTGCTCTCCAATTACAAGAGCACAGGAACATACAGCATATAATGGATGCTATGGCCCTAACCACCATCATTGAAAGGTTTGCTAAGAGTGCGAAAGATTGTGTCATGCATGAGTATGGGTTGCCTAGGGATATTATTACATCAGCCAAAGGTTTCCAGAAAGGTGAGCAAACATTGCATGAAAGGGTGCGCTGGTGGAGGTGCAAGTACGTTTGCTTCCATGCTCTACTAAAGAAAGCAAGAACTTGCATTTATATAGCGCCTTTTGTGACCTCAGCATGTCCCAAAGCGCTTTACAGCCAATTAATACTTTGAAGTGCAGTTGCTGTTGTAATGTAGGCAGCGAATTTGCGAACAGCAAGGTCCCACAAACAACAATGAGATAAATGACCGGGTAATCTGTTTTAGTGATATTGGTTGAGGGATAAATATTGGCCAGGACACCGGGGATAACTGCCCTGCTACTCTTCCAATAGTGCCGTGGGATCTTATATATCCACCTGAGAGAGCAGACGGGGCCTTGGTTTAACGTCTCATTCGAAAGACGGCACCTCTAGAATGGTCAAAAGATATAACTGAAGCAGACACTGACCTTGACAAACATCTTCATTGTGTTAAATTTCACATACATCTGGGATTAAGGGCTCCTGCCCACAGACACCATAGTGACCTGCTCTGCCATGTCTTCCCAAACGCCCGGACAGCTGCCTTCTGAAGAAGGTGTGCAAACCACTCAAAAACAGCCAACTCTCCTTTGCCTCACCCCACTGAGCATAATCTTGAGGACTCTGCCTGAAAAGGATACAGTCCACTCTCACTAGGCACTGTCGGTGGAACAGTCCGCCCTCCTCCCTGGGCACTGCTGGTGGTACAGTCCGTCCTCATCCCTGGGCACTGTCAGTGGTACAGTCCACCCTCACTAGGCACTGTCGGTGGAACAGTCTGCCCTCCTCCCTGGGCACTGCTGGTGGTACAGTCCGTCCTCATCCCTGGGCACTGTTGGTGGTACAGTCCGCCCTCCTCTCTGGGCACTGTCAGTGGTACAGTCCGTCCTCATCCCTGGGCACTGTCGGTGGTACAGTCCGTCCTCATCCCTGGGCACTGTCAGTGGTACAGTCCGCCCTCCTCCCTGGGCACTGTCGGTGGTACAGTCCGTCCTCATCCCTGGGCACTGTCGGTGGTACAGTCCGCCCTCCTCCCTGGGCACTGTCAGTGGTACAGTCCGTCCTCATCCCTGGGCACTGTCGGTGGTACAGTCCGCCCTCCTCCCTGGGCACTGTCAGTGGTACAGTCTGTCCTCATCCCTGGGCACTGTCAGTGGTACAGTCCGCCCTCCTCCCTGGGCACTGTCGGTGGTACAGTCCGTCCTCACCCCTGGGCACTGTCGGTGGTGCAGTCCGCCCTGATCCCTGGGCACTGTCGGTGGTACAGTCCGCCCACCTCCCTGGGGGCTGTCAGTGGTGCAGTCTGCCCACCTCCCTGGGCACTGTCGGTGGTGCAGTCCGCCCACCTCCCTGGGGGCTGTCAGTGGTACAGTCCGCCCACCTCCCTGGGGGCTGTCAGTGGTACAGTCCGCCCACCTCCCTGGGCACTGTCGGTGGTACAGTCCGCCCACCTCCCTGGGCACTGTCGGTGGTACAGTCCGCCCACCTCCCTGGGCACTGTCGGTGGTACAGTCCGCCCACCTCCCTGGGGGCTGTCAGTGGTACAGTCCGCCCACCTCCCTGGGCACTGTCGGTGGTACAGTCCGCCCACCTCCCTGGGCACTGTCGGAGATGCCGTCTATTGGATGAGACATTAAACCGAGGCCCCGTTTGCCCTCTCAAGTGAACATAAAAGATCCTGTTGCATAATCAGCAGGGTCCTGGTGTCCTGTCCAATATTTCTCCCTGAACCAACAGCCCTGAAACAGGTTTTCTAATTATTATCACATTGCTGTTTGTGGGAACTTGCTGTGTGCAAATGGGCTGCTGTGTTTCCTACATTACACTTCAAAAAGTACTTCATTGGCTGTAAAGTGCTTTTGCTAGTCTTGAGGTTGTGAAGGTGCTATAAGTTCTATCTTTCTTTTTATTCATACCACAATGGCTTATAAGCTGACGAGCAACATTGAATGCTGCTGTATTGGGGGAAAATAGCACAATAATCATTCTGGTGTTTACCTACTATCTGCACAGCTGTTTATTAAAAACATATCCAAAAAAAGCAATTATGTGTGTGCAGAATGAGGGACTCATTAAATTACTCAGACATCATTTGCTTCAGGTGCGGAAAATAATAAAACAGACGGAAGAAGCAATAAAGCCAATTTAAAGAGACAGAACACCAGCCAGAAATACCTATTTACAATTTCCAGGCTGTCTGACAAATATTGAAGCAGATGGTAGTCGTAAGGGAATCTGTGATTACCCATATAGCCAGCAGGCCACACATAACATCATCGGAATAACTGATGCAGGGGAGGAGTATTTGGTGCTTAGCACAGATTAATGAGATGCCTGCTCCTGACCACACAGTGGGGCTCATTTTGACCTTGAGTGCTATTGGTTCATCCACACATTACACACCTCTCCTGATTGGAATGAAAATGGGGAGAGATGTACAACAGGCGGCTGAATCGATATTGCCCACGTTACACTATGGCCCAGAGTCACCATTACCCCCAAGGAGTTCCTGATCTCAGGCAGGCTATGAGCAGGAGGAAAGGTTGCCCTGGACTGTCCTGGCGTCTATAGGAATTAAAGATTCATCATAGGCAATCCCTCGGAATCGAGGAAGACTTGCTTCCACTCTAAAAATGAGTCCTTAGGTGGCTGAACACTCCAATACGAGAGCCACAGTCCCTGTCACAGATGGGATAGATAGTTGTTGAGGGAAGGGGTGGGTGGGACTGGTTTGCCGCACACTCTTTCTGCTGCCTGCGCTTGATTTCTGCATGCTCCCGGCGATGAGACTCGAGGTGCTCAGCGCCCTCCTGGATGCACTTCCTCCACTTAGGGTGGTCTTTGGCCAGACACTCCCAGGTGTCAGTGGGGATGTCGCACTTTATCAGGGAGGCTTTGAGGGTGTCCTTGTAACATTTCCCCTGCCCACCTTTGGCTCGTTTGCCATGAAGGAGTTCCGAGTAGAGCGTGTGCTTTGGGAGGAATGAAAGATTAATCCCCTGGGGACTGCAGCGAGAAGCACAGGAGAACAAACGTTCGGACATTAAAAACATTGGGCTAAAAGTTCTGTCGCGTAGCGCCCGTTGTTTGTGCGCTGGGGGAGGGGAATTGGCTCAAAAATGGCGTCCGAGCAAAACGCACACACTTCTGGTGTGGATCGCGCCGGCCGCCATTTTGGTGAGGGCATTAGCGTCGGCGCTGGGAGCGTGCGCCATAAGTGTACAGAGCAGGCAGGTTGTGGTGTCAAACAGCGCGTAACACTGATTTAATCCCAGCGCCGTCATTTTCGATCCCAACAATGGAGCTAACACTCTCTCGTAACCTCACACGGCTGAGCACGTGTTCAGCAGCAGGACAGACCCCACCCACCAGCGCTATTTAAAGGTTCTCTGCTGATTGATTTCGGCATGCTGTTGCTGAGTACGAAGAAGTATTTGGTGCTTTTGAGACTTCTTTAAAGCTCCCTTAAGTTGACAAGGAGTGGTGCGGCACGTGATCAAGGACTTGGAACTGACCTGCGAGGGGTCTGCTCGGGGCAATTGTCCCAGACATGGGTGCAGTGGTTCATATTGCCGCGTGGCCTGCAGCCTGACATGGAGAATGAGCAGAGGTGACACACAGTAGGACAAGGTGCTCGAAGAGACAGGGGGAGGAGGGGGAGGGGGCGCTCAGCAGGAGACCGTATCCACGCAGGATCTTCAGGGAGCAACTTTCACATCTGAAGCTCAGTGAGGAACAGTGCCAGCGATGACTCCATTTTACCAAGGAGGCGCTCTCTGAAATCTGCCACCTGCTGCAGGCAGACCTGCGGCCTCAGTCCCGGGCGAGGGCGGCATTGCCAACGGCTGTGAAGGTACACGGACTCCTGCCAGGCTGCAGCAGGTGATACCTGAAACATCTCCCAGTTCACCATCCACCGCATAAGTGGGGGCGAGTGACGTTCTGTATGCAAAGCATGGAGGCCTCGACCTGCGAGAGACCATCAGCGGCAGGTCGGGGCCATAAAAGGAGCGGCGAGCGGCGGCCATGGGCAGTGTGGCAGCGTACCACGGCAAGGTACAGCGCGAGCTGGTGCAGGAGGGCGACGGCAGCGAAGAGTGACATCATCAAGGTCCAGGTCAGTGATTGGAGCGTGGGCAGATACAGCAGGAGCGGCGAGGTCGGGGCGAAGGAGCGGTGGGAGATTGTAGAGTTTGGGGCTAGAGGAGGCGAGGACCCAGGGGCAGCACGGGCCAGCCCATACTGCGATATGTGTGCGCACTAGGTCCGTGCAGCAGAGCAGGTCGTGGTTAACCCTTGCCACTGGACCAAGACCTAGCTCTGTCAAGCCCGTGTGGTGGCTGGTGTGCAATGGTCACCACACGTTAAAAAAATCCACGCACAGGCATCTTCCACCCTTCAACATGTAGTTCGGGATCCGGAATATTAGGTCCTTCATTGAAACACCTGTGAACTCATCCTTTTATGGCATGGAAGCAAGTCATCCTCGACACGAGGGACCGCCTATGATGATGATGATGACGTATGCGAAGAGAGCTGAACACATTTAATTCGCTCTTGACAGAGAGAAGTAGGCCGACCGAGGCCACGGTTTCGCCAGGATAGCGGGCTTCCCCATGGTGCAGGATGCCATTGACTGCACCCATGTCACTTTGCGGGAACCACACATGAATTCGGAGATGTACTGCAACTGGAAGGAATTACACTCCCTCAAAATCCAGCTAATGGTGACCATCATTCAGCGTATCATGCATGTCAATGCTCGGTGTCCTGGCAGCAGCCACGATGCCCTCCTTCTGCGGCAGTCCATTCAACGTTTGCGCCACCGCGACAAACCAGAGGGTGGCTACTGGGCGACAGGGGCTACCCGTTGACCACCTGGCTCGTGACTCCGCTCCGTAACACAAAGCAGAGGTGGGCAGCAAGCATACAATGAGAGCCATGCAACCACACGGAATGTGATGGAGCAGACCATCGGCATGCTTAAACAACGTTCCCGCTGCCTGGACCCCCTCTGGAGGAGCCCTGCAGCACTCACCAAGATTCCTCGTGGTCTGCTGCACGCTCCACAACCTCGCCATCGTGAGGGCACAACCTTCGCCACCGAGCATACGCTGACCAGCTGAGGAGGAGCAGGAGGAACATAAGAACATAAGAAATAGGAGCAGGAGTAGGCCATACGGCCCCTCGAGCCTGCTCCGCCATTCAATAAGATCATGGCTGATCCGATCATGGACTCAGCTCCACTTCCCCGCCCGCCCCCTTATTCCCTTATCATTTAAGAAACTGTCTATTTCTGTCTTAAAGTTAGTCAATGTCCCAGCTTCCACAGCTCTCTGAGGCAGCGAATTCCACAGATTCACAACCCTCTGAGAGAAGAAATTTCTCCTCATATCAGTTTTAAATGGGCGGCCCCTTATTCTAAGATCATGCCCCCTAGTTCTAGTCTCCCCCATTAGTGGAAGCATCTTCTCTGCATCCACCCTGTCAAGCCCCCTCATAATCTTATACGATAAGGAAGCAGAGGAGGCAATCCGGGCAGCCCCTTTCTGCCCGGACTTTCCATAATCGACTCATCCAACTGCGGTCAGTGAACACAAGCCCAAATCCCCATTCATCAACAGTCCCACACCTTGCCTTCCCTCTGTTACTGACCATCACACTGTCTTCCTGGCCACAATGCTATAATAAAAGCCGCCACAAAAATAATTCCAAACCAATTTTCTGAATCAAACCAAAACACTATTTAATTCAAAAGTCATTGAATCACCCCTGTGCATTTCCTCAGTGCCTGGCTCGTGTGTGTCTTTGCCTGTCCTGGTGCTCCTACGCAGTGCTACCCCAGTGGCTGCAGCAAGACTGCTGGAAGGCTGCTGACTTTCAGTGGGGGAGACTGCAGATGGCCTTGCAGGATGACCTCGAGCAGCTCTGGGCCTAGAAGACCCGGCTGCGGACTGCACCACCTCGGCATAGACAGCTGCACTCTGTCAGAGGCTGACAGACAGCAAGGGCACTGGTGGAGTGGCAATGGTGGGAAGACAAATGCTGTCATCCTGAGAGAGAACAGCAGGTTCGTGCTCCACAGAGCCACAGTCACTCCCCCGGGAGTGATCATTCCTCGTAATCTGTTGGAGGACAGATTGCTGGACTGCTGTGATACCCTGCAAGCCCCTTTCCACACTGCTAAACCCAATCATGATAGTAGCAGTCTTGCATGGCAGCAGACTGAGCTTGCATGGCAGCACTCAGAGGTTGGGTGGCTTCTGTTTGTGCTGTAATGGAAGCTGAGACACCGGCCATCAGACGCTGCCTCATGGTGGGGTCCATAAGTGTGCTAATGGATCTGCCCAGCCCTTTGATGCTGGAAAGGATGGACTCCAAGATCTGCCCAAAGCCCTGTGCAAGGTTGGAGCTGGACTGCTCCAAGCTCCTTGACATTGCATTCAGGCTTTTTGGCAGACCTGCCAATACACCAAGCATTTCGTCGTGTATTCACATCGGCTTTGTTCTGTAGGCTGCCCCATCAAAGTCCTCATCTGAGACCTGTGCAGCAGAACTCATGTGCGACCTCGCCCTCCAGGGAGCTGGCACCCGAACTATCCTTTCCCCCTGCCCTGGCTTCAGGCCACTCGTGCCTGGTGACTCACCATGTGCAGATCACGTCACTAAGCTACCCTCTAAAGTCCGCACAGTGCCAATATCTGAGCTGGTGGCAGGTCGAGTGATGGTGTATTTCCTTCATCAGCACTCTTCTCTTCCTCTTACACCACTGCCCGGCCAGGTTAGATTTCTTGGGTCTCTGAAATGACAAAGTCACAAGGGTAAGGTTGTTCTGAGGGCAGTGGGGTGGAAAGCAAACGATGCACCCTTACACCATCTGCAACTTGCTAGTCAGAAGAGATTGTGGGATGAGGGGGATGTGGGATGTGAGAAGGAGGATTAGTTATGAGCACACCATCATGTTCAATGGTTTCAGTGCCACTGCTGGCCTCAGCTTCAGTCAAAGCCACTCTAATTATGTTGCATACTGGCTCCTCGAGCGGGGTCAGGATATGGAGGCGTGCCTGTCCCCCTCCGGTTGTGTGCCACCTTGTCCAGCGAGAAGGAGGGAAGTGTGTCAGTGAATGTGCTTCACTGTGTTTGGCTGATGTGGCTGTCATGCTTGAATAGCTGGCAGTGTGTGCAAGCTGTGAGATGTGGGTGCGAGGCTTGCAGCAGTGGTAGGTGTGTGAGGCTGGGATGGAGCAGATGAATGTGAGGTATGAGTTGTGATTGGTAGAGATTGGTAGGAAGTAAAGGGTTATGGGGAGCGGGCAGGGAAATGGAGCTGAGTCCATGATCAGATCAGCCATGATCATATTAAATGGCAGAGCAGGCTTGAAGAGCCAAATGGCCCACTCCTGTTCCTATTTCTTATATTTTTATGAGTGATGGGGTGTGGTGCATTGAGCACTGTGTGAGGCTAGTGATGCAGTTGTTGGGATATGGCATTTGGAAATGTATTCACTGCATCCAGATCCTCGGGGTAACACTGTTCACATTGATTTCCATATTTGCTCCCACTGCCTTCACAGTGTCTGTCTAGAGAGGCTCCTGTCCCCTGTGGAAACAGGACCTCTCTCCTCCTCTCCACTACTAAGGACCCTTAGTCAGAGATCCTTGGAAACCTTTCTCAGGCCTGCTGTGCCATTATTGTACGTTTTCTAGGTGAAGCTCCCATCTACAATTACTTCCAGCACCTGGAATCGTCAAACTGCACCTCCCCTTTAAGAGGTGCAGACTGCCTTTCAGAAGTGCAGGCTAGCTTTAATTGGTGCATGATTCGCAAAAACCTCGGGGCCCCCTGCTGAGCGTGCAACCACTGCATGCCACAATCATTTAAATTAGCAGGCAGCACCCAGTTTGTATGCTGCTCGCATGACTTTGATCGGGCGGGGGCATAATTGCGCATCGCGATCCCTGCGCCTGTTCTTTTGTGTCCTATCGAATTTTTGGGCGTTTTTGTTTCCTTTTCTGTGAACACCTTTGTTTGCCGGTGATAAAACTATTGGAGATGGCCGTTTGATTGGGTGGGGAGTCAGGTGATGAAACCTCTAGAGATACGGTCGACCATCCAGTGTTGGCCATCCAGATGGCTGGCAGCAAGCAATCGTGACTGCCAAGAAAATTGTCAGATGCTTCCTTATCCCCCTTGGTGGAGGAATGACGTGTAGTGGCGTAGGGAGGGGGAAGGGCCATCTCCAGGATATAAAGTAGCTGTTCTGCAAGGCTGGGTGGGTTTTATTTCTTATTAATTTTTTATTCAAATGTAAAAGGATGGAGATGCTGTGGAGTCGGGGGACTGCATCTCGTATTAAATTGGGTCAAGCGCAGCACAGTTTGAAGAAAAAAGCTCCCTTTGTGTCACGCAACCATTTATTTCCATCCCAGCCTGCGAAGAGCATTCATTACTGCCTCATTGTGGCAGTTCCATCTCTCACACGAACTCCCTCGTGTCTCTCTGAGTAAAAATGTCATTTTAGTTCCAATTAGTGCTGAGTTATGTGTGGCTTTATACCATGCATTTGTGCAGTGTACAATCTTCGAATCTTTGCAGTCAGCAAAGAGAGGAAATTTGATTTAATTCTAGGTCCCAGGTCCAAAGAACTAGCCCATTACTTCACCATGCAAAGTCATACTACTATTCAATGTGATTAGTGCTTGTGGGCAATGATTATACAAATTGTATTAAAAAAAACTTACTTTTGAACGTGAATCTACCTTGTTGCCTACAGTAAGGGGACACAGTTTTACAATGACAGATGCATTATACAATGAAATCACAAGGTATTACTTTAGTTAGGCTAACCACTAACTACCCTTGACCTTTTCTTCCTGCTAAGGTTCTGGAAAATGTTGTCTTAGTAGGCCATTGGCCCCTTGAGCCTGCTCCGCCATTTAATAAGATCATGGCTGATCTGAACTTTGGCTCAGCTCCACTTCCCTGCCAATTCCCATAACCCTTCACTTCATCGCGACCTAAAGAATAGAAGGTGGGTGGAGAAAGCACAGGAGATCCAGCAGCTGGCCGACAGCCATGGTGTGCGAGGATTCTTCAGTGCAGTCAAGACCACCTACGGCGCAAGCACCCAAGGCCCCACCATACTGCTGGCCAAGAATGGAGAGGCACTCATTAAGGACACCGAGGCAGTCAGGGCCTGCTGGAAGGGGCACTTCGAAGATCTCCTTAACCGAGACTCTGCCTTCGAGACGAGTGTCCTCGACTCCATCCCCAGCATGCTACCCGCCACCATTTCAGCAAAACCCCAGCCCTGCATGAGGTAGAAAAGGCCATCCATCAGCTCAAGAACAACAAGGCATCAGGAGCAGATGGAATCCCAGCTGAGGCACGAAAGTATGGCGGAGATGCACTACTGGCACGAATGCATGATCTCATCTCTCTTATCTGGAAGGAGGAGAGCATGCCGAGAGATCTCAGAGATACCGTAATTGTGACCATCTTCAAAAAAGGGGACAAGTCCGACTGCGGCAACTATAGAGGAATCTACCTGCTGTCGGCCACTGGGAAAGTCGGCGCTAGAGTCCTCCTCAACCGTCTTCTCCCTGTGGCTGAGGAGCTCCTCCCAGAGTTACAGTGCGGATTTCATCCCCTATGGGGCACAACGCACATGATCTTCACCGTGCGACACCTGCAAGAGAAATGCAGGGAACAGCACCAACCTTTGTACATGGCCTTCTTTGACCTCACAAAGGCCTTCGACACTCTTAACCACGAGGGACTATGGAGTGTCCTCCTCCGTTTCGCCTGCCCCCAAATGTTTGTCACCATCCTCCGCCTGCTCCACGATGACATGCAAGCCGTGATCCTGACCAATGGATCCACCACAGACCCAATCCACGTCCGGACTGGGGTCAAACAGGGCTGCGTCATCGCACCAACCCTCTTATCAATCTTCCTTGCTGCAATGCTCCATCTCACTATTAACAAGCTCCCCGCTGGAGTGGAACTAAACTATAGAACCTACATTGCCTCCAGGCTAGATCCAAGGTCGTTCCATCCTCTGTCATTGATCTACAGTATGCGGACGATGCTTGCATCTGCACACATTCAGAGGCTGAACTCCAAGCCATTGTCAATATCTTCATAGAGGCGTACGGAAGCATGGGCCTTATGCTAAATATCCGTAAGACAAAGGTCCTCCACCAACCTGACCCCGCCACACAGCACTGCCCCCCTGTCATCAAAATCCACAGCTCGGCCCTGGGCAAGTGGACCATTTTCCATACCTCGGGAGCCTACTATCAGCAAGGGCAGATATCGATGACGAGGTCCAACACTGCCTCCAGCCTTCGGTCGTCTGAGGAAGAGAATGTTTGAAGACCAGGATCTCAAATCTGGCACCAAGCTTGTGGTTTACAGGGCTGTACTGATATCTGCCCTCCTATATGGCTCAGAGACACGAACTATATAAAGCAGACATCTCAAAGCGCTGGAGAAGTACCACCAATGTTGCCGCTGCAAGATCCTACAAATCCCCTGGGAGGACAGATGCACCAAAGGCCAACATTCCCACCACCGAAGCACTGACCACACTCGACCAGCTCTGTTGGATGGGCCACATTGTCCATATGCCTGACACGAGACTCCCAAAGCAAGCTCTCTACTCGGAACTCCTACACGGCAAGCAAGCCCCAGGTGGGCAGAGGAAACGCTTCAAGGACACACTCAAAGCCTCCTTGATAAAGTGCAACATCCCCACTGACAGCTGGGAGTCCCTGGCCCAAGACCACCCAAAGTGGGGAAGAGCATCTGGGAGAGCGCTGAGCACCTCGAGTCACGTCGCCGAGAGCATGCAGAAAACAAGCGCACACAACGGAAGGAGCGTGCGGCAAACCAAACTCCCCACCCACCCTTTCCTTCAACAACTGTCTGCACCAGCTGTGACAGAGACTGTAATTCCCGCATCGGACTGTTCAGCCACCTGACAACTCACTTTTAGAGTGGAAGCAAGTCTTCCTCGATTTCGAGGGATTGCCTATGATGATGATTCCTTATCATTCAAAAATATGCCCATGTGCACCTTAAATATATTCAATGACCAAGCCTCCACAGCTCTCTGGGACAGAGAATTCCACAGATTTACTACCCTCTGAGAGAAGAAATTCCTCCTCATCTCTGTTTTGAAGACTTACCGATGTGAGTTTGATAGGCTTGGGTCAATCTGAATCAAACCCAATAGTTGAACTCGGGCCAATATCCCAGAGACAAATTCCAGTCATTTTCAAACCAGGACCATTGACATTTATTTTAATTTTGCTTCCTTTTTGAATTTGCCTTGCAGAGATCAGCCCTGTCTCTGATACTCAGCGCTCCAATTAAGTGCAATGATAGGCATCAGTGATAGATAGTATCAGAAGCCTGGCTGTATTCTTTGCATGAATTAGAGCCTGAATTGTTTCTACAGCATTAATCAGAGCCAGGAGCATTTTGGAACCCAAGTACTGTTGTTATTTGCCTATGTGGGCTTCTCTGCGGTTTTTTGACTTTCCCTCAGGAGATTATTATATTCATCTATTAAGTGCTGTTGTTAAATATATAATTATGTGACTGAGGGCAGCAGTTGTTGATGGGGACATGGCAATGCATGAGGATCATAGACCTATGCGCTGGCGACTGTATAATCTCATGTAGACAAAATGTACAGAAATAGATGCATGGCAAGGCACTGTGAACAGCTCCTGAAGCACGGCTACCTTGTATATTCAGAAAACAGAGCAGGAGGAAATGTTTATTTATAATTCAACATATTTGAACCAGCGAGGAATGTCAACTGGGTGTTGGCAGGTTTCGAGAGTCGGACACGGGAAGGATGGGGAACGAGAATAAATTTGCATAATAAGTAGTCATTTCAAAGCAAGAAATCAATTTACGGCATATGGAGGCTAAAGTTGATTTCTAGAGAAATGGAAGAGACTTCAAGGAAAAGGCTAAGCCACTGGGATGAGTAATTGATGCACAGTGGGATGCCATTCTTAGGTACATATATTTAAACATAGGAACAGAAGTAGGCCATTCAGCCCCTCGAGCCTGTTCTGCCATTCAATGAGATCATGGCTGATCTGTGACCTAGCTCCATATACCTGCTGTAATGTGTTTGCTTCATGGGTTCTTTGCTTAAGAATTCATAGCAACACATTACTATTAAGAACGAGTTGGTTTATTAACAAAGGTTTAACAATCACACTATACATTACCAGTTCATCCACTAGGCTCACAACTACATACCTCATCGTGGATGACCTAGACCCAACTGACTGGGGTTTTATTGAGTCTTGTGAACATCACGTGACCGGCTAAGCCACTCACAATGCAACAGCTCTACAACTATTTTGTGCCCCCTGATTAAAGGGGGGGGGCACACTCCAAAACCTTTTCAAGTGCCCCCTTGTTTTTTTTTGAGGGCACTAGAAAAGCAAATTATACAAGTGCTTTCTGGCTAAAAGGGGGGGGGGGGGGGGGGGGCCACTAAAACCGACAAATTAAACAAATTAAACTTTAGACATTAAAATCAAATTAAAATTTGGTTGCCGGAGGTAATGATGCACTCCAACCACTCCGGCGCCCACCTCTCGCGGAAGGCCGCGAGCGTACTGGTGGACACCGCCTGCTCCATCTCCAGGGATACCCTGGCTCGGATGTAACCATGGAAGAAAGGCAGGCAGTCGGGCTGAACAACCCCCTTGACCGCTCACTGCCTGGACTGGCTGATGGCCCCCTTGGCCGTGCCCAGGAGCAGTCTCCGCACAGGGTGCCCTAAGATCAGGAGTGTGGGACTGAAGTGCAACCAGAATTTGAGGAGCAGCCACTTTAAATATTGGAAGAGGGGCTGCAACCTCGCACATTCAGTAAAAACGTGGAACACAGACTCCTCTAGACCGCAGAAATTACAGGCGGCCTGGGAGCCCGTGAACCGACTTAAAAACTTATTGCACGGGACTGCTCCGTGCACCACCCTCCAGGCCAAGTCCCCAATAAATAAGGGAAGGACTCCTGTGTAGCGAGCACTCCATTGGGGACCCCCGTCTCCTCCGGATGGCAAGATGGTGCGCCGTGGCGTGTCCGGATGGTAGACAAGGATGGCAAGGTTGAGAGTGTGCAGAAGCAGCCCGTACAGGAAACCCCTCTGCGCAGAACTGAAAGGCACGGAAGGGATTTCCCCGAGGTGGCTCAAGTTGTGAGGCGCCGGCTTCCGAGGGAGGTTTCGAGGCTTGTCGCCAATGAGGAATTCCGTCCGGACGGGTGTCAGTTTGGATGGGATCTCCCCACGTGCTTGAGCTTCCTCGACACACCTAACGGGGTCAGGGCCCAGCGCTGTTTTTAGCGACTCGATGGCATTGACCGCGCACCCGACATCGGCCCAGGATAGGCGCCATGCCAGCTCGTCTGGCGCCATCCAGCCTGCTCCTTCATCAACAAGCAGGTCCCTGACCCTGGTCACCTCGCCAGCCTCTTGTCCGCCTGCCACCTAAAACCTTGGTCATGGAGGTACGGATTCCTGAGCAGCGGCTCCTGAAGGACAGCCGCCATTTCAGACGGGGGAGAGCTGCGCTTATTCGCGACTCTGTTCCAGACCCTGATGCGTTCCTGGTAAAAGATAGGCAGCCCCCGCATGGCGGTCCTGACGCCCCCCCCAGGCTCACAAACTGGAGCTGCGTGTCATAATTGAGGCAGTACTGCTGGCGTCAGAAATGCGTCGCCAGCGCATACCATCTAGGAGGGGACTCGACGTACAGGTATCTCTGCAGGGTCTGAAGACAGAAAGTCGCAGCCTGGGTGCTGACGCACACCAACGACTGACCGCCCTCCCGAAGCTCAACAGCTTGACAACTATTTTTTTAGATGTATCAGTAATCAAGTGCCCCTCTGATTAAAGGGATGGGGGGGGGGGCACACTCCAAAAACTTTTCAAGTGTGGAGAGAGGCAGGAGTCGGCGAGAGGCAGCGGTCTATAAAGGCTCAGCAGTCGGGCAGTCCAGGGAGCGTCGAGAGAGGCGGGAGTCGGCGAGAGGCAGCGGTCTATAAAGGCTCAGCAGTCGGGCAGTCCAGGGAGTGTCGAGAGAGGCAGAGTCGACGAGAGGCGGAGCTTGTACAGCTCCAGCCGGGAGAAAAAGCAAAAAAGAAGTAGAAAGAAATCAAAAGGTGACGTCACAGCCAAAGGGGTAAGTGATTGGCTGGTGATTGGTAAGTAGGTTTTCCTTTTCTTTTTTATATCAGTAAGTAACCTGTTAACATTGTTGTCGCCAAATTAAGTGTATCTAAGGGTTAAGTCATGGCAGGAGAGCTTGGACACGTGATATGCTCCTCCTGTACTATGTGGGAAATCAGGGACACTGACTACGTATGTGGGAAGTGTATCCGCCTCCAGCACCTGACGGACCGCATTGCGGAATTGGAGCTGAGGGTGGATTCACTCTGGAGCATCCATGATGCTGAGAATGACGTGATTAGCATGGGTAGCGAGTTGGTCTTACCGCCGGTAAAGGGTCCACAGCCAGATAGGGAATGGAAGACCAACAGGAAGAGCAGTGCAAGGAAGGTAGTGCAGGGATCCCCTGTGGTCATCCCCCTGCAAAACAGATACACCGCTTTGAGTACTGTTGAGGGGGATGACTCATCAGGGGAGGGCAGCAGCAACCAAGTTCATGGCACCGTGGCTGGCCCTGCTGCACAGAAGGGCAGGAAAAAGACTGGGAGAGCGATAGTGATAGGGGATTCAATTGTAAGGGGAATAGATAGGCGTTTCTGCGGCCGCAACCGAGACTCCAGGATGCTATGTTGCCTCCCTGGTGCAAGGGTCAAGGATGTCTTGGAGCGGGTGCAGGACATTCTGAAAAGGGAGGGTGAACAGCCAGTTGTCATCGTGCACATTGGTACCAACGACATAGGTAAAAAAACGGGATGAGGTCCAACGAGACGAATTTAAGGAGCTAGGAGCTAAATTAAAAAGTAGGACCTCAAAAGTAGTAATCTCGGGGTTGCTACCAGTGCCACGTGCTAGTCAGATAGCTCAGCTGAATACGTGGCTTGAGCAGTGGTGCAGCAGGGAGGGATTCAAATTCCTGGGGCATTGGAACCAGTTCTGGGGGAGGTGGGACCTGTACAAACCGGACGGTCTGCACCTGGGCAGGACCAGAACCAATGTCCGAGGGGGAGTGTTTGCTAGTGCTGTTGGGGAGGAGTTAAACTAATATGGCAGGGGGATGGGAACCAATGCAGGGAGATAGAGGAGACAGAAGCAAAAGACAGAAAGGAGAATAGTAAAAGTAGAGGGCAGAGAAACCCAAGGCAAAAAACAAAAAGGGCCACTTTACAGCAAAATTCTAAAGGGTCAAAGTGTGCTAAAAAGGCAAGCCTGAAGGCTCTGTTCCTCAATGCGAGGAGTATTCGGAATAAGGTGGATGAATTAACTGTGCAGATAGCAGTTAACGGATACGATGAGGTTGGCATCACGGAGACATGGTTCCAGGGTGACCAAGGCTGGGAACACAACATCCAGGGTATTCAACATTTAGGAAGGATAGACAGAAAGGAAAAGGAGTCAGGGTGGCGTTGCTGGTTAAAGAGGAAATTAATGCAATTGTAAGGAAAGACATTAGCTTGGATGATGTGGAATTGGTATGGGTGGAGTTACGGAATACCAAAGGGCAGAAAACGTTAGTGGGAGTTGTGTACAGACCACCAAACAGTAGTAGTGATGTTGGGGAGGGCATCAAACAGGAAATTAAGGGTGCATGCAATAAAGGTGCAGCAGTTATCATGGGTGACTTTAATATGCATATAGATTGGGCTAACCAAACTGGAAACAATACGGTGGAGGAGGATTTCCTGGAGTGCATAATGGATGGTTTTTTAGACCAATATATTGAGGAACCAACTAGGGGGGAGGCTATCTTAGACAGGGTGTTGTGTAATGAGAGAGGATTAATTAGCAATCTCGTTGTGCGAGGCCCCTTGGGGAAGAGTGACCACAATATGGTGGAATTCTACATTCGGACGGAGAATGAAACAGTTAATTCAGAGACCATGGTCCAGAACTTAAAGAAGGGTAACTTTGAAGGTATGAGGCATGAATTGACTAGGATAGATTGGCGAATGATACTTAAGGGGTTGACAGTGGATGGGCAATGGCAGACATTTAGAGACCGCATGGATGAACTACAACAATTGTACATCCCTGTCTGGCGTAAAAATAAAAAAAGGAAGGTGGCTCAACCGTGGCTATCAAGGGAAATCAGGGATAGTATTAAAGCAAAGGAAGTGGCATACAAATTGGCCAGAAATAGCAGCAAACCCGGGGACTGGGAGAAATTTAGAACTCAGCAGAGGAGGACAAAGTGTTTGATTAGGGCAGGGAAAATAGAGTACGAGAGGAAGCTTGCAGGGAACGTTAAAATGGACTGCAAAAGCTTCTATAGATATGTAAGGAAAAAAAGGTTAGTAAAGACAAATGTAGGTCCCCTGCAGTCAGAAACAGGGGACGTCATTACGGGGAACAAAGAAATGGCAGACCAATTGAACAAGTACTTTGGTTTGGTATTCACTAAGGAGGACACAAACAACCTTCCGGATATAAAAGGGGTCAGAGGATCTAGTAAGAAGGAGGAACTGAGGGAAATCCTTATTCGTCGGGAAATTGTGTTGGGGAAATTGATGAGATTGAAGGCCGATAAATCCCCAGGGCCTGTTGGTCTGCATCCCAGAGTACTTAAGGAGGTGGCCTTGGAAATAGTGGATGCATTGACAGTCATTTTTCAACATTCCATAGACTCTGGATCAGTTCCTATGGAATGGAGGGTAGACAATGTAACCTCACTTTTTAAAAAAGGAGGGAGAGAGAAAACAGGGAATTATAGACCGGTCAGCCTGACATCGGTAGTGGGTAAAATGATGGAATCAATTATTAAGGATATCATAGCAGCGCATTTGGAAAGAGGTGACATTATAGGTCCAAGTCAGCATGGATTTGTGAAAGGGAAATCATGCTTGACAAATCTCCTGGAATTTTTTGAGGATGTTTCCAGTAGAGTGGACAAGGGAGAACCAGTTGATGTGGTGTATTTGGACTTTCAGAAGGCTTTTGACAAGGTCCCACACAAGAGATTAATGTGCAAAGTTAAAGCACATGGGATTGGGGGTAGTGTGCTGACGTGGATTGAGAACTGGTTGTCAGACAGGAAGCAAAGAATAGGAGTAAATGGGTACTTTTCAGAATGGCAGGCAGTGACTAGTGGGGTACTGCAAGGTTCTGTGCTGGGGCCCCAGCTGTTTACATTGTACATTAATGATTTAGACGAGGGGATTAAATGCAGTATCTCCAAATTTGCGGATGACAATAAATTGGGTGGCAGTGTGAGTTGGAGGCTACGAGGCTGCAGAGTGACTTGGATAGGTTATGTGAGTGGGCAAATGCATGGCAGATGAAGTATAATGCGGATAAATGTGAGGTTATCCACTTTGGTTGTAAAAACAGAGAGACAGACTATTATCTGAATGGTGACAGATTCGGAAAAGGGGAGGTGCAATGAGACCTGGGTGTCATGGGTACATCAGTCGTTGAAGGTTGGCATGCAGGTACAGCAGGCGGTTAAGAAAGCAAATGGCATGTTGGCCTTCATAGCAAGGGGATTTGAATACAGGGGCAGGGAGGTGTTACTACAGTTGTACAGGGCCTTGGTGAGGCCACATCTGGAGTATTGTGTACAGTTTTGATCTCCTAACTTGAGGAAGGATATTGAGGGAGTGCAGCGAAGTTTCACCGGACTGATTCCCGGGATGGCGGGACTGACATATCAAGAAAGACTGGATCAACTGGGCTTGTATTCACTGGAGTTCAGAAGAATGAGAGGGGATCTCATAGAAAAGTTTAAAATTCTGACAGGTTTACACAGGTTAGATGTAGGAAGAATGTTCCCAATGTTGGGGAAGCCCAGAACCAGGGGTCACAGTCTAAGGATAAGGGGTAAGCCATTTAGGACCGAGATGAGGAGAAACTTCTTCACCCAGAGAGTGGTGAACCTGTGGAATTCTCTACCACAGAAAGTTGTTGAGGCCAATTCACTAAATATATTCAAAAAGGAGTTAGATGAAGTCCTTACTACTAGGGAGATCAAGGGGTATGGCGAGAAAGCAGGAATGGGGTACTGAAGTTGCATATTCAGCCATGAACTCATTGAATGGCGCTGCAGGCTCGAAGGGCCGAATGGCCTACTCCTGCACATATTTTCTATGTTTCTATGTTTCTATGTAAGTGCCCCCTTGTTTTTTTTTGAGGGCACTAGAAACACAAATTATACAAGTGCCCCCTGGCTAAAAGCAGGAGGTGGGGGGCGGGTGTGGAGGCACTAAAACCGACAACTTAAACAAAGTAAACTTTAGACATTAAAATCAAATTAAAATTTGGTTGCCGGGGGTGATGATACACTCCAGTACCTCCGGCGCCCACCTCTCGTGGAAGGCCGTGAGCGTACCGGTGGACACCGCGTGCTCCATCTCCAGGGACACCCTGGCTCGGATGTAACGGCGGAAGAGAGGCAGGCAGTTGGGCTGAACGACCCCCTCGACTGCTGGCTGCCTTGCTCCTGGGCATGGCCCCCTTGGCCATGCCCAGGAACAAGTCCTCCGAGGAGGCCTTCCAACCTGCCCGCTCCCCTCCGCACAGGGTGCCCAAAGATCAGGAGTGTGGGACTGAAGTGCAACCAGAATTTGAGGAGTAGCCCCTTCAAATATTAGAAGAGGGGCTGCAACCTCACACACTCAGTAAAAACATGGAACACGGACTTTTCCAGACCGCAGAAATTGCAGGTGGCCTGGAAGTCCGTGAACCGAATTAAAAACTTATTGCATGGGACTGCCCCGTGCACCACCCTCCAGGCCAAGTCCTCAATAAATAAAGGGAGGACTCCTGCTTAGAGTCAACAGCTCTACAACTATTTTAACTTGTGATCAGTAATAAAGTGCCCCCTGATTAAAGGGGGAGGGACACGCCAAAAACTTTTCAAGTGCCCCCCCCTTTTTTTGTTTTTTGGGGGATTATTTTGAAGGCAGTAAAACACAAATTATACAAGTGCCCCCTGACTAAAAGTGGGGGGAGGGGGCACTAAAACCGGCACAATAAACAAGTTAAACTTGAGACAAAAAAACTCAAATTAAAATTTGATTGCCAGAGGTGATGAAGCACTCCAGTCCCTCCGGCGCCCACCTCTCATGGAAGGCTGCGAGCGTGCCAGTGGACACCGCGTGCTCCATCACCTGTGAGCATATTCACAGGTGCACACATTACATCCGCCTTTGGCCCATATACCTTAATATCTTTGGTTAACAAAAAGGAATCAATCTTTGATTTTAAATTAACAACTGATCTAGCATCAATTGCCATTTGCGGAAGTGAGTCCTAAACTTCTACCACCCTTTGTGTGTAGAAGTGTTTCCTAGTTTCACTCCTGAAAGGTCTGCCTCTAATTTTTAGACTCTGCCCCTAGTCCCAGACTCCCTAACCAGCGGGAATAGTTTCTCGCTATCGACCCTTTCTGTTCCTCTTAATATCCTGAAAACTTCAATTAGATCACCGCTTAACCTTCTATTTCTAGGGAATACAACCCTACTTTGTGCAATCTCTCCTCGTAACTTAACCCTTGAAGTCCGGGTGTCATTCTGGTAAACCTACGCTGCACTCCCTCTAAGACCAATATACCCTCAATAAGATGTGGTGCCCAGAACTGCTCTCAGTGCTCCAGGTGTGGTCTAACCAGGGCTTTGTACAGCTGCAGCATAACTTCTACCCTCTTGTATTCTCGTCCTCGAGATCTAAAGGCCAGCATTCCATCAGCCTTTTTGATTGTTTTCGCTACCTGTTCCTGACATTTTAATGATCTATGTACCTGGACCCACCAAGTCTCTTTGGACCCCCGCTGTTTTTAGCTTTTTCACTAAGGGGGTGTGAAGGGGCTTTGGTTAATTGTCATTCACAGCTAAATCTGGCTTGGCCAGTGCAATATCGCATCTTCTTTTCGGTAAATCTTCCATGCAGCATTTTATACCATTCCAGGATCATCCTACCATAAAGTTCCTCCTTTCCCCAGCCTCCTCCACCTTCACCTCTTAATGCCATTACCTGTAAACATGAGGCTTGCTTCCAAACATCTGCCGAAAATACCCAGCCTCACCACACTGCCATTGGCAGAGATAACTGCTGTGTATCTATTTCCCTCTCTCCTTTTGTGCAGAATCTTGGAATATTTTGCTCCTTTAAAGCCACTGAATCACTACAATCTGTATTTAAATAGCACCTTTAACGTAGAAAAGCATCCCATGGTACGATACAGAGATTAGCGGGATGACCAAAGGTCTGAACAAAGAGATGAGTTTTAGAGGATCTTAAAGGAGGTGAGGAAGCTTGAGTGTTTAAGAAGAGAGCTCCAGAGAGTCAGACCTAGGTAGCTGGAGGCATGGCCATGCATGGTGAGGCAAAGGGGGATACCGGAGTCTAAGGAACAGAGGTTACGGGAAGGGGGCAAGGAGGAGGGCTGTAGGTCTGAAGGAGATTACAGAGCTAGAAAAGGGAAACCACAGAAGGATTTAAACACAAGGGCAAGAATTTCAAATTTGAGGTATTGGGGAACAGAGAGCAAAAGTAGACCAGCGAGGACAGGCATGATGGGCAAGCATGACTTGGTGCGGGGTAGGGTATAGGCAGCTGAGTTTTGAATGAGATGAAGTTTATTGCAGGTGCAAGACGAGAGGCCAGCCTGGCGAGCATTGGAATAATCGAGTCTGGAGTTGACAAATACACGAATGAGGGTTTCCGCTGTGGATGGACTGAGGTGGAAACTTAGACAGGCGATGTTGCAGAGGAGAAAGTAGGCGATCTTTGCGATGGAGAGGAATTGGGGCGGGAATCACAGCTCTAAGGTTGCAAACCGCCTAGTTCAGCCTACAACAGTGACCGAGGAGGGCGAGGGAGTCAGTGACAAGAGTTTGTGACAGGCGGTGAAAATGATAGTTTCGGTCTTCGCAATGTTTACCTCGAGTAAGTTCCAGGTCGCCCCCAGACTGGATTTCAGAAAAGAAGTCTGACAACTGGATTTTAGCAACCTCGGCGGGTCCGTAGTGAGCGATGTCAGTGACGGGTCCTGGCCACGCTGCTGGATCCAGCCCGCTCTCTACAATGATTTTCCATTTGATTTGGCTTGTTAATCCCACTCAGTGCATTTCCTGGCCAATTGAAGGAAGCGGGTCTGATGACATCATTTAACAAATTTACTTTGACAGTTGTGCTGTCAGTGTTCTACAGCATTGAGGTGCTGCAAACACTGACAAACACTGCACAGAGGTGCACGGCTGCAGCCAGGCTCTCCAATGACTCCCTCCATATGCTTACGCCCCAGAAGACCAATGCAGCCTGGTTGCACATTGCACAGGAGGACACAAGCAGGGATGTGGTCAGGAGCACCAGGCTGCAGTGGCGCAAACCTTTCAATGATCTCAGTCAATCACAAAACGTTAGTACAAAGCCACACTCAACCTCATCCTGCTGTGCCTCTCATCACATCCCCATCACTCTGCCTTCCCTACCCTACTCCTGCACATCCTTACTCACACCAACTTACCTTGCACCTCCACCCATCCCTCTCTATCTATATTATTACATCTCAATCTCACTAGCCACCCCTCACAATCATCCTCATCCTAGAGCAATCATACCACTAACAACACACAAGAGTAGGCACTTGGATCTTTTAGCCAACGTTCATGTGAAGTTTCTGTCAATGTGGTGTGAAACATTAAGAGCCTGAATTTCGTTGGCCTACCGCCGTGTTTCTCGTCGGTATTTCCGTGTTTTGGGTGGTGTTTTATCGGTGGGAATTACACAGGCGGTTTCGAAATATCGCTGGGGAGCGGATCGCTGATGTGCAAATGCTGGGAAAATCACTCCCGCCCGAGTTTGGTGGGAGCGATGGTCCGTACTTCTTGAAAAAAGAAAACGGCCAGTGGGAGCTGCCTTTCAATGAAACCCTGCAACAAAAGGTTAGTGAACGTTTTTTTTTATTCTTTTGCAGCGATTTGGTGGAAAAGGGCCCTCTGAATGTTTTCTGATATTTTATATTTTATTTTTTGAAAGTAGTTTTTTTGTGTTTTCCCCCCTCCCTCGGCCCGACTTTAGCCTTGGACTTAATTTGACCAGGTAGAGTTGGGTGTCTCAGGGAGCTTCGAGTTGGAGCAGTAGTTGGCGAGGGCAGAAAGGTCGAGGTAGGAATTTTGAGGAGGGTGTGATGATGAAAAGTGCAGGTTATAACACCCTCATCAAATGATGAATTAGTGTTGGCATTCAGAACCACGCCCTGTGGACTGTGCTGGACATAAATACTCAATTACTATTCCACTGACAGCTACCCTTCCCTTTATGTATCCATCTAATTTATTGTCCAATTTCTAGCGTGCTCCTTGATTCTATGAACTATAACCCTGAGTAAACATTTACACAACGTCATTAATAATATTTAGTTCGCTCGATTTTTCATTCACTGGCTTTCTAAAATCCTCAGATTTATTAGGCATAACCTCTTTCATAAACCATGCTGGCTTGGATTTATTGCCTTTTCTCTCAATTGATGCCCTTGAATTTATTATTACAAACATTGATATGTTCTCTCTGTACATATCCAGAAACAGAAAAAAAAAGATGTAAGTGTTTATCTACTAGACAGATGAATGAAAATAGCACTCCGTATTCAAAAATCTATGGTAATGCACACCAATGCAGTAATTGGCAAGTATAATTACAAAGGACGCTCCATAAAGCATCAATGAGCTTTGTGGTGTCAGCTGTGGCTCAAGTGGAAGTATCCTTCCCTGCTCAGTTACAACGTTGTGGGTTCAAGTCCCTCTCCAGAGGCTTAAGCTCAAACTCTAAGGTGACACTCCAGTGCAGTGTTTTTGTTGAGGGATAAATATTGGCCAAGACACCGGGGAGAACTCCCCTATTCTTCTTCGAAATAATTCCAGTGGGATCTTTTACATCCACCTTAGACGGGGCCTCGGTTTAACGTGTCAGCCGAATGACGGCACCTCCGACAGTGCAGCGCTCCCTCAGCACTGCACTGGAGTGTCAGCATAGATTATGTGCTCAAGTCTCCAGAGTGGAATTTAAACCCACAACCTTCTGACTCCGAGGCGAGAGTGCTGCCCACTGAGCCACAGTTAACACGTTCTAAATCTGAATCCAATAAAAGGTGAGCACGATGGATAAAGCCTTCCTGTTTTTCCTTTTAATGTTCTTCTTCTTTATTTAATATTTTCACCACTTTTGTCCCTGCATCCCGTGAAGGCACCGACTCGTGCTGGGGTGTGGCTGCTGTTGTGTCAGTGTTCGACTTTGCTTTTCGTTGGCGTTCCGAAAACTGGGATGCGAGTGTGGTTATCTTCATGCTAGGTTTGGCTGGGGGTTTGAGAATGTCCAGTAGCCAGCGAAGATTCCACCCAATCATGAGCTCAGCGGGTGTCTTCCCCGTTAGCGAGTGCTTTGTCGAATGATATGTGCGGAGAATGGTTTGAACCGCTTCGTTGAATGTTTGGCCTGCTGCAAGGTTGGCTTTCAAACCCTCTAAAACGGCGCGCTCAAAAGCCCCCAACTGAAGAACGGAGATTGGGTCAGAGTTAAGCGCCCAAACCGTAGTCATAAGCTCGCATCTTCACTTTCGCCTCCAAAACAGATCGGGCAAAAGTTCAGCCCTCACACCTACGAGCTCAGTGATGGAACTCGCTGGAATGCTTGTAGACTGATCCCAACTCACAGGCCAACAGACCAGCAGGAACAGAGGCACCGTTCGGTTTCCCAATCAAGAACCTCGATCAAACACCTCAAGCTCCACGCCGGTCTCAGTGTATCAGAACAGGGCCTGGCTATCTCAAGGACTTTGTCTGTTCATAGACTGAGCTTTCAGAAGGGGGGAAATATGTTGTATTCATACTCTATTTGTTTGTTACACAAACCCTCACCAGAAAGGCATTTGGACCCTGCGGGAGCTATTCACACACTGCTGGAAACGTGCTGGTTCATGCTGGTTTTGTGACACCATTTTGAGAGTTGCGATAAAGGACGCAGTAAAGTTACATTATTCCTCTTTCAGTTAGTTTCTCTATTTATGTACACAACAGCTGGGTGGGTCTGGGCAGCACCTGCTACCTTGCCCAAGTGGCTATTCTTCATATGTGGTCTCATCAAAGTCACAAATGACATCCTTTGTGACTGTGACAAAGGTAAACTATCCCTCTTTGTCCTCCTCAACCTGTCTGCAGCCTTTGACACGGTTGACCACTCCATCCTTCTCCACCGATGTCCAGCTGGGTGGGACTGCACTCGACTGGCTCCATTCTTATCCACTAATCGTAGCCAGAGAATCACCTGCAACGGCTTCTCTTCCCGCTCCCACATCGACATCTCTGGTCCCCCAAGGATCTATTCTTGGCCCCCTCTTATTTCCCATCTATATGCTGCCTCTTGGCGATATCATCCAAAATCACGGAGTCAGTTTCTACATTTACGCTGACGACACCCAGCTCTACCTCTCCACCACTTCGCTCGACCCCTCCATGGTCTGAAAATTGCCAGACTGCTTGTCTGACACCCAGCACCAGAGGAACAGAAATTTTCTCCAATTAAATATTGGGCAGACCGAAGCCATTGTCTTTGGTCCCCGCCACAAACTGCGTTCCCTAGCCACCGACTCCATCCCTCTCCCTAGCATCTATCTGAGGCTGAACCAGACTGTTGCACCCTTTGGTGTCATATTTGACCCTGAAATGAACTTCCGGCCACATATCTAAAACCGCATAGTTCCACCTCCGTAATATTACCCGCCTCCGCTCCTGCCTCAGCTCATCTGCTGCTGAAGCGGTCATCCATGCCTTTGTTACCTCTAGATTTGACTACTCCAATGCACTCCTAGCTGGCCTCCCACATTCTACCCTACGTAAACTTGATGTCATCCAAAACTCGGCTGTCCGTGTCCTAACTCGCACCAAGTCCTGCTCACCCATCACCCCTGTGCTCGCTGAACTACATTGGCTCCCGGTTAAGCAACACCGCGATTTAAAACTTCTCATTCTTGTCACTCCATGGATTTGCCCCTCCCTATCTCTGTAATCTCCTTCTACGTTCCTCAAATTCTGCCCTCCTTGAACGTCCTGATTATAACTGCTCAACCATCAGTGGCCGTGCCTTCAGCTGCCTGGGCCCCAAGCTCTGGAACTCCCTGCCTAAACCTCTCCGCCTCTCTACCTCTCTTTCCTCCTTTAAGACGCTCCTTAAAACCTACCTCTTTGACCAAACTTTTGGTCATCTGCAGTACAAAGAAAGAAAGAAGGACTTGCATTTATATAGCGCCTTTCACAACCACCGGACGTCTCAAAGCGCTTTACAGCCAATGAAGTACTTTTGGACTTAAGTCACTGTTGTAATGTGGAAAACACGGCAGTCAACTTGCGCACAGCAAGCTCCCACAAACAGCCATGTGATAATGACCAGATAACCTGTTTTTTTGTTACGTTGATTGAGGAATAAATATTGGCCAGGTCACCGGGGATAACTCCCCTGCACTTGTTCGAAATAGTTCCAATGGGATCTTTTACGTCCACCTGAGAGAGCAGATGGGACCTCGGTTTAATGTCTCATCCAAAAGACGACATCTCCGACAGTGCTGCACTGTAGCCTAGATTTATGTATCTGGAGTGGGACTTGAACCTACAACCTTCTGACTCAGAGGCAAGAGAGTTACCCACTGAGCTGACAGGGTCATGGGAACAGGCCCCAGGTGGTCCTGATTTTTGTGGCTTAATATCACCCCAGTGAATCATAATGTACCTCCTTTTCTTATGTCCTTATAAAACCCCTTAGCATTAAGAAATCCAAATTCAGGTAGAGAAAATTTACTGAATCACTCACTCACTCCTAGTATGCATCAGATCACTACATACTGAGATGACAGAACAAAAGCAGTTCCCAGTGTGTGTTAATGTCTAAGGAAGCCTTTCAGAAGATTGAGCCGTCTTAATATTTTAATACAATGGCAACCTCCCGAAACCATTTTAAACTATAGCTGACGCTCTGTGAAGCAACTCTTTGGCAGCCTGTGTTCCAGAGAGGGCTTTCTCTGTTAGTGAAGGAGCCATAAGCAATTCGTATCTTATCAAAGGTTGTTGCACAACATTATAGAAAATGTCTAAAGCACAGCCACAATGCTAAGGTTCCTTTCAAGGAATATTTATTCAAGCAGAAACATATTACATTATTTTCTTGTTCCCTGTTGTTCTGCATCGCACCTCTGTAATAATTGTTCTGCATTGCTGCCAGGGATTCTGACCATCAAATATGTAGTTCCTTTTCAAACCACCTACCCCAATAGTTGCAAACACGAAAAGTTGTTAGTTCAACATGTATTATCCACAGGCGATATTTAATGGCTAATTTGCATTAGGATGCCATAATTTCTCTTGAATTGAAGTGTTTTACATCAGAGATGTCACTCAGCTCTCTCCCTCTCCCTCCTAACGCTCACACTATCTTCCTCAGTTGGTGGGGAGCTTATTGTTCCTTAACTGATCTGTTAAATGGAATGGGAAATTGGCCTACTGACAATGTTCCCCCTAATTTTTGGGGGGGTGCGCAGGCCCTTTAAGGTGAAATGCAACATTGGATAATCCGGTCCCGGGCTACGCGGGATGGGCAGAGAGCTGCGGCCAGACCACGCGGCTTGCCCACTGACCAGCTATTCTTCTCTCCCTCATAGACCAGGGCATAATGGGTGAAAGGCACCCTGTAGGAGGAGCCTAAAAGCAAATGACAACTCAGACTGTTGCTCAGGCCCAATTTGGCTGGGTTGGGCATTAACACTTTCATATTGTAACTAATGGCACTTTAATGTATGCTCCTGTGAGTATGCTCACAGGTTTGTAGAGCTGTTGACATCCGAGCCAGGGTGTCCCTGGAGATGGAGCACGCGGTGACCACCGGTATACTCGTGGCCTTCCGCGAGAGGTGGGCGCTGGAGGGACTGGAATGCATCATCGCCTCCGGCAACCAAATTTGAATTTGATTTGTTTTATGTCCAAAGTTTAATTTGTTTAATGTGTCGATTTTAGTGCCCCTTTAATAAGGGGGCATTTGATTTACATTTGATTTACAGGTGCAACTAAAATAGTTGTAGAACTGTTGAACAGGGGGTGGCTTAGCCAGTCATGTGATGTTCACATGACTCAATAAAACTCCAGCCAGTTGGGTTCAGGAGATTCACGATGAGGCAGGTGGTTGTGAGCCTGGTGGACGAAGTGGTAATGTGTCGTGTGATTGTTAAACCTTTGTTAATAAACTAACTAGTTCTTTATAGCAATGTGTTGCTATGAATTCTTAAGCAAAGAACCCATGAAGCAAGTACATTACTGGTACCAACTGCACATTCTTAAAATCAGACAATATCGGAACATAGGAACTGGAGGAGGCCATTCAGCCCCTCGAGCCTGTTCTGCCAGTCGATTTATCTTATGGCTGAACTGTATCTTAACTCTATTTATCCACCTTGGCTCCATTTTGCTTAATACCCTTGCCTACCAAAAACCTATCAATCTCAGTTTTGACATTTTTAATTACCTCGGCTTCAACAGCTTTTTGGGGGAGAGAGTTCCAGATTTCCACCGCCCTTTGTGTGAAGAAGTGCCTCCTGACATCACCTCTGAACGGCCTGGCTCTAATTTTAAGGTTATACCGCCAACATATAATTGTAGCAATGATGTTAAAAAGGATCAACCTCAACACAGCTTCCTTCCCATTCCACCACTTCTCCAAGCTCTCAAAATAACAAATTAATCTTTATATTATAGAATGGTACAGCACATAAGGAGGCCATTCGGCCCATCGTGCCAGTACCGGCTCTTTGCTGGAGCTATCTAATTAATCCCACTCTCCTCTTTTTCCAGTGCCCTGTAATTTATTTCCCTACAAGTATTTATCCAATTCTCTTTTGAAAGTTATTATTGAATCAGCTTCCACCATCTGTTTAAGCAGTCCATTCCAGATCACAACGCGCCATGTAAAACATGTTTCCTCATGTGGCCTCTGGTTCTTTTGCCAATCACGTTAAATCTGTGTCCACTGGTAACCGACCCATCTGCCACTGGCAACGGTTTCTCTTTACTTACTCTATCAAAACTTTTCATGATTTTGAACACCTCTATCAAATCTCCTCTTAACCGTCTCTGCTCTAAGGAGATCAACTCCAGCTTCTCCAGTCGATCCATGAAATCCCCCGTCCCTCGTACCATTCTAGTAAATCTCCTCTGCATCCTCTCCAAGGCCTTGACATTTTTCCTTAAGTGCGGTGCCCAGAATTGAACACATTACTCCAGATGAGGCCGAACCAGTGATTTATAAAGGTTTAGCATAACTTCCTTGCTTTTGTATTCTATGTCTCTATTAATAAAACCCAGGATCCCATATAGTCTTCTCAACTTAAGATTTCTCAAGATTTATGTACATACAGCTCCAGGTCTCTCTGTTCCTACACCCCCTTTAAAATTGTACCATTTAGTTTATATTGCCTCTCCTCATTCTTCCCACCAGAATGTATCACTTCACACTTCTCTCTGTTAAATTGTATCTGCCACGTGCCTGCCCATTTCACCAGTCTGTTTCTGTCCTCCTGAAGTCACTTACTATCCTCCTCACTGTTTACTGCATTTCCGAGTTTTGTGTCATCTGCAAACTTTGAAATTATGCCCTGTACACCCAAATCCAGGTCATTAATATAGATCAGAAAGAGCAGTGGGCCTAATACCACTGTACTTCCATATAGTCTGAAAAACACCCGTTCACCACACTCTCTGCTTCCTGTCCCTCGGCCAATGTAGTATCCTTGCTGCCACTGCCCCTTTAATCCCATGGGCTTTAAATTTGCTGACCAGACCATTATCTGCTACTTTGTCAAATATCTTTTGAAAGTCCATATGTACAAAATCTTCTGCAATACCCTCATTAACCCTTCCCGTTTGTTCGGCAAAGAACTCGATCAAGTTAGTCAAACACAATTTGCCTTTAACAAATCCGTGCTGACTTTCATTTATTGGCCCATATTTTTCTAAAAGGCAGTTAATTTTCTTCTGGATTATTGTCTCTAAAGGTTCCCCACCACCGAGGTTAGGCTGATTGGCCTGTAGTTGCCGGTTAAATCCCTCTCCCCTTTTTTCAACAGGGGTCTAACATTTGCAATGCTCCAGTCCTCTGGCACCATCCCATATCCAAGGAGGGGTTTGGAAGATTGTGTCCTCCATAATTTCCACCTTTGCTTCCCTCAGAAACCTAGCATGCATACTATCCAGACCAGGGGACTTACCTACTTTGCTAACCTTTTACGTAACTCCTCCTTATCTATTGTTATCCTATCGAAAATTACTTCAGCCTCCTCCTTCACTGCCACATTGTTAGCATCCCCTTCGTTCGTGAAGACAGATGCAAAGTACTCCGACCATGCCCTCAAAGGTTATATTCAAAGAAATAAAAAGATTTATATTGTATGCTGCAAAGCTGCTGTGTCATGAAAGGATCAATCGTGCCTTTGACAGGGTCATTGCGACATGAGATAGTAACTCAAAATGGCAGCAGCGAGATTAACTCATGAACGTCCAGCGCTAATCCAGCAACTTCTTGACATTCGATGAACACCAACGGCGAGGTTTTATGTGAGGTTAATTACAAAATGGTTCCAATCTGCCAGCAATTTGTGGTGGTACGCAATTTACGGGTTGCCTCTTCCTTGCCACAAATTGCTGTATTTTTTATGCACTATTTGTCCAGCAATCTCTGGGCCATTGTCTTTATAAGGAATAGAAGATCATTTATTATTTTAGAGAATTAAACTAACCGTACAGCCACCAGAAACCCATTAAGTGATCTGAGCTCGGACAAATGCAACAAAAAAATGTTTGATTTTTATTCATTCACGGGATGTGGGCAAGGCCAGCATTTATTGCCCATCCCTAATTGCTCCTCGAGAAGGTGGTGGTGAGCCACCTACTTGAACCGCTGCAGTCCGTGTGGTGAAGACACTCCCACAGTGCTGTTAGGGAGGGAGTTCCAGGATTTTGACCCAGCGACGATGAAGGAACGCCAATATATTTCCAAGTCAGGATTGTGTATGAGTTTGGGAGGTGCTGTCGAAGAAGCCTTGGCGAGTTGCTGCAGTACATCTTGTAGATGGTACACACTGCAGCCACGGTGTGCCGGTGGTGGGGGGAATGAACGTTTAAGCTGGTGGATGGGGTGCCGACATGTGAATAAAAAAAAGACAGAACTTGTACTTACACAGTGCCCTTAACACCCTCAGGACATTGCAAAGCAATTTAAAGCCAATGAAGTACTTCTGAAGTACAGTCACTGTTGTAATGTAGGAAATATGGCAGCCCATTTATACACAGCAAGGCCCCTCAAAACAGCGATTAAATAAAGGACCAAATCACTTTTAGTGATGATGGTTGAGGGATAAATATTGGCCAGGACACCAGGGAGAACTCCACTGCTCTTCTTCGAAATAGTGCCATGGGATCTTTTGCATCCACCTGAGGGGGCAGATGTAGCAAGCTAAAAAGAATCTTTCAAAAATAAAATGTGGCACACACACTCACATTTACACGATGGAAAGTTTCCTTCTGCATCTCGGAGTAAGGGTCCTAATGGGCAGGGACACACAGCACCAAACAGCCCCTAATTTGGCCATAAATTGTTGTCCTCACCCATGGCTGGTCCAGTGGGGGGGGAGGTGGGTGCTCTATCTGATGTCGGGCCACATCTTTGGAGTAGAGACTGTACCTTGCATCTAACCATGCTCGCCCTGACCTACATTGTTTGGTGCTAACCTTGGATTCCCAAAATGGGAAAGTGCACCCCCCTTGTTTCACAGCACAGAAAACCCTCACCTTGACAAGTGGACTCTTCACTAAAGAAAAAAGTTTTGGGGAAAAAATCTGTCGCTGTTGGTTAACCTTTCTTTCATCTGAGCAACTCCAAGTTGTACTAAACCCGAGAGCGTTTTTCTTTTAGTTACTGTAAATTCAGTCTAAATGCGCTGGACCTTTAGAGGAACCTTCTCAGAAGGACTGTGTGTTACTTTTATCATAACACGCCGCCACACTATTCCTGCTGCTTCCCAACCTGCTCCAATGGTGCTCGCAGGCCGGGGGCTGCTCAGCCTGCTGGCATACCACTCCAGGGAGCAGCACGTGCTGGAACAGGAGAACAACGACAATGAAGAGGGGCGTCACCAAGATCCAGTTCGGTGATTGGAGCGTGGGCAGGTACAGCAGGAGCGGCGAGGTTGGGGCTGAAAGAGCGGCAAGAGACCGTAGAGGGAAGTGACCAGGGCCCAGGAGAGGCGCGAATTCAGGGCCCAGAAGAGGCAAGGGCCCCAGGGGCAGCACAGGCCACCCACACTGCGATATGTGTGCGCACTAGGTCCGTGCAGCAGAGCAGGTCTCCAGTCGTCTTGGGTAATCCTTGACACTGGACCAAGACCTAGCTCTGTCAAGCCCGTCTGGTGGCTAGTGTGCAACGGTCACCCCACGTTAAAAAAATCCACACACAGGCATCTTCCACCCTTCAAGATTGAGTTCGGGATCTGGAATATTAGGTCCTTCATTGAAACACCTGTGAATTTTTTGACGTGGAAGCAAGTCATCCTCGACTCGAGGGACTGCCTATGATGATGATCATAACATGGAGTCAAATTGCAGGCATTGTACCAGTCATAATGTAATAGTGATTTTTATGATACTGACATTTTGCCACTTAATCTCTATTTCACTCTGGCCATTATCTTTAATCGTGGAATGGCAGATAAGCCAGAGGGAGTTCTGGATCTTATAATAAAGAATTTGACAGTTCTATTTTACAATACGTGCCCCAATGTAATTTTTGTGGGGTTTTTTCTCTAATCAACGTACTTTATAGATATAGCAGTTGTGTTAACTGTGGCTCAGTGGGCAGCACACTCTGCCTCTGAGTCAGAAGGTTGTGGGTTCAAGTCCCACTCCAGGGACTTGAACACATAAATCCAGGCTGACACTCCAGTGCAGTGCTGAGGGAGTGTTGCACTATCGGAGGTGATGTCTTTCTGATGAGATGTTAAACTGAGATCCCATTTAGCCTCTCAGGTGAACATAAAAAAATCCGATGGCACTATTTCAAAGAAGAGTGGGGAAGTTATCCCCTGTGTGCTGGCTAATATTTATCTCTCAATCAACATAGCAAAAATAGATTACCTGGTCATTATCACATTGCTGTTTGTGGGAGCTTGCTGTGTGCAAATTGGCTGCCTTGTTTCCCACATTACAACAGTGACTACACTCCAAAAGTACTTCATTGGCTGTAAAACGCTTCGAGACATCCAGTGGTCGTGAAAGGCGCTATATAAATGCAAGTCTTCCTTTCGCCTGTCAGAGATGGTGCCTTTTTTGATATATTCAGCATTCTGTCTATATCCTACTGCTTTTAATTGGATTTATGTACAATATGTTGCTCACTTCATCAAATTCATCTATAGAGAGTAACAGTGTGAGCTTTGAGACAGATTGAACATTTAACAAGTGCTGGTTAAATCAGAACGAAATCCTGTATAAGAATGAACAAAGATTGAAGCAGGACAAGACAAAAATATATAGGATTACATAGGATATATGGCACAGAAACAGGCCATTCGGCCCAACCAATCCATGCCGACGTTTATGCTCCACTCGAGCCTCCTCAGTCTTTCCTCATTTAACTCGATCAGCATAACCCTCTATTCCCTTCTCCCTCATATGCTTGTCCAGCCTCCCCATAAATGCATCAATACTATTCGCTTCAACCACTCCCTGTGGGGGCAAGTATCACATTCTCACCACTCTCTAGGTAAAGAAGTTTCTTCTGAATTCCCTATTGGATTTCTTGGTGGCTATCTTATATTGATGGCCTCTAGTTATACTCCTCCCCACAAATGGAAACACTCTCTCTGTATCCACTCGATCAAAACCTTCATAATGTTGCAGACCTCTATTAGGTCACCCCTCAGCCATAAAGAGACGCAGCCTGTTCATCCTTTCCTGATATGTATATCCTCGCATTTCTAGTTGAATTCGATGTTTGGAATTCTATTCATTATTTAACAGAGGCTTTCATATTCACTCCAAAGACATTCTTACAAAGGACAATGGGCCCTTTATAGACTTCCTGTCTCTATCCAATCACATCGTGCTTTTAGTATGTGTTGATTTTTGTATTACCATTTAATTGTAATGAAATATGTTGTTGCTGTAGTCCGTTAACTTTTCCTTTTTATGCTTTTAAACATCACTTCAAAGAGAGTTTAATGACACAATGAAAACTAGGAACTTCCTTGAAACTGCTGTTTTTATATATAAAAACCTAAAATGTTTAAATTATACTTGAATGAAATACTAATTACTGCTGCATTATTCCTGTGAGGAATATCTGTGGCAGGTCGGGGCCTTAAAAGGTGAGCAATGTGGAGCGTACCACTCCAGGGAGGAGGGAGAGCTGGTGCAGGATAGCGAAGGCTGTGACGAGGGTGATTGGATTGGACGTTACCATAATTCAGGTCGGTGATTGGAGCGTGAGCAGGTACAGCAGGAGCGGCGAGGTCAGGGTGAAGGAGCGGTGGGAGATTGCAGAGTGACCGGGGCCCAGGAGAGGCGTGAGTTCAGGGTCCAGAAGAGACGAGGGCCCAGGGGCAGCACTGTCCAGCCCACACTGCGATATGTGCGCGCACTAGGTCCGTGCAGCAGAGCAGGTCTCCAGTCGTCTTGGTTAATCCTTGCCACTGGACCAAGACCTAGCTCTGTCAAGCCCGTGTGGTGGCTGATGTGCAACGGCCACCACACGTTAAAAAAATCCACGTACAGGCATCTTCCACCCTTCAAGATGTAGTTCGGGATCCGGAATATTAGGTCCTTCATTGAAACACCAGTGAACTCATTGAACTCATCCCTTTTTGGCAAGTCATCCTCGATTCGAGGGACCACCTAAGATGAAGAAGAATATTTTGGATGATGCAGAAGGAAGAATTTTCATTCACAATGGCACAGAAGGAGGTATTACGAGTGATGCATTCATATATTTTGTTTAAGCTGACCAGACTATTGGATACCCAGAGCAGGAACTTTACTGAGGAATAAGAACATAGGAACTTAAGAATTAGAAGCAGGAGTAGGCCATTCGGCTCCTCGAGCCTGCTCCGTCATTCAATAAGATCATGGCTGATCTTCTACCTCAATTCACTTTCCTGAACTATCCCCATATCCCTTGATTTCCTTAATATACAAAAACATATCGATCTCTGTCTTGAATATACTCAAAGACTGAGCCTCCACAGCCCTCTGGGGTAGAGATTTCCAAAGATTCACCACCCTCTGAGTGAAGAAGTTTCTCCTCATCTCAGTCCTAAATGGCCAACCCCTTATTCTGAGACTGTGACCCCTGATTTTAGACTCCCCAGCCGGGGGAAACATATAAGAACATAAGAATATAAGAATTAGGAACAGGAGTAGGCCATCTAGCCCCTCGAACCTGCTCCGCCATTGAAAAAGATCATGGCTCCCTGCATCTACCCTGTTGAGCCCTGTAAGAATTTTGCGTGTTTCAATGAATGCAGCAAATATCCTTGCCAGTGAACAGCGACCTAGGACGGAACAATTGCCACAAACTCCAACGATCCTTGGGATTAAGAAATGGTTATAAATTATGCAACCTTTGTTCTTTCAGTTTAATTATTTACATTGGCTTTGAGTAGATAGTCTTACCAGATGGTGCATGCTTCCTGTCAGGTGGGTTGGACGAAACAGTCATCTCCAGAGGGGCAGCGATGGATTACACTCTCATAAGAAGAAAGTAAGCGAGATATTGAGTTGATGTCATTTTATGTGGTATGAATAACAAAAGGCCAGTGAATCTTTTTAACCAACAACACCACAGATCCCCACAAATTATTGAATTCAGAGAAAGCTTTTCCAAATGCAAGTGATGTCAGAGAATCTTACAGATTCTTTGTTTATCTACAGTAAAGTAATTGGTCTCTAAAGAGACTGGGAGAAATTTAGAACTCAGCAGATGAAGACAAAGGGTTTGATTAGGGCAGGGAAAATAGAATACGAGAGGAAGCTTGCAGGGAACATTAAAACGGACTGCAAAAGCTTCTATAGATGTGTAAAGAGAAAAAGGTTAGTAAAGACAAACGTAGGTCCCCTGCAGTCAGAATCAGGGGAAGTCATAACTGGGAACAAAGAAATGGCAGACCAATTGAACAACTACTTTGGTTCGGTATTCACTAAGGAGGACACAAACGACCTTCCGGATATTAAAGGGGTCAGAGGGTCTATTAAGAAGGAGGAACTGAGGGAAATCCTTATTAGTCGGGAAATTGTGTTGGGGAAATTGATGGGATTGAAGGCCGATAAATCCCCAGGGTCTGATGGACTGCATCCCAGAGTACTTAAGGAGGTGGCCTTGGAAATAGCGGATGCATTGACAGTCATTTTCCAACATTCCATAGACTCTGGATCAGTTCCTATCGAGTGGAGGGTAGACAATGTAACCCCACTTTTTAAAAAAGGAGGGAGAGAGAAAACAGGTAATTATAGACCGGTCAGCCTGACATCGGTAGTGGGTAAAATGATGGAATCATTAATTAAGGATGTCATAGCAGCGCATTTGGAAAGAGGTGACATGATAGGCCCAAGTCAGCATGGATTTGTGAAAGGGAAATCATGCTTGACAAATCTTCTGGAATTTTTTGAGCATGTTTCCAGTAGAGTGGACAAGGGAGAACCAGTTGATGTGGTGTATTTGGACTTTCAGAAGGCTTTCGACAAGGTCCCACACAAGAGATTAATGTGCAAAGTTAAAGCACATGGGATTGGGGGTAGTGTGCTGACGTGGATTGAGAACAGGTTGTCAGACAGGAAGCAAAGAGTAGGAGTAAATGGGTACTTTTCAGAATGGCAGGCAGTGACTAGTGGGGTATCGCAAGGTTCTGTGCTGGGGCCCCAGCTGTTTACATTGTACATTAATGATTTAGACGAGGGGATTAAATGTAGTATCTCCAAATTTGCGGATTACACTAAGTTGTGTGGCAGTGTGAGCTGCGAGGAGGATGCTATGAGGCTGCAGAGTGACTTGAATAGGTTAGGTGAGTGGGCAAATGCATGGCAGATGAAGTATAATGTGGATAAATGTGAGGTTATCCACTTTGGTGGTAAAAACAGAGAGACTGACTATTATCTGAATGGTGACAGATTAGGAAAGGGGAGGTGCAACGAGACCTGGGTGTCATGGTACATCAGTCATTGAAGGTTGGCATGCAGGTACAGCAGGCGGTTAAGAAAGCAAATGTCATGTTGGCCTTCATAGCGAGGGGCTTTGAGTACAGGGGCAGGGAGGTGTTACTATAGTTGTACAGGGCCTTGGTGAGGCCACACCTGGAGTATTGTGTACAGTTTTGGTCTCCTAACTTGAGGAAGGACATTCTTGATATTGAGGGAGTGCAGTGAAGGTTCACCAGACTGATTCCTGGGATGGCGGGACTGACCTATCAAGAAAGACTGGATCAACTGGGCTTGTATTCACTGAAGTTCAGAAGAATGAGAGGGGACCTCATAGAAACGTTTAAAATTCTGACGGGTTTAGACAGGTTAGATGCAGGAAGAATGTTCCCAATGTTGGGGAAGTCCAGAACCAGGGATCACAGTCTAAGGATAAGGGGTAAGCCATTTAGGACCGAGATGAGGAGAAACTTTTTCACCCAGAGAGTGGTGAACCTGTGGAATTCTCTACCACAGAAAGTTGTTGAGGCCAATTCACTAAATATATTCAAAAAGGAGTTAGATGTCGTCCTTACAACTAGGGGGATCAAGGGGTATGGCGAGAAAGCAGGAATGGGGTACTGAAGTTGCATGATCAGCCATGACCTCATTGAATGGCGGTGCAGGCTCGAAGGACTGAATGGCCTACTCCTGCACCTATTTTCTATGTTTCTATATAAATGGGACTTGAGCAGATTAGAATTTGCCAGGACACTGGCGGAGTAGGGTGGAATTCTTCTTTTAATGAAAAACATGAGGACGCCTGCAGGACGGGAATGTCTGTAATCGATGATACAGCAGGCAGCTCGCCTCAAGTGTGCATAGAGCAGGGATTTAGCTGGAGGAGTGATTATCAGAACCAGCACCTCTGTAGTATAAAAGCCCCAATAAATGTTGCTAATAATCTCACAAAATCATATTCTCAGAAATCGCAAGTTTCAAACCGATCGTTTCTGCAATTCCATTAGTGGGCCATTAATTATGAGGGAAAAAATCAAGCATTTTAGTTTTAGTTGAAAAAGGCATTTAAAACTAATTGCGTTGAGCAAAGATACCGTGTTGCTTCCAAGGTGAGTTCTGAAGTAGAATTTTCAGTAATGATGTGACACTTTTACATTTCAGCACCGGCTTCGTGAACAGCGCCACTGTATCGGTCGACCTGCTGCTGCTCCATGTGGGAACATGAGAATTGCAAGATGCAAAAAGACTAGTTAGGGCTGGATTTTCGGCGTGGATGTTTTTGGGGCGATAATAGTGGCAGAGCAGGAAATTTAGCGTCTGGAAACAGTTTGCGCCTCAGTAGGTGAGTTTGGGCAGCTGGGCCCTGAGTCAGGGGGCGCAGCGCTAAGGGAGGCGTTGTACACCTCTCTCGGGTGCTAGGATGGGGAACTCCCGAGCTAAAGAGCCAGGCGGGGAGCGCTCCGAGAGACGCCAGAGGGGGCAGGGATGGAAACTAAGAAAAAAGCACTAAGACATTCCCAAAACATAGTCCACGCCACCACAACACAAATCACAAAAAAAAATTCAAAGGAAAAACAATCACACTTGCCTTCGGAGTCCATTACTTACCTCTCCGCTGTCGGGCTGGTTGGACCAGGCGATCAGTGCGGAGCACGCTGTGGGGTGGACGGGTCGGGCAAGAATCAAAACTCGCACCGGTGTCGCAACCAGGGGCATTGCACACCGGCGCAGCTCTTCCAGGCGGTGCTGCTCCACGCCCCCGCTAAACCGGGCCAAAGGTGCTGACCGCCCACCCAGAACACCATTGCCGCCGCTCCGGGGCGAAAAACGGAGCGAGTGGATCAGGAAACCCAGCCCTTGATTCATCTTGGCAGTCGCTGACACAATGGTAATGAATTTGTTGCCTAATTATAACAATCAATCTTTATCAACGAATCTACAACAGACCCCAGAAATGATGCGAGGAAACCCCCAGTGGGGGAGAACTTTGGGAACCATGGGTCCAAAGCCACCTTTTCCCTTCCAAGTGAATTACACTTATTCCACGTCATGTCTCAAATCACTCATACAGTGTAACCCAAGATGTTATTTTCGGAACTAAAACTATCTAATTTGCATTTGAATGAATCAACACCAACTACTACCACCGTCTCCCTGGGGAGTTTGTTCCATAGATTGACCACTCATTCGCTGAAATATTGAAGGAAATTGTAACCCATGAAAGTGACGGGATTGGGGGCATCACTGGTTTTACAAATCGCTCAATATTGGGTGGCATGTAAAACCAACATTCCACCCAATCTCGTGTGTTTCCCACTCGGCGAGTTAGGGTAAAATTACCTGAATTGTTTCTGCAGGTTCGTCTCAGCTGTGACTCAGTGGGCAGCACTCTTGCCTCTGAGTCAGAAGGTTGTGGGTTCAAGTCCCACTCCAGAGACTTGAGCACAAAAATCTAGGCTGACACCCCAGTGCTGAGGGAGTGCTGCACTGTTGGAGGTGCCGTCTTTCAGATGAGATGGTAAACCAATCTGCTCTTTCAGGTAGATGTAAAAGATCCCATGGCACTATTTTGAAGAAGAGCAGGGAAGTTATCCCTGGTGTCTTCACCAATAGTTATTACTCAATCAACATAACAAAAACAGATTATCTGGTCATTATCACATTGCTGTTTGTGGGAGCTTGCTGTGCACAAATTGACTGCTGTGTTTCCCGCATTATAACAGTGACTACACTCCAAAAGTACTTCAATGGCTGTAAAGCGATTTGAGACGTCTGGGGGTCGTGAAAGGCGCTATATAAATCCAAGTCTTTCTTCACCGTCTCTCGCACCCTGTGTCATTGAACATCACGCAGTGTGCAGCAGCAGATCTGCCTGGTCTGAGACACAACTCCCGAGACCCACCACAATATAAGCCTCTGTGGCTGCTCTAAGGAAACTTGATGATGGGTTTAACTGCACCGACACTGGGCCAACCAGAATGTGCCACCAGCTGCATTTATCAGAGGTAAAATTGCCAATTGTTTGTTTAGCGTGCAATTCTAATAGTTCATAAAGCACTTTACTGCCACAAATCACAAGATCACAATGGCCTATTCACCTTCCTGATGGGGAATCATCTCTTGAATGCTTTGGCATTTGGAGATTAAGTTAATTATTCTCTATGACAATAACAATCCTCGCATTATAAAATGAAGATGGATCATTAAGCTATTAACATCTGAAGCTCAGTCACTAATATTATGCGGCAACTAGAGCTGTCATGGTGCCATAAGTTTCAGCAGCTGTATATTGAAAACATTTATAAAACACTGGCAGAGCTTTCATAAACGACTCGCAGTATTCCCATGGCATTGCCCGTGGTTAGTCAGTATTCATTCATTTCATCGGCAGTCTCTCGGAATCGAAGAAGATTTGCTTCCACTCTTAGAATGAGTCCTTAGGTGGCTGAACAGTCCAATACGGGAACCACAGTCCTTGTCACACGGGGGACAGATAGTCGTTGAGGAAAAGGGAGGGTGGGACTGGTTTGCCTTTCAGTATTACATTGTTGCTGAATTGTCGATCTTTCTCTCAATTCAATGCAAGAATCAGATAGATGTGATTAGAACAATGATCCTTTGCTCAGCCAAGTGGTTCAGTGCGACGAGACCATCAATGCTGGCTCCGTTATCAGACTGACAAAAACCGCAGATGTAATAAAATGTACTTTAATCTCAGCTGTTTTATCAAAGCCAATGCACATGACCCAGGTTATAGCTCCCTCTTTTAACCAACAGTCCTTACTCCAGTTTTAAAAATTAATATTGTGCCGTACAGTCCCTTCCATGTTTCCTTCACGCTATGAAAAACAATGTTCTGAGCAATAAATTCAAAATTGTAATCATTTTCAAAAATAGTCTTTTGTTGAATTAACTCTTTCAATGTGGGCGACACTGACATGGCCATATTTATTGCCCTGAGGGAGTGGTGATGGGCCTTCCCCTTAAACTGCTGTCCTTGTGATGATGGGGGTCCTACAGGGTGTTCGGGAATTCCAGGATAGTGACCCAGCAACAAAGGAGGAATTGTGATATATGCCCAAATCAGGATGGTGTGTGACTTGCAGGAGAACTTGGGCATGATGGTTTGGCCATGATATTGCTGCACCTGTTCTTCTTCTGAGGTCACGGGGGAGGGAGGCGCTGCTCAATTACTCTGGTGAGTTCATAGAATCATAGATATTTATAGCATAGAAACATAGAAACATAGAAAATAGGTGCAGGAGCAGGCCATTCAGCCCTTCTAGCCTGCACCGCCATTCAATGAGTTCATGGCTGAACATGAAACTTCAGTACCCACTTCCTGCTTTCACGCCATACCCCTTGATCCCCCGAGTAGTAAGGACTTCATCTAACTCCCTTTTGAATATATTTAGTGAATTGGCCTCAACTACTTCCTGTGGTAGAGAATTCCACAGGTTCACCACTCTCTGGGTGAAGAAGTTTCTCCTTATCTCGGTCCTAAATGGCTTACCCCTTATCCTTAGACTGTGACCCCTGGTTCTGGACTTCCCCAACATTGGGAACATTCTTCCTGCATCCAACCTGTCCAAACCCGTCAGAATTTTAAACGTTTCTATGAGGTCCCCTCTCACTCTTCTGAACTCCAGTGAATACAAGCCCAGTTGATCCAGTCTTTCTTGATAGGTCAGTCGCACCATCCCGGGAATCAGTCTGGTGAATCTTCGCTGCACTCCCTCAATAGCAAGTATGTCCTTCCTCAAGTTAGGAGACCAAAACTGTACACAATACTCCAGGTGTGGCCTCACCAAGGCCCTGTACAACTGTAGCAACACCTCCCTGCCCCTGTACTCAAATCCCCTCGCTATGAAGGCCAACATGCCATTTGCTTTCTTAACCGCCTGCTGTACCTGCATGCCAACCTTCAATGACTGATGTACCATGACACCCAGGTCTCGTTGCACCTTCCCTTTTCCTAATCTGTCACCATTCAGATAATAGTCTGTCTCTCTGTTTTTACCACCAAAATGGATAACCTCACATTTATCCACATTATACTTCATCTGCCACGCATTTGCCCACTCACCTAACCTATCCAAGTCACTCTGTAGCCTTATAGCATCCTCCTCGCAGCTCACACTGCCACCCAACTTAGTGTCATCCGCAAATTTGGAGATACTACATTTAATCCCCTCGTCTAAATCATTAATGTACAATGTAAACAGCTGGGGCCCCAGCACAGAACCCTGCGGTACCCCACTAGTCACTGCCTGCCATTCCGAAAAGTACCCATTTACTCCTACTCTTTGCTTCCTGTCTGACAACCAGTTCTCAATCCACGTCAGCACACTACCCCCAATCCCATGTGCTTTAACTTTGCACATTAATCTCCTGTGTGGGACCTTGTCGAAAGCCTTCTGAAAGTCCAAATATACCACATCAACTGGTACTCCTTTGTCCACTTTATTGGAAACATCCTCAAAAAATTCCAGAAGATTTGTCAAGCATGATCTCCCTTTCACAAATCCATGCTGACTTGGACCTATCATGTCACCATTTTCCAAATGCGCTGCTATGACATCCTTAATAATTGATTCCATCATTTTACCCACTACTGAGGTCAGGCTGACCGGTCTATAATTCCCTGCTTTCTCTCTCCCTCCTTTTTTAAAAAGTGGGGTTACATTGGCTACCCTCCACTCGATAGGAACTGATCCAGAGTCAATGGAATGTTGGAAAATGACTGTCAATGCATCCGCTATTTCCAAGGCCACCTCCTTAAGTACTCTGGGATGCAGTCCATCAGGCCCTGGGGATTTATCGGCCTTCAATCCCATCAATTTCCCCAACACAATTTCCCGACTAATAAAGATTTCCCTCAGTTCCTCCTCCTTAATAGACCCTCTGACCACTTTTATATCCGGAAGGTTGTTTGTGTCCTCCTTAGTGAATACTGAACCAAAGTACTTGTTCAATTGGTCTGCCATTTCTTTGTTCCCCGTTATGACTTCCCCTGATTCTGACTGCAGGGGACCTACGTTTGTCTTCACCAACATTTTTCTCTTTACATACCTATAGAAACTTTTGCAATCCGCCTTAATGTTCCCTGCAAGCTTCTTCTCGTACTCCATTTTCCCTGCCCTAATCAAACCCTTTGTCCTCCTCTGCTGAGTTCTAAATTTCTCCCAGTCCCCAGGTTCGCTGCTATTTCTGGCCAATTTGTATGCCACTTCCTTGGCTTTAATACTATCCCTGATTTCCCTTGATAGCCACGGTTGAGCCACCTTCCCTTTTTTATTTTTACGCCAGACAGGAATGTACAATTGTTGTAATTCATCCATGCGGTCTCTAAATGTCTGCCATTGCCCATCCACAGTCAACCCCTTAAGTATCATTAGCCAATCTATCTTAGCCAATTCATGCCTCATACCTTCAAAGTTACCCTTCTTTAAGTTCTGGACCATGGTCTCTGAATTAACTGTTTCATTCTCCATCCTAATGCAGAATTCCACCATATTATGGTCACTCTTCCCCAAGGGGCCTCGCACAATGAGATTGCTAATTAATCCTCTCTCATTACACAACACCCAGTCTAAGATGGCCTCCCCCCTAGTTGGTTCCTCGACATATTGGTCTAGAAAACCATCCCTTATGCATTCCAGGAAATCCTCCTCCACCGTATTGCTTCCAGTTTGGCTAGCCCAATCTATGTGCATATTAAAGTCACCCATTATAACTGCTGCACCTTTATTGCATGCACTCCTAATTTCCTGTTTGATGCCCTCCCCAACATTACTACTACTGTTTGGAGGTCTGTACACAACTCCCACTAACGATTTTTGCCCTTTAGTGTTCTGCAGCTCTACCCATATAGATTCCACATCATCCAAGCTAATGTCTTTGCTAACTATTGCATTAATCTCCTCTTTAACCAGCAATGCTACCCCACCTCCTTTTCCTTTTATTCTATCCTTCCTGAATGTTGAATACCCCTGGATGTTGAGTTCCCAGCCCTGATCATCCTGGAGCCACGTCTCCGTAATCCCAATCACATCATATTTATTAACATCTATTTGCACAGTTAATTCATCCACCTTATTGCGGATACTCCTTGCATTAAGACACAAAGCCTTCAGGCTTGCTTTTTTAACACCCTTTGTCCTTTTAGAATTTTGCTGTACAGTGGCCCTTTTTGTTCTTTGCCTTGGGTTTCTCTGCCCTCCACTTTTCCTCATCTCCTTTCTGTCTTTTGCTTTTGCCTCATTTTTGTCTCCCTCTGTCTCCCTGTATAGGTTCCCATCCCCCTGCAATATTAGTTTAACTCCTCCCCAACAGCACTAGCAAACACTCCATGGAAAGAGGCCATTCGGCCCATCGTGTCTGCGCCGGCCGACAAAGAGCTATCCAGCATAATCCCACTTTCCAGCTCTTGGTCCGTAGCTCTGTAGGTTACAGCACTTCAAGTGCACATCTAAGTAATTTTTAAATACCATGAGGGTTTCTGCCTCTACCGCCCTTTCAGGCAGTGAGTTCCAGACCCCCACCATCCTCTGGGTGAAGAAATTCCCCCTACTGTGCATCCTGTAGATAGTACATTGTGATAATGATTGTGGGGGGGGGGGGGGAGGGGCACGATGAATAGTGAATCCAGTGACGGGGACACTGAACAAGCAAATTGCTCTGTCTCAGAAGGTGCCACAGTCCTTGATATTGTTGCGTCTGTGCCCATCCAGGAAATTGGTGCGTCCGTCATATCCTGATTTGAGCTTAGTAGATGGTGGAGAGGCTTTTCGAGATTGGGATGTGAGATACTTATCACGGATTACCCAGTCTTTGCTCTACACTAGAAATGACTAGTCTGGTTAAGTTTCTGGTCAGTGGTGATCCCCAAGATGTTGATGTTGAGGAATTCAGCAATGGTGGTGCTGTTGAAGGTCAATGAGAGATGGTCGGGTTTCGCTTGCTTGAAATGGTTATTACCTGGTCCTTATGTGGCGTGAATATTAACTACCATTTGTCAGCCCAAGCCTAGCCATTATTCAGGTCCTGCTGTATACTGACTTGGGCTGCTTCATTATTGGGGGGGTTATGAACAGAGCTGAACACTGTGGAAATGTCAGTGAACAGCCCCAGTCCTGACATTACGAAAAAGAGAAGGTCACTGATGGAGATGTTTGGGGTGAGGATGCTTCCCTGAGCCACTCCCGCAGTTAGGCCCTATGGTTGTGACAATTGGTCTCTGACAACCACAGTCATCTTTTCTTGCATCAACGAGGGCTCCAGCCACTGGAAGTTTTTACTTTTGGCCTCTGTTGACTTCAGTTTAGCGAGGACTCCTGGGTGCCATTTCTGGCCGTGGTTACTTGCTGTCACCTCTCTTCTGGCATTCAGCTCCAGCATCCGTGTCTATATCAAAGCTGTCGTCTACAATTTTGAACGGTCTGGCAGTCCCGATATTTAAGGTGCAAGACAAGAAAAGAACAACAATGTGCATTTATATAGCGCCTTTAGCATAGTAAAACATCACAAGGCGCTTCACAGGAGCATTATCAATTATAATCTGACATCTAAGAGCGGAACCAGGCCCGAGCTGAATAAATAATTGAACTAATTTACTTCTGTACAAAGAAAGAAAGAAAGCCAGACTTAACATAGAAACATAGAAAATAGGTGCAGGAGTAGGCCATTCGGCCTTTCGAGCCTGCACCACCATTCAATAAGATCATGGCTGATCATTCACCTCAGTACCCCTTTCCTGCTTTCTCTCCATACCCCCTTGATCCCTTTAGCCATAAGGGCCATATCTAACTCCCTCTTGAATATATCCAATGAACTGGCATCAATAACTCTCTGCGGCAGGGAATTCCATAGGTTAACAGCGCTCTGAGTGAAGAAGTTTCTCCTCATCTCTGTCCTAAATGGCTTACCCCTTATCTTTATTCTGTGTCCTCTGATTCTGGACTTCCCCAACATCAGGAACATTCTTCCTACATCTAACCTGTCCAGTCACGTCAGAATTTTATATGTTTCTATGAGATCCCCTCTCATCCTACTAAACTCCAGTGAATAAAGGCCCAGTCGATCAGTCTGTCCTCATATGTCAGTCCTGCCATCCCGGGAATCAGTCTGGTGAACCTTTGCTGCACTCCCTTAATAACAAGAACGTTCTTCCTCAGAATAGGAGACCAAAACTGAACACAATATTCCAGGTGAGGCCTCACCAAGGCCCTGTACAACTGCAGTAAGACCTCCCTGCTCCTGTACTCAAATCGCCTAGCTATGAAGGCCAACATACCATTTGCCGCCTTCACCGCCTGCTGTACCTGTAAGTCAACTTTCAATGACTGATGAACCATGACACCCAGGTCTCGTTGCACTTTCCCTTTTCCTAATCTGCCACCATTCAGATAATATTCTACCTTCGTGTTTTTGCCACCAAAGTGGATAACCTCACATTTATCTACATTATACTGCATCTGCCATGCATTTGCCCACTCACCTAACCTATCCAAGTCACCCTGCAGCCTCTTAGCATCCTCCTCATAGCTCACACCGCCACCCAGCTTAGTGTCATTTGCAAACTTGGAGATATTACACTCAATTCCTTCATCTAAATCATTAATATATATTGCAAATAGCTGGGATCCCAGCACTGAGCCCTGCGGCACCCCACTAGTCACTGCCTGCCATTCTGAAAAGGACCCGTTTATCCCAACTCTCTGCTTCCTGTCTGCCAACCAGTTCTCTATCCACGTCAGTACATTACCCCCAATATCATGTGCTTTAATTTTGCACACCAATCTGTTGTGTGGGACCTTGTCAAAAGCCTTTTAAAACTCCAAATACACCACATCAAGCATGATTTCCCTTTCATAAATGCATGCTGACTTGGACCGATCCTGTCACTGCTTTCCAAATGCGCTGCTATTTCATCTTTGATAATTGATTCCAACATTTTCCCCACGACTGATGTCAGACTAACCGGTCTATAATTACCCGTTTTCTCTCTCCCTCCTTTTTTTAAAAAGCATTTATATAGCATCTTAACACTCTCAGGATGTCCCAAAGCGCTTTACAGCCAATGAAGTAATTTTGGAGTGTAATCACTGTTATAATGTGGGAAACACGGCAGCCAATTTGCGCAGAGCAAGCTCCCACAAAAGCAATGTGTTAATGACCAGATAATCTGTTTTATTGTGATGTGGATTAAGGGCAAAATATTGGCCCAGACACTGGGGTAACTCCCCTGCTTTTCTTTGAAATAGTGCCATGGGGCCTCGGTTTAATGTCTCATCTGAAAGACGGCACCTTCTTTACCAAATATCCTTTGCGTTGCTAGTTAGTACCACTAAAAATGTCCGGTAAAACTCAGTACATTTGAAAAATTCAGCACTTGTGTTTGGAACCTCCCTCCAATCTTAAATAATAGTACAGTACTTCTAGAAGTTTTTTTTCTTTCTGCTGTTGTTCTCAGAAAAAAAAATTAAACAAACTATAGTGTTCTAACCATTTGGAATAAATTACAAAACACATGAAAATTAAAGTAGCACCTCAGTTTAGCAAAATGTAAGTTAATTGATTTGGTGAATTTTTGAACCGGACATGTATGTGCAGAAGAATGGATATATTTTCCACCATCAAAATGGAGAAAGATTGCAAAGTGCTGCAGTACAGTGGGACCTGGGGGTACTTGTGCATGAAACACAAAAGGATAGTATGCAGGTACAGCAAGTGATCAGGAAGGCCAATGGAATCTTGGCCTTTATTGCAAAGGGGATGGAGTATAAAAGCTGGGAAGTCTTGCTACAGCTATACAGGGTATTGGTGAGGCCACACCTGGAATACTGTTTGCAGTTTTGGTTTTCAAATTTACGAAAGGATATACTTGATTTGGAGGCAGATCAGAGAAGGTTCACTCGGTTGATTCTGGAGATGAGGGGGTTGACTTATGGGGAAAGGTTAAGTAGGTTGGGCCTCTACTCTTTGGAATTCAGAAGAATGAGAGGTGATCTTAATGTATAAGATTATGAGGGGGCTTGACAAGGTGGATGTTGAGAGGTTGTTTCCACTGATGGGGGAGACTAGAACTAGAGGGCATGATCTTAGAATAAGGGGCCGCCCATTTAAAACTGAGATGAGACGAAATTTCTTCTCTCAGAGGGTTGTAAATCTGTGGAATTCACTGCCTGAGAGCTGTGGAAGCTGCGACATTGAATACATTTAAGACAGAAATAGACAGTTTCTTGAACGATAAGGGGTTATGGGGAGCGGGTAGGGAAGTGGACCTGAGTGCATGATCAGATCAGCCATAATCTTATTGAAAGGCGGAGCAGGCTCGAGGGGAGGTATGGCCTACTCCTGTTTCTATTTTTTATGTTCTTATGTTCTTATGACACACAGGGGTCAAGTTTCGGCCTAAGTTGCTCCTATTTTTTGGAGCAACTAGTTTAGAATGGAGTATTTTAGAAAGTGCAATTTTCGGCATTTAGTTTGCTCCAGTTCTAGTGATAGAACAGTTTCATTTTGGAACAGATTTTTTTTAAGGGGGCGTGTCCGGCCACTTACGCCTGTTTTGCAAGTTTAGGCAGTAAAAACTTACTCCAAACTAACTTAAGTGTAGATTTTTGTACGCTCAGAAAAACTTTGCCTACACTTGGAAACCAGGCATAGAGAATGAGGCGGGGGGGGGGGGGTGGTGGGTAGTGGGGGGGAGGGAAGTAATTGCATTTTACAAGCATTCAACAGTCTCACTTATACAAATAAAGAGCCATCCTGTATAAAAAATTATAAATAAAGCAAATAAAAGATATTGAATATCCCTACCTATGTGAAGCAGCAGCAGCCTTCGAGCTGCGGTGCTTCAGGCAGGCCTTTCATGCAGGAGACAGGGGCGGCGTCACTGGCTCGACGGCAGCCGAAGAGGCAGAAAACAGCCTTCGAGCTGCGGAGGAGGCTGCAGGCCATTCGGCCAGGAGACAGGGTAGGTGTACAAAGCACCGGGAGGGAGAGCCAGCCAGCCAGTTTAAAAGTTAAATTTGTAATTCAAGTACGGGTGCTGCATTATCAACACCACAGATTATGCAATGGTTCGCCATCAATTCACTGCATAGGAGAGAATTGATTAGAGCTCACCACACCAGGAACATCATAGCCCGTAGGCTGATGGGCAGGAGACCTTACCCACGTCGGCAATATCGAGCCAGGCGCTCGTACCTGGCCATGAGCGAGGTTGATTGTGTGAAAAGGCTGCGTTTCCGCAGAGAAGTTGTCACTGAGATCTGTGATATGGTGAGAGCAGATTTGCAGCCCAGAAGCAGAACGCCAATTGCCCTGTCTGTTGCAGTGAAGGTAACAGCTGCACTTTCTTTCTATGCCTCGGGATCGTTTCAGGCTACAACTGGAGATGTGTGTGCCATCTCTCAATGTGCAATACATGCCTGCGTTTACCAGTCACGGCTGCACTGTATGCGCGAAGGAATGACTTCACCAATTTCCCAATGACCGCACAAGCGATCCATGAGAGGGCTGTGGGCTTCTTCAGGATTGCCGGCTTCCCAAAGGTACAGGGCTGCATTGATTGTACCCACATAGCCTTGCGAGCACCTGTGGAGGATTCTGAGCAGTACCGAAATAGGAAAGGTTTCCACTCTATCAATGTGCAGCTCGTGTGTGACGACAAGCAACGCATCATGTCAGTCGATGCGAGATAGCCTGGCAGCACCCACGATGCGTTCATCCTACGCGACAGCGTTCTATCTGACATGTTTGAGCAGCAGCCAGAAGGGCAGAGCTGATTACTGGGAGACAAAGGGTACGGCCTGACCACCTGGATCATGACGCCCCTACGCGTGACACGGACAGAAGCTGACCGTCAATACATCATGGCGCACATTGCGACGCGCAGCATCATAGGAGAGGACCATTGGCATCTTGAAACAGCGTTTCCGATGCCTGGACCATTCCGGAGGCCACTTGCAATACTCTCCTCAGATTGTCAGTCAGTTCATTGTTGTGTGCTGCATGCTCCATAACTTAGCCATCGTAAGGCAGCAGGAGCTGGTAGTGGAATCAGAAGACCCACATGAGGGGCAAGTGCCTGATGATAGTAATTTGGAAGAGCAGTATGAGGATGATGATGACGATCAGGAAAGCATGCAAGTGCCTGATGCCGGAGCACGAGGTCGGAGGAGGGCCGTCCATCGTGCTCCTTTAACGATTGCTCAAGCCCTGCACCAGCAGCTCATCCGTGAACGCTTCAACTACTGATGCCTGAGGGCTCTGCAACAACTGTTGTGCATGGACATGTTTAATTTTTTGGAGTTGTTCCTATGTTGTGTTGTGTTAATGGAACATGATTCAGTTTTAATGAAAAATATTTTATTGAAAAGTTAACATCACTAATACAACAAATATTTTATTAAACTTTACTTTTTAATATGACTCTTGAAGATCACTTATAAACTTGTAAAGTTACAAAAGTTACAAAACAATTTCAATGTGAAAACTCTTACACTCTAAAGATCACTTAAACTTCAACATCACTTTTTAGGTGCAAAATTAAATAAGTTACAAAATGTGAGCACATTTACACTATAAGATCACTTAAAAACCCTAAGATCACATAAGTTGTAAAGTTACAAAACTTACAAAACAATTTCAATTTGAAAAACGCTACTACAGCTACATCAAGAACAAGAACAAAAGCAGCAAAGAAAGGCTGCAACCATCTCTCATCCACATCTCGGTGAATGTTCACTTCCTCATGGGGGTGTCATTTGATTGGCTGGGCTGTGTGCCCTTATTATTGCAGCAGCTATCACCATGAGGGCCTGTGCCATCACTTGCATGCCCTCCTTGACGGCCTGTGCCGTCGATTGCACTCCCTCGGACATTCCCTCCCTCATTTCCCGTGTCATTACTGTTATTTCTCCCGTCAGTACTGTCACCCACTGCACTGACGCTGCCGATGAGTGATCGGGTAAGTTCATTGGTCTCCATACTCAATGCCACAACCTGAGCCGCATCTGTTGCTCGCTGCATCTCAGGAGAGGGTGTCTCCAATCTCCTTCTCCTCTGGCTGAGTCTGCCTCGTGGCACCACTACACTGGGAGGCGCGGGCTGGGACGGTGGGACGCTTGGTGTTCCAGACGGCACCACTACACTAGGAGGCGCGGGCTGGGATGGTGGGGCGCTCGCTGTTCCAGACAGCAGCACTAGAGTGAGAGGCGTGGGCTGGGATGGTGAATGAGTGGGTGTAAACTGCTCCATGATATCACCAGCACCACTGCGACCCGCAACGTCGGAATCAAAACCATGGAAGGTGGAACCAGAACCTATGCGAGTGGGAGGCGCAGGCTGGGACGGTGGTGCACTGGCTGTAAACTGCTGGATTACACCAGCAGCACCACTGGAACCACAATATTGGAATCAAAACCATGGAAGTTGGAACCAGAACCTATACAAGGGGTTGAAACTCTGATGTCCCTTAATGTGGGCTCATAAACATTAATCTGTAGACATTTCAGTCATCGCCGCCAGCATCCAGTCTGAATCGTCCGCATCTAGTTCTACTGGTTCTTGTTCTGGATCTTCAGGACCTTCAGGGTTGGCATTGTTATGTATTGTCCAGGTACATTAAATGTATAAGTACAATGGTGCGCCACAGAGGGCGCTGTGGTGGGCAACCTGAAAGTACCTTCAAGGCAGAGTATAAAAGGCTGCCCACCACACCTGAGAGGCACTCTGGAATTGCACAATAAAGGACTAAGGTCACAGCAGTTACTACAACACCGGACTGTATCGAGTCAGTGATTTGAGCGCTACACACATCACATTGGCGATGAGGACACAGACGAGCTTTACTCAACCATGGCTACTCTGGGCTCGTTAAAGGATTTGACGGTGGGCAATGATTGGGAGGACTTTACGGAAAGGCTCGAGTACTACTTTACGGCAAACGACCTGACGGGGGGCACGGACGCACTGAGAGAGAAGCGTAAAGCGATATTACTTTCCAGTTGTGGCGATGAGGTTTACTGTCTCATTAGGCATTTGCTGGCACCCGAGAGCGCCAGGGACAAGTCATATGAGGAGCTGATCGAACTCGTTCGTGACCAACTAAAACCGAAGGAGAGCATCCTCATGGCCAGGCACAAATTCTACCATCACTGCAGACCTGAGGGCCAGGATGTCACCAAATATGCTGCCGTCCTCAGGGGACTCGCGGCGCCGTGTGATTTTGGCACACACCTTGACGAGGCGTTGCGAGACGTTTTTGTTATGGGGATTGGCCATGAAGGTCTCCTCCACAAGCTGATATCCACTGAACCCACAGCCACCCTGAAGCAAGCCATCGCCATCAGCAGGGCATTTATGACCTCGACTTGCAGCACCAAGCAGATGTTCCACACAGTCTCGAACCCGGCAGGCACTGTCCACAGGATAGCGCCCGCCACGGACAAAACTGCAGAACGTGGCTCTGCCCAGGGCAGAGAGCAGGGACCTCGGGGTCCTGGAACTCAGGGTCCGCTGAGGGGGGGCTAATCGAGTAGCACCATGCTGGCGCTGCAGAGGAAGCCATGGGGCTCACCGGTGCAGGTTTGTGGAGTATACGTGCAATACCTGCCAGACGAAAGGCCACCTTCAGCGAATGTGCAAAAGAAATCTGACTCAACGTGTGGCTGAGGAGATGGTAGAGGATCCCAGTGAGGAGCAGGCAGAAGAAGATGAGGCGTTTGGTCTGTATACATGTACCGACGGTTCGGCCCCAGTGATTATGGAAGCCAAGATTAACGGAGACCCAGAGAGTATGGAAGTGGACACTGGATCGGGTCCGTCGTTGATGAGTCAGGAAACTTTTGATAAACTTCGGGTCAACCCAGCTGCACGACCCAAGCTGGTCCTGATCACGGCGAAGCTGCGTACCTACACCAAGGAACTGATACCTGTTCTTGGCAGAGCGGAGGTGCAGGTATCTCACGGGGGCGAGACGCACGGTTTACCTTTGTGGGTCATTGCAGGCGATGGGCCGATGCTTCTCGGCAGGAGGTGGATGGGGAAGGTCCGTGCGAGCTGGGAAGACTTCATTCCTCCACAGACCGCTGTCCCCCGGGTTCCCAAAGAGCAGCGCCGACCGAGCTGGAGGAGAAAGAAGCAGTTCATCAGCAGTCTAAATCCCCACACAGACAAGCAGACCCTGGAAGAGCAGTTTTGTAGACGTGGGCCGATCGCTGGGGTGCGGGCCGGCGACGCGCTGCGGGCGATGAGCGGGAGGTCCAACGATGGCCGACAAATCCGGGGGGGCCCACGCAGAGGAAAAGTCGGGTGGCGGTCGCGGCTACAGTGGTGGCGGCTACGGCGGCCGCAGGAGAGGCGGCTACGGCAGCCGCAGGAGTGGCGGCCACAGGAGGGGCAGCAGTGGTGGGGACAGCGACAGGAGTGGAGGCTACAGCGGCGGCGGAGGCTACGGCGGCGGCTGGTGTGACTCGGGAGAAGGCGAGCCAGAGCAGCGGATACGGCAGTAATTCCGGAGGCCGCTATCACAGGGACTATGACTGATCGAGTCCAGGGAACCACTTCTGCCAGAGTCAAGATCAAGTTGTTCTTGGCCGTTTTTCTCCTTTCTTTCTTCTTTGTTCCTTATGTTCCTTCTTCGCCAGCGAGCTCAAGGTGGTGGCGAGCCTCGTGGCAGCAGGGCTTTGCAGAGAAAGGCAAGCAGAGCAACTAAAATGGCGGCGCCCAGTGGAAGCCTCGTGGGAAACACAAGATGGCGTGTTAAAAGGGAAATGCACCCGGGAGTCTTAAAAGGGCCTTATACCATTGGCAGTCCCCACAAAGAGACTTTTGTAAGGCAAGAGCGAGTCTAAATGAGCAATGTGAATGCAGGATGATGGATTTATGTTAAGAGTTAATATTTTAATGCTGAATGGCTCCTGTGTTTAAAATAATGGATATGTGATAAGAGTTAATATTTTAATGCTGAATGGTTGCTGCGTTTAAAATAATGAATATGAATTACGAAAAGAGGTAATACCACGAGGTACAAGTAAAAGGGTAATGGATCCGTGACTAACGACTAATGGACTAATGCGATTTTCAATTTATATGATTCATGCAATGGTTCAGCAGCGGCAGATGAGCCGCCAAGGCGACTACTTTCTGAGAACAGAGGCAACGCACTAGTTGCGATACCCTGTCTCAGCGCAGCCCATTACCTCGGGCAAAAAGCGGCACTATACCGCCACTGTACCTCACCCAGAGGAGCTGGGATTAAATAACTGTTCAGTGTACCTGCAAGCTTTTGACATAACATTGGTACCACATATTATATGTACCATACAAATGTACTGTCTATGTATACCTGCTTTCTGTTGGAGGTTATACTCGTGTACTTCATCACCCATGTAAGGACTGCAAATACCACATGCTTGCACAGATCGCAAGCATAATCTCCACATGGGGGAGAAGAGCGGCAGTTGGGGAGAGGCGGGAGCAGCGTCGGAGCGGCCTATAAAGGCCCAGCGGGAGCTCGAGTACCAGCGGCAGTTGGGGAGAGGCGGGAGCAGCGTCGGAGCGGCCTATAAAGGCCCAGCGGGAGCTCGAGTACCAGCGGCAGTTGGGGAGAGGCGGGAGCAGCGTCGGAGCGGCCTATAAAGGCCCAGCGGGAGCTCAAGTACCAGCGGCAGTTGGTGAGAGGTGGGAGCAGTGTTGGAGCGACCTATAAAGGCGTACCGGTGCAGCTACAGCGGGGGAGAAAGCAAAATAGAAGTATAAAGGAATCAAAAGGTGACGTCACAGCCAATGGGGTAAGTGATTGGCTGGTGATTGGTGAGTAGCTTTTCTTTTTATTTTTTATATCAGTAAGTGAACTGTAACATTGTTATTACCAATTTAAGGGTATCTAAGGGTTAAGGCATGGCAGGAGAGCTCGGTCACGTGATATGCTCCTCCTGTACCATGTGGGAACTCGGACACTTCCGGTGTCCCTGACGACTACGTGTGTGAGAAGTGTATCCACCTCGAGCTCCTGACGGTCCGTGTTGCGGAATTGGAACTGAGGCTGGATTCACTCTGGAGCATCCACGATGCTGAGAATGACGTGAGTATCACGTGTAGTGAGTTGGTCTTACCGCAGGAGAAGGGTCCACAGCCAGATAGGGAATGGAAGACCAGCAGGAAGAACAGTGCAAGGAAGGTAGTGCAGGGGTCCCCTGTGGTCATCCCCCTGCAAAACAGATACACCGTTTTGAGTACTGTTGGGGGGGATGACTCATCAGGGGAGGGCAGCAGCAGCCAAGTTCATGGCACCGTGGCTGGCTCTGCTGCACAGGAGGGCAAGAAAAAGAGTGGGAGCGCGATAGTGATAGGGGATTCAATGGTGAGGGGAATAGATAGGCGTTTCTGCGGCCGCAACGAGACTCCAGGATGGTATGTTGCCTCCCTGGTGCAAGGGTCAAGGATGTCTCGGAGCGGGTGCAGGACATTCTGAAATGGGAGGGAGAACAGCCAGTTGTCGTGGTGCACATTGGTACCAATGACAGAGGTTAAAAAAAGGGATGAGGTCCTACGAAACGAATTTAAGGAGCTAGGAGCTAAATTAAAAAGTAGGACTTCAAAAGTAGTAATCTCGGGATTGCTACCAGTGCCACATGCTAGTCAGAGTAGGAATCGCAGGATAGCGCAGATGAATACGTGGCTTGAGCAGTGGTGCAGCAGGGAGGGATTCAAATTCCTGGGTCATTGGAACCGGTTCTGGGGGAGGTGGGACCAGTACAAACCGGATGGTCTGCACCTGGGCAGGACCGGAACCAATGTCCTAGGGGGAGTGTTTGCTAGTGCTGTTGGGGAGGATTTAAACTAATATGGCAGGGGGATAGGATAGTATTAAAGCCAAGGAAGTGGCATACAAATTGGCCAGAAATAGCAGCGAACCTGGGGACTGGGAGAAATTTAGAACTCAGCAGAGGAGGACAAAGGGTTTGATTAGGGCAGGGAAAATGGAGTACGAGAAGAAGCTTGCAGGGAACATTAAGGCGGATTGCAAAAGTTTCTATAGGTATGTAAAGAGAAAAAGGTTAGTAAAGACAAACGTAGGTCCCCTGCAGTCAGAATCAGGGGAAGTCAGAACGGGGAACAAAGGAATGGCAGACCAATTGAACAAGTACTTTGGTTCAGTATTCTCTAAGGAGGACACAAACAACCTTCCGGATATAAAAGGGGTCAGAGGGTCTAGTAGGGAGGAGAAACTGTGGGAAATCTTTATTAGTCGGGAAATTGATGGGATTGAAGGCCGATAAATCCCCAGGGCCTGATGGACTGCATCCCAGAGTACTTAAGGAGGTGGCCTTGGAAATAACGGATGCATTGACAGTCATTTTCCAACATTCCATTGACTCTGGATCAGTTCCTATCGAGTGGAGGGTAGCCAATGTAACTCCACTTTTTAAAAAAGGAGGGAGAGAGAAAACAGGGAATTATAGACCGGTCAGCCTGACCTCAGTAGTGGGTAAAATGATGGAATCAATTATTAAGGTTGTCACAGCAGCGCATTTGGAAAATGGTGACATGATAGGTCCAAGTCAGCATGGATTTGTGAAGGGGAAATCATGCTTGACAAATCTTCTGGAATTTTTTGAGGATGTTTCCAGTAAAGTGGACAAAGGAGAACCAGTTGATGTGGTATATTTGGACTTTCAGAAGGCTTTCGACAAGGTCCCTCACAAGAGATTAATGTGCAAAGTTAAAGCACATGGGATTGGGGGTATGTGCTGACGTGGATTGAGAACAGGTTGGCAGACAGGAAGCAAAGAGTAGGAGTAAATGGGTACTTTTCAGAATGGCAGGCAGTGACTAGTGGGGTACCGCAAGGTTCTGTGCTGGGGCCCCAGCTGTTTACATTGTACATTAATGATTTAGACGAGGGGATTAAATGTAATGTCTCCAAGGTTGGGTGGCAGTGTGAGCTGCGAGGAGGATGCTATGAGGCTGCAGAGTGACTTGGATAGATTAGGTGAGTGGGCAAATGCATGGCAGATGAAGTATAATGTGGATAAATGTGAGGTTATCCACTTTGGTGGTAAAAACAGAGAGACAGACTATTATCTGAATGGTGACAGATTAGGAAAAGGGGAGGTGCAACGAGACCTGGGTGTCATGGTATATCAGTCATTGAAGGTTGGCATGCAGGTACAGCAGGCGGTTAAGAAAGCAAATGGCATGTTGGCCTTCATAGCGAGGGGATTTGAGTACAGGGGCAGGGAGGTGTTGCTACAGTTGTACAGGGCCTTGGTGAGGCCACACCTGGAGTATTGTGTACAATTTTGGTCTCCTAACTTGAGGAAGGACATTCTTGCTATTGAGGGAGTGCAGCGAAGATTCACCAGATTGATTCCTGGGATGGTGGGACTGACCTATCAAGAAAGACTGGATCAACTGGGCTTGTATTCACTGGAGTTCAGAAGAATGAGAGGGGACCTCATAGAAACGTTTAAAATTCTGACGGGTTTAGACAGGTTAGATGCAGGAAGAATGTTCCCAATGTTGGGGAAGTCCAGAACCAGGGGTCACAGTCTAAGGATAAGGGGTAAGCCATTTAGGACAGAGATGAGGAGAGACTTCTTCACCCAGAGAGTGGTGAACCTGTGGAATTCTCTGCCACAGAAAGTGGTTGGGGCCAATTCACTAAATATATTCAAAAAGGAGTTCGATGAAGTCCTTACTACTCGGGGGATCAAGGGGTATGGCGAGAAAGCAGGAAGGGGGTACTGAAGTTTCATGTTCAGCCATGAACTCATTGAATGGCGGTGCAGGCTAGAAGGGCTGAATGGCCTACTCCTGCACCTATTTTCTATGTTTCTATGTTTCTATGTTAAGAGGGAAGTGGATGGTCATGGACTCACACTCACAAATCAACCAGGACGAACAAGGCCAATGTTACCGGCAATGGCTTTTGGAACTGGAGGGGAGTGAGATGTTATGTATTGTCCAGGTACCTTAAATGTATAAGTGCAATGGTGCGTCACAGAGGGCGCTGTGGTGGGAGACCTGAAAGTACCTGCAAGACAGAGTATAAAAGGCTGCCCACCACACCTGAGAGGCACTCTGGAGTTGCACAATAAAGGACTAAGATCACAGCAGTTACTACAACACCGGACTGTATGGAGTCAGTGATTTGAGCGCTACATACATCACAGGCATCATCATCATCATGTTCTGCAAAATATATCAGAACAGTCAAATGTTTAACAGCAAAGGAGGGGGCAGGATGGGTGGCATGAGTACTCTCACACATAGTAGGCCAGGTAGCAGGTTGATTTGAAGGGCCAAGATGCATTTTCAGGACTTACCCTCTTCCTCGCGTGCGGGCCCAGCTTGTGCTGTACCGATTGTTTTTCTCCATGTACGACTCATCATAGCAGCTACCCTCTGTTCCAAGGGTGTCAGTGGATGCAGATTGGGCATGCCTCCTCCTGTTCGAGTTGCTTCCCTTTTGTTGTGGGCCAATTTCTTCTGCAAAGAGTAAAATATAACTTTTTACAGATTGCGTCTTTCTGCAGGGTGGGACATACAGATAGTCACATTACAATTGCGATTCCATTAAAAAATGAAAATATTACTTACACTAACTACTTGACCAAGGTCATGCCATTTCTTTTTACACTGGCTTCCAGATCTCATGGTATGCACCACTGCGCAGTAATCTTCTGCAACTTGGTTCCAGCGTTTCTTCATTTCTTTAGCTGGCACTTTTATGCGACCTCTGTTGCTGGTATCCAGCTCCTGCCATCTCTGCTCAATGACTTTAACTAAGATCTCCACTTCCTCATGCAAGGAATTCTTTGTTCTTGGTGGACGTTGTTCCATTGCTGTATTGAATTGACACTTTTTTTTCAAAACACACAGTCCTTGCATGCACCTATGCAGCACTTGTTCTGGAAGTTTAGCAGTGAAAAGCAGCACTCATTGATTTCAGCAGGTGATTTCTTCAACAGTGCTGCTAAAAGCACTATTTAGGGCACAAAAAATCACCAAGATTCAATCCCAAGCCTTTCCAGAGCTCCACGAAACAAATCAGCACTTTTCTTCAAGTTCCTTTAAAAATGGCCGAGTGCCAATGTTTGTGACCTACTGCGCATGCGCGTGCACTCCAACACGTACACGCAGGGCTGCTGGCATGACGTCCTCGGATCTGAGTTAGCCCCGCCCCCCCTGCACTTCCAGAATTGGCTGTGGCTCCGCCCCCCCCGCTGATCTCTGTGCGCCGCGCCGAGCTCCGAGGGACCTGCAGGGAGGCCGAGAATTCCTATGTTAGTTTTTGACGCGCTTTTGGGCGCGAAAAACGGGCGTCGATGTCAAGGCTGCGCCGTTCTAGGCACGGCCCGAAACTTGAACCCACAATAAAGATATCAGAACAAAGGAAATAGGAGCAGGAGTAGTCCATTAGGCCCCTCGAGCCTGCTCTGCCATTTAATAAGATCATGGCTGATTTGATCATAGACTCAGCTCCACTTCCCTGCCCGCTCCCCATAACCCTTTATTCCGCTATTGCTCAAAAATCTGTCTATCCCCACCTTAGATATATTCAGTGACCCAGCCTCAACAGCTCTCTGGGGTAGAGAATTCCAAAGATTCACAACCCTCTGATAGAAGAAATTCCATGAATAATAGCACACCGCCCTGTCAGATCAGACATAGCAGTTCCAAATTCAGAGTAAGTGCTCTCTCTGATTTGCCCCAGTAACGTACCTGGAGTTTGCCAAGTCTAAAACTAGACAGAGGACAGAAAACATGTGAAGCAAAAGGAAAGGATTGGAGCTTGGGTTCTGAGGTTTACTTACTTAAAAAATCACCCCCCAGACTTTTGCCAAGAGTGCAAGCTTTTGTAGTCAAGTAGGCTCCAATTCTACCACAAACCATAATCAGGCCTGTTTGCATTGTCGCTACTGGGAATCCTGTACTGACACTGCTGCTGGAAAGTAATTAAGAATCGATCATGGATAAACACATCTCATAGTCTGAATTTCACATTATCACAGTCATCTTCAGTTGCTTGATGGAGGTTGTTGCAGTGCCTAAATATCATTTCGCAGTTACGTGGGGTGGAATGTGTGCTTGGTGTTCCGGTGTTGTGTCAGCAGTCGTTATGCCGCTTACTTCTGACTGTCAGAGCCCACTACAAATCCATTCAGCCCCATCACCTCCTCGTGATAAAACTGCAGCACCTTCAATAGAAACACTCTCTCTAACAATTCAGCCTACGTATGATCCTTCAACATCCTCTAGATTTTTTCCAAAAATGTCCTCAAGTGTCCTCGCTGACCTACATTGGCCTCCGGTCCGACAATGCCTCGATTTAAAAATTCTCGTCCTTCTTTTCTAATCCCTCCCTACCTCTGTAGCCTCCCCCAGCTCTACAACCCTCCGAGATCTCTGCGCTCCTCCAAATCTGTCCTCGTGCACAGCCCTGATTTTTTTTGCTCCATCATTGGCGGCTCTGCCTTCAGCTGCCTGAGCCCTAAGCGATATCATTCCCACCCTATTCCTCTCTACCACTTTCTCCTCCTTCGTGATGCTCCTTCAAACCTACCCCTTTGACCAAGCTTTTGATCACCTGTTCTAATATCTCTTTATATGGCTCAGTGTCGAATTTTGTCTGATAACCCTCCTGTGAAGTGCCTTGGGACGTTTTCCAATGACACAGGTGCTATATAAATGCAGGTTGTTGTTGTTGTTGGTATTATCCTGTCAAAGCGAAGTTTATGGGCGGGGAGCCGATTTTAATTGGGAGCGGGTTTCGGGTGGGCAGGGGAGCGGGCGAGTGTCAGACCCACCCATCATCATCAGTTCGAGGACCCGTGCTATGTTAACTCCCGAGTTGTATCCCCTCGAGAAGCTCCCCCCAGAATGGGCAGGTCAAAATCGAGTGGAGTGGGGGAGGGGGGAGAGGGCACAGAGATCACCCACTGGCACCAAAGTAAGACAGGGGAGGAGTAGAGTGGTGGGGGTTCTGGGCCCATTTGTGGGCACGGAGCAGGGAGTCTTTTGTGAAGAGTAAGAGCTTTTGTATTCAAGTAGGCTCCAATTCTACCACAAACTATAATCAGGTCTGTTTGTATTGTCGCTCCTGGGAATCCTGTACTGACACTGCTGCTGAAAAGTATTTAAGAATCGATCATGGATAAACACATCCAGTAGCCTGAATTTCACATTATCACAGCCATCTTCAGTTGCCTGAGGGAGGTTGTCACAGTGCCTAAATGTAATTTCGCAGTCACGGGGGCTGGAATGTGTGCTTGGTGTTCCGGTGTCTTGTCAGCAGTCATTACGCAGCTTACTTCTGACTGTCAGAGCCCAACACTAATCCATTCAGCCCCATCACCTCCTCGTGATAAAACTGCAGCTTCTTCAATAGAAACATAGAAATTTACAGCACAGAAGAAGGCTATTTCGGCCCATCGTATCTGCGCCGGCCAACAAAGAGCCACTCGGCCCTCTGTCAACAGCCCTGAAGGTTACATATAAACCTATGAACAATGGCGGAAAGATAAAGAGCACTCAGCCCAACCAGTCTGTGCCAAACAACTGCGACATCCCTTACATCGCAACATTCTACACTTCACCCCAACCGGGGCCATGTGATCTCCTGGGAGAGGCAAAAACCAGATTAAAAACCGACGCCAATTGGGGGAAAAAAATATCTGGGAAAATTCCTCTCCGTCCCATCCAGGCGATCGAAAGTAGTTCAATAGAAGCACTGCTCCTCTCTCTAACAATTCAGCCTACTGTAATATCTGTAAGCTTGTAATGCTTGTAGCTCCACACTGTGGATATGGACATATTGTGTACTGCAGCTGCATAGTTACTCATTAAACAACAGGCAGCTTTCCGGAGAGTTCCGAGAGAGCAGCCTGCATGTAGGAAGCTGTGTGTGCTGTGCTCTGTGAAGATATCACAGTTGATGACCGAGGATGAGATTTTTCGAATGTTTAAAGATTAACTTTTGTTGGTGAAGGATTCAGCCAGCCGACAGAAGACTTTGGAAGTTTCTGTCTTTGAAAAAAGCTACAAAAATCCGAGGTAAAATACAGCACAAGGCGTGAACAGCTAGAGATTAAAAATGGCAGGTGTAATCGGATATTTGGGTGAATATAGACATGACCGGGAACGTTTTAAAACATATGTGGATCAGCTAGAAATGTATTTCACTGCAAATAACATAATCAAAGTTTCAGACCAGGCTGTGATGGAACGTAAGAAAGCAATTTTCTTATCAGTGGCAGGTCCGGCATTATACGAAACCCTTGTAAATCTGCTGGTGCCTGACGAGCCAAAGGACACAATGCTTAAAGAGATTTTAATGAAGCTGGAGCAGCACTACAACCCCAAACTGTAGAAATTGCTGAAAGCTATCGTATCAGGATTCGGATTACATCATAGCATTAAAAAAGCTATCGATGCACTGTAATTTTGGAAACTTTCAAAACCGAGCATTACGGGATCGTTTTGTTTGTGGAGTGAAAAATGATGCGATCAGAAGGAAGTTATTGACGACAGATGACTTAACTTTTGAGATTGCTTGTCAGACAGTGAGGTCGATGGGCATGGCCGAACAATACTCCCGAGAATTAAATAATGATTACAGTCATCAGTCAACCGAGGTAAATCACCTGCAGATTCAAAGTAAAAGACAGCCATGGCCGGAAGTCTCAGAAACTGCAAATTCTACCAGAGCATCGAAGTCACATTGCTCAAAGTTGTCCATACGTGAAGGCAGAGTGTTTCTTCTGCAGAAAGACTGGGCATCTTGCGAAGGCATGCCGACTGAAAGGTAAACCAGTTTTTAAAGCTATGAGTCCAGCGTTCAAAGCTATGAGTAGAAATCCAAAGAAACTTCATAGCATGGAAGAACAACAACAGGACGAGGAGATGTTAGAATTACTCGTCATCAGGAGCATGAGGTTAACGGGCAACGATTCGGAAAGCATCAAAATCCACATAGATGTTGCAGGATTCAAGATACCAATGGAAATTGACACGGGTGCCTCCATGAGTGTAATATTGGAGTCACTGTACTGCGACAAATTGCGTGATTTTCAACTGGAGAAATCCAAGATAGAGCTGTGAGGCTACTCGGGAGAGAAAATTCCTGTAGTGGGCCGTATCACCGTACCGGTGAAATATAAAGATCAATTTCAGAACTTGCCTCTAATAGCAGTGAAAGGAGACAAGACTGCTTTACTAGGAAGAAATTGGTTGAGCTCACTGAAGCTGGATTGGAGTAAGATTTTCTGTGTGGAAGCGAGATTTTCGTCAACGGAAGAGGTTATCAAGCAGTATCCGAAGGTATTCTGCGAAACGGGCAGTCCGATCCAAGGCTTCAAGGCGAGTGTCAGGGTACAGAAGGACGCTAGATCGGTTTACTACAAGCCACGTTCTGTACCATATGCACTCAAGGAGAAAGTTGAGCAAGAACTCAAAAGACTAGATACTGAGAACATTATTTGTAAGAGAGATCGATGTAATTGGGCTACACCCATTGTTGTTGTACCTAAGTCTGATGGTAAGGTAAGATTGTGTGGTGATTATAAGGTAACCGTAAACCAGGTTCTAGAGGGTAATGTCCCAAATACATTGCCGAATATAGAAGATTTGTTCACAACACTGACAGGTGGTCAGATCTTCTCAAAACTGGATCTTACGAATGCCTACTTACAGCTTGAACTAGATGAGGCGTCCAAGTCATGTTTGACTAAATACTAATCTAGGCCTATATCAATTTAATAGGCTACCGTTTGGAGTATCTTCCGCCCCTGCCATATTCCAAGGGGTGATGAACCAGATTTTGCAAGGTATTGAAGGGGTAGTATGTTATTTGGATAACATACTAATTTCAGCACCAAATAGGCAAATTCATAATAAAATATTGAATGAAGTCCTCAAACGGCTAGAGAAGCACAGAGTACGAGTGTCGTAAGTGTGAGTTATTTAAAAACTCAGTGGAGTACTTAGGGTACAGAGTAGACAAAGATGGTTTACATCCAACCATGGAAAAATTGGATGCAATTAGAAATGCACCCACTCCCAGGAATATCACTGAACTTAGTTTATTCTTGAGACTTTTGAACTATTATGGGAAGTTCCTACCAAATTTGGCTACAGTATTACATCCACTGAATGAACTTTTGAAAAAAAGTGGTCAAAAGAATGCGAAACAGCATTCAAGGAGTGTAAAAACAAATGGGTAGAGAGCACCATGTTAGTTCACAACGACATATCTAAAGAAATTAAGCTCGCATGTGATGCCTCTCCGTATGGAGTTGGAGCAGTAATCTCTCATGTATTAAGTAGTGGGGAGGAGAGACCAATTGCTTTTGCTTCACGCACTCTCAGTGCCAGTGAGAGAAATTATGCTCAAATTGAAAGGGAAGCTTTGGCATTAATTTTTGGGGTCAAGAAGTTTCACAAATACTTGTATGGTCGTAAATTTACCATCGTTACAGACCATAAGCCCTGAACAGCAATCCTCCATCCAAAGTCCCCAGTTCCAACATTAGCTGCAGCCCGAAAGCAGAGATGGGTTTTGATTTTGTCAGCATATACATATGATATTGAATACAGACGATCAGCTGATCATAGTAATGCTGATGCAATGTCTAGATTGCCTTCCCCATCACAAGTTACACCCGATAGGGAAGAAGTGTTTTATTTTCCATACATTGATGAACTGCCAGTCACAGCTGAAGAGACACAATTAAGATAAAAAGAGAACCATGACAAAAGGGAGAGTAAAAGAGAGAAGTGTGAAATTAAACCAGAAAGTGAGAGTGAAGAACCATCACCATAAATGGTTAAAGTGGTTACCCGGAAGAGTGGTGAAGATATGTGGTCCTCGCATATATTTGGTAAAGATGTTTGATAATGGACAGGTTAGGTTTGTCCATATTGATCATATTTTATCTATAGACATGGAAGGAGTTGAAGGTGGGAATGATTCAATTATTTCTGACTCATCAGATAGTTTTGATATACCAGTAGCAAATCCTAAATCCAATGTACTGGAAACAAATCCAGGAGAGAATCAGAATGAAAGTCTGAGTCCGAGTCAGGAAAACAAAGAGCCTGAAGTTAGAGTGAGTTCAAATGAAAATCAAGGAAATTCTGTGGAGGAAAATGTTCCTCAGGATGAGCCTCAAATGAGTGTAAAATCAACACCATGTTTGGAAGGTTCTGTTCGAGAGAGAAGGTATCCTCTTCGAAATAGAAAACAAGAGGTAAAGTTAAATTTGTAAACATGTATAAAAATGCAAGTTATTTATGATATTTGTTATGATGGCTTTTTCATTAAGGAGGGAGAAGTGTAATGTCTGTAAGCTTGTAATGCTTGTAGCTCCACACTGTGGATGTGGACGTATTGTGTACTGCAGCTGCATAGTTAATCATTAAACAACAGGCAGCTTTCCAGAGAGTTCCGAGAGAGCAGCCTGCATGTTAGGAAGCTGTGCGTGCTGTGCTCTGTGAAGATATCACACCTACGTATGATCCTCCCAAAGCTGAGCCAGAGGGTGGAGCGGAGGATTTTAACTAGGAGCGGCTTTCGGGTGGGCAGGGGGTGGGACGAGTGTCAAACCATCCGATCATCATCAGTTTGAGGCCCCAGGCTGTGCTAACTCCCAGGTCACAGCCCCCCCACTCCCTCGAGGAGCGACCCGCCCAGACCAGGCGGGCCAAAATCGAGTGGGGTGGGGGAAGGGGGATAGGGCACCAAAGTAAGTTGTTGGGGATTAGGCCCCGACCTTCCTTGTAGGGCCCAGTTGTAGCAGGAATTCTCTGATTTTATACTCTATCCCCCTTGCAATAAAGGCCAGCATTCCATTTATCTTCCTGAATACTTGCTGTACCTACATAAGGAGCGGCATGCAGCCCACGGAGCAGTGTGGAGGCATGCCACTTCGGGGTACAGCGCGAGCTGGTGCAGGAGGGCAACAGCTGCGAAGAGTGACGTCAACAAGGTCCAAGTCAGTGATTGGAGCGTGGGCAGATACAGCAGGAGTGGCGAGAGACTGTGGAGGGATGTGATCGGGGTCCAGGAGAGGCGTGAGTTCGGGGCCAGGGGCCCAGGTGCAGCATTGGCCAGCCCACACTGCGATGTGTGCACACTGGGTCCGTGCAGCAGAGCAGGTCTCCAGTTGTTTTGGGTAATCCTTGCCACTGGACCAAGACCTAGCTCTGTCAAGCCCATGTGGTGGCTGGTGTGCAACGGCCACCACATGTTAAAAAAATCCACACACAGGCATCTTCCACCCTTGAGGATATAGTTTGGGTTCTTCATTCGAAACACCTATGAATTCATCCTTTTTTTTGGTGTGGAAACAAGTCATCCTCGTTTCGAGGTACTGCCTATGATGATGATGATGATGATGAGATCACTAAGGAACATTTCTAAGCTCCTCTTTCCCGCTAGGTATTACTGAGTGTGGTTCCCACTCTGGCACTCGCTCAGCACACCATTGGGGTTCTAATGAGATAGGCGGGCACTTTGGCTGACTTAAAGAAAAGGACTAGTGGAGGTGACAGCGGGCATGAGTGAGGCAGCTAGTCTTTGCACAACTCCTTAACCTCACGCCTGCTCCATTCCTGAGCAACCGGGTGGGTTAAAATTCCAGTCCATATCCAGTCAGCTCAACTTAGCAGAATGCCATCGATATGTTTCAGTATAGTTTTGAACTGGACATGTATGAGCTTGGAGACAGAGCTGGGAGAACACAAACTGAGTGAATCCCAAACAGAGTGGGGAATTTTGTGGGCACAGGAATTGGTGGAGAGGGGAAAGATGGTGGAGACGTCTGACTGAAAAGGAGGCGTGCAGCCACAGAACCCAAGGTCTCTAAGTTAATGGACATGAGAACAAACCTGCGGGACAACGAGAGGAGCGGCCACAAAGAGGTAGGCCCAAGGGCTCGGATAGAGGAGCGAGGTAAGTGACATCAGCGCAAGGGAAGGAGCTGATTGGGTTTTTTTAAGTCTTAAGTTTATTTCTGTTAAGTTACTTAATAGTCTATTAAGGCGCAGCATGGCAGGGCACCTCGGTCCAGTAGAATGCACATCAAGTGTCATGTGGGAACTTCAGGATGCTTCCTGTGTCCTGGACAACCACATGTGCAGAAAGTGCCATCAGCTGGAAGAGCTCAAGCTCCAGGTGTTGCAGCTTGAGCAGCCGCTGGCGTCACTGCAATGCATCCGCGAGGCTGAGAGCTACGTGGATAGCATGTTTCAGGAGGTGGTCACCCCGCAGCTTAAGAATGTGCAGGCAGAGAAGGAATGGGTGACCACAAGACAGACAAGGAGTCCCTGAGTGCATCTCGCTCTCCAACCAGTATTCTGTTCTGAGTACCAGTGTGGGTGATGGGTTCCTCTGGGGAGTGCAGCCAGAGCCAAGTCTATGGCACTATGAGTGGCTCAGCTGTACAGGGTCGGGGGCGGGGGGCTGTGGGGAGATGGGACGGGGGGAGGAGGAAGATCAGGAAAGCAATAGTGACAGGAGATTGGATAGTTAGGGGAACAGACAGGCATTTCTGAAGCTGCAGACGTGACTCCAGGATGGTATGTTGCCTCTGGTGCCAGGGTCAAGGATGTCACTGAGCGGCTGCAGAACATTCTGAGGGGGAGGAGGGTGAACAGCCAGAGGTCATGGTCCATATTGGTACAAAAGACATAGATAGAAAGAGGGATGAGGTCCTGCAGGCAGATTTTAGGGAGCTAGAAAAGAGATTAAAAAGCAGGACCTCAAAGGTAGTAATCTCCGGATTACTCCAGGTGCAACGTGTTAGTGAGTATAGAAATAGGAGGATAGAGCAGATGAATGCATGGCTGGAGAGAAGGTGCAGGAGGGAGGGCTTTAGATTCCTGGGCCATTGAGACTGGTTCTGGGGGAGGTGGGACCTGTACAGGCCGGACGGGTTGCACCTCAACAGAGCCAGGACCAATATCCTCACGTAGGGGGTTTGTTAGTGTTGTTGGGGAGGGTTTAAACTAATTTGGTTGGGGGATGAAGACCAGGATGTAGCGTTAGAAAGAAATGACAAAGTGCACACAGGATTTGGCAAGACAGATAGCACTAGAGTAAGAACTCATACGGTATTAGGTGGGGTCAGACTAAGAGAGAATACAAGAAGGTCTAAGAGAGGTTTACAGAGCATGTGTGTGAATGCACGAAGTGTTGTAAGTAAGGTTGGTGAGCTGCAGGCACAGATAGTCACATGGGAATATGATGTTGTGGCAATAACAAAGACCTGGCTCAAAAAAGGGCAGGATTGGGTTCTAAATATTCCTGGACATAATGGGGGGCGAATTTGCCCTCCGTGCGAATTAAATGATTATTTTCCGCCGAATCCTTGGGGTGAAGAATAGAGGGTTTTTAGCATCTTAAACTTTTTCAAATTGTCCAGGCGGTGTTTGAGGGAGGCTGAGGGGCAGAAGTGCGTCGGGAGCGGGCGGACGATGGGCGATGTCATCGCTGACGCGTAGCAACGTCCCTCACCTTCACTTAAAGGGGAGGGCCGCTGCGAGCTCTGCAGCCACTTTAGTGGCACCCACTGGGCCAAAAGGGAGGGCTTCAGCCTGGCCAGCGGTCCGGTACCCAAGAGGGGGTGCCAGGCTGTCTGTTGGCGGCCCGGCTGAACCCGTGGCCGCCATTGTTGGGCTGGCTTCAGAGTCAGCCGACAAGCAAAATAAAATGGCGGCCGAGGCGACGCGCCCTCCCCTTTAAGGCCCAGCCACTGGCAGCTTCCTGCCGGGGAAATCTGTTTAGGGCACCGACCGGCGGCTGCTCCGCTCCCGTGGGGCAATTTCCTTCGCGGGGCGGAAAGGGGTCGCCGCCGGATGGTAAGGGATCGGCTCCTGCCCGATGGGGCGGGCAAGCCTGGTGGGACGGAAACCCGTTTCTGCCGTCCCCAGCCCGGCAATAACTGATGGGTCGGCCCATCCGCTTGTCCCCGATCGGAAAGGCCTTACCACCCTATTACCGCCCCATTATTGATGGGCCTTAAAGAGGGGGCAATTTCCGCCCCAAGGCGTTCAGGAAAGGTAGGGAAGGAACGAGAGGAGGTGGGGTGACAGTATTGATTAAGGAGAATGTTACAGTGCTGGAGAGAGAGGATTTCCTGCAGGGGTCAAGGACAGAATCTATTTGGTTAGAGTTGAGACATAATAGAGGTGCCATTACAGTACGAGGTGTGTTCTATAGGGTGCCAACTAGTGGGAAGGATATAGAGGAGCCATTTGCAGTGTCCCCCACTGAAAGCCTTCCACCAGCTGTGCTGCAGCCACTGCGTGACATCAGTAGGAAAGGCAAAGTCATACACAAGGCACTCACTAAGGGAATGCATAGTGTGATTTCTTGATGTCATATTGGATGGATAGATGTATAAAGTTGGATTGGAAAGTTTGCTTTGTGGTGGCTTTTATTTCAGCATCATGGCCAAGAGGACGCTGCGATGGTCAGTAACAGAGGGAAGGTAAGGTGTGGGACTAATGATGAAAGGGGGATTGGGGTTGTGATCACTGGGTCCGCAGGCGGATGATCTCATCCCGGATATCCCAGCTAGAAAGGGGCTGTCTGGGATGCATCCCTCTGCGAGTGGATGCTGTAAATCTGAAATGACAGCAGAAAACGCTGGAAATACTCAGCGGGTTGGGCAGCATCGCCCCCTGAGACGTGAACTCTGATTCTCTCTCCACGGATGTTGCCTGACCTGTTGAGTATTTGCAGCATTTTCTGTTTTCTCAGAGGCCTTCCTTTACCATCTGAGGCCTTGCATGCATCCAGCAGCACTCCTTACATACTTAAAAAACATTTAACATCTATTGCAGCAACCCACTATTTCAATAAAAATAAACAAAAACCCAGTCCAAAATCTTAAATGCAAACATGCCTGAAAGATGTGCGTGTCCCTTTAAGAGGTGCTGACATCGCCACTGTCAGTCTGCTGGCACGGAGTTTGCGGGACCTGCTGCTAACTGGAGAAAGAGTGGCCGCTGCCATTTTTACTCCATTTCCTGGCTCTATGGAGTGGTGGTAAGAAAATGCATTTCGAGCCCCTGAATTTCTGTGGAGCATTAAGCTGGCTGGGATTAATCGTTTTTACTGCGGCGTGATAGCTTTAGATTCTGGCAGATATTTATCAATATTTCAGGGCTCAACACCTACAACGGCGGGCTGAGGGGAACAACAACAACAACTTGCATTTATATAGCGCCTTTAACGTAGTGAAACGTCCCAAGGCGCTTCACAGGAGTATTATGAGATTAAAAAAGTTTGACACCGAGCCGCACAAGGAGAAATCAGGACAGGTTTTAAGGAGCGTCTTGAAGGAGGAGAGCGAGGTGGAGAGGTTTAGGGAGGGAGTCCCAGAGCTTGGGGCCCAGGCAACAGAAGGCATGGCCACCAATGGCTCAGCGATTATAATCAGGGATGCTCAGGAAGGCAGAATTAGAGGAGCGTAGACATCTCGGAGGGTCGTGGGGCTGGAGGAGATTACAGAGATAGGGAGGGGCGAGGCCATGGAGGGATTTGAAAACTAGGATGAGAATTTTGAAATCGAGGCGTTGCTTAACCGGAAGCCAATGTAGGTCGGTGAGCACGGGGGTGATGGGTGAGTGGGACTTGGTGCGAGTTAGGATACGGGCTGCTGAATTTTGGATCACCTCTAGTTTATGTCGGGTAGAATGTGGGAGGCCAGTCAGGAGTGCGTTGGAATAGTCAAGTCTAGAGGTAACAGGGAGGGAGAAGGCGATCAACTCAGTGTTAAAAGTATTGCAGTATCAGTGAGCAAGGAGACATTCCTACAGGATACAGGATGATCATATTTTTCAAAATATATTCCTTACTTTTCCACACAGAACAAACTCAGGATGAAATTGGAAAGTCCAAGGTTGAACCGTGTGTGACCTGGATGTCCCACATCAGTCCATGATCCAGTAGGATGGGAAAATGAAGCCATAAAGGTGATAAAAAATATGATTGAGGAGACAAATCACCATTTATGAAGTATGGGCTCACCAAACTTTTTGCATTCCATACGACACATTCATCTAGAATTGATGATATCTGTACCAGCAAAGAGAGAAAAGAGGCTTAAACATCCTCAACTCATCCATTACCTGATACGGTGTTAGCCATGGAGCAGTTGGTAGTACTCTCACCTCTGGGTCAGAGTATCGTGGGTCAAGTCACACTCCAGAGATTTGAGCTGACACTCCAGTACAGTGCTGAGGGAGTGCTGCACTGTTGGAGGTGCCAACTTCAGGATGAGACCTTAAACGGAAGCCCCGTGTGCCCTCTCAGGAGCATGTACAAGATCCAATGACACAATTTGAAAGAAGAGCAGGGGAATTCTCCCCGGTGTCCTAGTCAATATTTATCCCTCAACCAATGTCACAAAAAAAAAATAGATTATTTGGTCATTATCTCATTACTGTTTGGGGAACTTTGCTGTGCGCAAATTGATTTTCTACATGACAACAATGAATAACAACACCAAGAATGTGTATTTATATAGCGTCTTTAACTCCACTTCCCTGCCGGTCCCCATATCCTTTGATTCCATTGTATCCAAAAATCTATCGATTTCAGTCGTGAAGATACTCAAGGACTCAGCGTCCACAGCCCTCTGGGGTAGAGAATTCCAAAGATTCACCACCCTCTGAGGAAAAGACGTTTCTCCTCATCAGTCCTAAATGGCTGACCCCTTATTCTGAGACTGTGACCCCTGGTTCTAGACGCCCCAGCCAGAGGAAATATCCTCCCTGCATCTACCCTGTCAAGTCCTGTCAGCCATGATCTTATTGAATGGTGGTGCAGGCTCGAAGGGCCGAATGGCCTACTCCTGCATCTATTTTCTATGTTTCTAAGTTTATGGGGGAAAAATGTGTTACTTTAGTACCTCCCGTTAGCGGCAGCAGAAAGCGCTAACGATGGGGCTAGAGCATTATCGCTGGGGCGAGCCGAACCCAGCGCCACACGCCAAATCCCTCCCAGCCCCGCAGCATTGTCACTAACAGCTATTGCCAGGAGCCTCAATGCCAGGTTGATTGTGACGTCCGTGAGCTTTGCCAGAATAGTGGGCTTCCCCATGGTCCAAGGCACCATTGACTGCACCCACGTTGCTTCACGGGCACCGCATAACAATGCTGAGGTATTCCACAACTGCAACGGCTACCACTCACTGAATGCTCAGCTAGTGTGCGACCATCGAATGGTCAATGTCAATGCCCGCTCTCCTGGCAGTAGTCATGATGGCTTCATCCTGCGCCAGATTGATGTGCCAGCTCTGTTCCAGCCCCTACATGAAGCTCCATGGCTGGCTGCTCGGAGACAAGGGCTGTCTGCTCTCCACCTGGCTCATGACTCCCCTCCACAACCCCAACACTCCTACCCAGCACTTATATAATGAGAGCCATGCCGCCACCAGGAACAGCATCGAGCAGTCCATTAAAGTGCTCAAGCAACGGTTCCGCTGCCTTGACCACTCGGGAGGAGTCCTCCAGTACTCGGCTGAGTGGGTGTCCCATTTCATGGTGGTCTGCTGCATGCTCCACAACTTGACCATCGTGAGGGCCCGTCCTTGCCACCAGGGATTGTGGGACCACCTGAGGAGGAAGAAGGAGAAGACGAGGAGGAGGAGGTAGCCACTCAATCGGCTTATGAAAGGCAGTCCGTGATTGCTTCATCTGACATGTAATGAATGAAACCGCAGATCCTCGAAGCTCACCACATCTCCATCATTCTATCCCTGTCACAGGGCTGAAATGAGACACCACAAAAGAATTCAAACTGAATTAATAAATATATCAATAATCAGTGAACAGTGATCAATTAACAATATTAACTATTCACCCTTGTGCAATCTCTCAGTGCCTCTCGTTACTGTGCCTTTGCCTACCCTAGTGCTCCTGCAAAGTGTTGGCCCAGTGGCTGCAGCAAGGCTGCTGGAAGGCTGCTGAGTGTCCGTGTGGGAGAGGTCAGATGGACCTGCAGGATGCCCTCGACCAGCTCTGGGCCTGGAAGGCCCGGCTGCGGACTGCACCACCTCACATTGGATGGCAGGAGTCTGGGCCGGCTGGATGACAGGCAGTGACATGGGCAATGGTGGAGTGGCAATGGTGGGAGCAGGAATGCTGTCATCCTGAGAGAGGACAGCAGATTCCTGCTTGACTGCCACTGCCCCAGGGCAGCACCTCAGCATCCCCACCAGTCTGTTGCAGCACAGATTGCTGGCCTGCTGCGACACCGTGAAAGCCCCGGTCGATGGTGGTAGACCCAGCCACGATGGCAGCAGTCAGAGCTTGCGTGGCATCAAGCTGAGACTGCACGAGAGCAGTCTGAAATTGGATGCCACCAAACATAAACTGCCTTACAGCACCAAGACGTTATGTCGCCTCTGCCTGTGCTGCAATGGAAGCTGTCAGATCGCCCATCACAGGCGGCATCAGGTCTGGGTGACCACGGTCTCACTGGGAGTCCACCATCCTTTGCAGACTGGCAACAATGGGCTCCATGGTGTGCGCAGAGGGCTGTGCAATGTTGGAGGTGGACTCCTCCACGCTCCTTACCATTGCCAAGAGGCTCTCGGGCACCCTTGCCATTGCAGCCATCATCTCCGTGTGCTGCCCATCACCCTTCTTCTAAACACCTCCCCATCGAGGTCCTCATCTAGTCCTGTGCAGCAGAACTCACGCGTGAACTCACCCTCCGGGGAGCTGGCCCCTGAGATACCCTTTCCCCTGGCCTTGCTGCAGCCCCCTCGTGCCCGGTGCCTCGCCCTGTACAGATCCCACCACTACACCAGCCTCTAAAAACCACGTAGTGCCAGTGTCTGAGCGGGTGCCTGCGGGTGAGACCTGCAGTGAAGTGGTGTGTTATTCCACCTCCTCTTCACTCGCGCTCTCTGTGCCCTCAGGGACAAGCTGCTCAGGGGCTTGCTCATTGTCTGACAGCTTAAAGGCACAAGAATGGGGTTAAGGTGAGGGGAGGGGGCAGGAGGGGGAAATACAGCATGGTTAGCGGAACGGTGTGAAACGCTTGTGGGGTAAGGGGGAAGTGGGATGTGAGAAGGAGGAGTAGGGATGAACATAACGTTGTTGTCCCCAAGGGGGTCAACGCTGCCGGTGACCACGCCCAATAATCTGCAGCACTCGATGTTCCAGCGCAGTGGTTGTGTGTCGGCTTGTCCCCTGCCTGTGCGCTCCCACTCTCTCCGCCTGTGAGCCACCTTGGCCTGCGAGAGAAAGGAAAGTGTGTGAGTAAGTGTGCAGCAATGTGTTTGGGTGATGTGCCTGCCACAGTTGAATAGCTGTCATTGTGTGCAGGGTGTGAGATGTGGGTGTGAGTGTTGGTCGGGAGAGATTGTTGGTGGGTGAGTGCTGGGGGTGGGGTGCTTTGGGCAGTGTGTGACGATTGTGTTTCAGATGATGGTACGTAGCATTTGACCACCAGAGTGAGGTCGTTAAATTTTTTCCTGCACAACGTGTGGATTCTGGGGACCACCCGAGGCACACTGCCCGAGACACGCTGCCCGACGGCCCAAGACACACCGCCCAAGACACGTTGCCCCGGACGCGCTGCCCGAGGGCCCAAGACACGTTGCCCCGGACGCGCTGCCCGAGGGCCCAAGACACGTTGCCCCGGACGCGCTGCCCCGGACGTGCGGCCCGAGATGTGCTGCGCTCCCTCCCCCCACAAGGTGCGGCAGACTTGCGGTGAGGGCCTCCTGCCCTTTGCTGGGTGGAGCACCGCCCTCCGTCTCTCCACAGCGAACAATCAACACCTCCAATGCTTGATGGCAGAATATGCGGGCTGTCTCCCTGGGGCGTGGATCTGCAATGAGCACACCTGGTTCAGTCCTCCAGCCCGTTCTCCTTGTCCTGCTGCTGCTTGCTGAGGCAGCTGCACAGTCAGCAATGCTGAGACTGAGGTGCTGCAACATCAATGAACGCCCCTTTAAGTACTGAAAAAAGCCTGTGGCAATCATAACTTGCAATGAGACTGCACCTGATATTGGTCCACCCTTTGAGTGTAACGCCAGTGAATTTGGGCTGAAAGACTTGAATTAGAATTCCAATCATTTCTTTGAGGATTGAGCACGAATTTTGTCTGCAGTCTAAAGCACTAGTGCCAGGAGCTAATTCTCCAATTTTTCTAATTATACTGTCCATTCCTGAATTTCCAGCCCATATGTTGCAATGAGTCAAAAAGTGAATCTGCTGTATGATAGGCTGTACCCACAGACCCTGTGAATCTGCTGTACGATGGACTGTACCCACAGACCCTGTGAATCTGCTGTACGATAGGCTGTACCCACAGACCCTGTGAATCTGCTGTACGATGGACTGTACCCACAGACCCTTTGAATCTGCTGTACGATGGACTGTACCCACAGACCCTGTGAATCTGCTGTACGATGGACTGTACCCACAGACCCTGTGAATCTGCTGTACGATGGGCTGTACCCACAGACCCTGTGAATCTGCTGTACGATGGACTGTACCCACAGACCCTGTGAATCTGCTGTACGATGAGCTGTACCCACAGACCCTGTGAATCTGCTGTACGATAGGCTGTACCCACAGAACCTGTGAATCTGCTGTACGATGAGCTGTACCCACAGACCCTGTGAATCTGCTGTACGATGAGCTGTACCCACAGACCCTGTGAATCTGCTGTACGATGGACTGTACCCACAGACCCTGTGAATCTGCTGTACGATGGATTGTACCCACAGACCCTGTGAATCTGCTGTTTGATGGACTGTACCCACAGACCCTGTGAATCTGATGTACGATGGACTGTACCCACAGACCCTGTGAATCTGCTGTACGATGGACTGTACCCAAAGACCCTGTGAATCTGCTGTACGATAGGCTGTACCCACAGACCCTGTGAATCTGCTGTACGATGGACTGTACCCAAAGACCCTGTGAATCTGCTGTACGATAGGCTGTACCCACAGACCCTGTGTATCTGCTGTACGATGGACTGTACCCACAGACCCTGTGAATCTGCTGTACGATGAGCTGTACCCACAGACCCTGTGAATCTGCTGTACGATGGATTGTACCCACAGACCCTGTGAATCTGCTGTACGATGGACTGTACCCACCGACCCTGTGAATCTGCTGTACGATGGACTGTACCCACAGACCCTGTGAATCTGCTGTACGATAGGCTGTAACCACAGACCCTGTGAATCTGCTGTATGATGGACTGTACCCACAGACCCTGTGAATCTGCTGTACGATAGGCTGTACCCACAGACTCTGTGAATCTGCTGTACGATGGACTGTACCCACGAACCCTGTGAATCTGCTGTACGATGAGCTGTACCCACAGACCCTGTGAATCTGCTGTACGATAGGCTGTACCTACAGACCCTGTGAATCTGCTGTACGATGGACTGTACCCACAGACCCTGTGAATCTGCTGTACGATAGGCTGTACCCACAGACCCTGTGAATCTGCTGTACGATGGACTGTACCCACAGACCCTGTGAATCTGCTGTACAATAGGCTGTACCCACAGATCCTGTGAATCTGCTGTATGATGGACTGTACCCACAGACCCTGTGAATCTGCTGTACGATGAGCTGTACCCACAGACCCTGTGAATCTGCTGTACGATGGACTGTACCCAAGACCCTGTGAATCTGCTGTACGATGGACTGTACCCACAGACCCAGTGAATCTGCTGTACGATGGACTGCACCCACAGACCCTGTGAATCTGCTATACGATGGACTGTACCCACAGACCCTGTGAATCTGCTGTACGATGGACTGTACCCACAGAACCTGTGAATCTGCTGTACGATGGACTGTACCCATAGACACTGTGAACTTGCTGTACGATGGACTGTACCCACAGACCCTGTGAATCTGCTGTACGATGGACTGTACCCACAGACCCTGTGAATCTGCTGTACGATAGGCTGTACCCACAGACCCTGTGAATCTGCTGTACGATGAGCTGTACCCACAGACCCTGTGAATCTGCTGTACGATGGACTGTACCCACAGACCCTGTGAATCTGCTGTGCGATGAGCTGTACCCACAGACCCTGTGAATCTGCTGTGCGATGAGCTGTACCCACAGACCCTGTGAATCTGCTGTACAATGGACTGTACCCACAGACCCTGTGAATCTGCTGTTCGATGGATTGTACCCACAGACCCTTTGAATCTGCTGTACGATGGACTGTACCCACAGACCCTGTGAATCTGCTGTACGATGGACTGTACTCACAGACCCTGTGAATCTGCTGTACGATAGCCGGTACCCACAGACCCTGTGAATCTGCTGTACGATAGGCTGTACCCACAGACCCTGTGAATCTGCTGTATGATGGACTGTACCCACAGACCCTGTGAATCTGCTGTACGATAGGCTGTACCCACAAACCCTGAGAATCTGCTGTACGATGGACTGTACCCACGGACCCTGTGAATCTGCTGTACGATGAGCTGTACCCACAGACCCTGTGAATCTGCTGTACAATAGGCTGTACCTACAGACCCTGCGAATCTGCTGTACGATGGACTGTACCCACAGACCCTGTGAATCTGCTGTACGATAGGCTGTACCCACAGACCCTGTGAATCTGCTGTACGATGGACTGTACCCACAGACCCTGTGAATCTGCTGTACGATAGGCTGTACCCACAGACCCTGTGAATCTGCTGTACGATGGACTGTACCCACAGACCCTGTGAATCTGCTGTACGATGAGCTGTACCCACAGACCCTGTGAATCTGCTGTACGATGGACTGTACCCAAGACCCTGTGAATCTGCTGTACGATGGACTGTACCCACAGACCCAGTGAATCTGCTGTACGATGGACTGTACCCACAGACCCGGTGAATCTGCTGTACGATGGACTGTACCCACAGACCCTGTGAATCTGCTGTACGATGGACTGTACCCACAGACCCTGTGAATCTGCTGTACGATGGACTGTACCCATAGACCCTGTGAATCTGCTGTACGATGGACTGTACCCACAGACCCTGTGAATCTGCTGTACGATGGACTGTACCCAAAAACCCTGTGAATCTGCTGTACGATAGGCTGTACCCACAGACCCTGTGAATCTGCTGTACGATGAGCTGTACCCACAGACCCTGTGAATCTGCTGTACGATGGACTGTACCCACAGACCCTGTGAATCTGCTGTGCGATGAGCTGTACCCACAGACCCTGTGAATCTGCTGTACAATGTACTGTACCCACAGACCCTGTGAATCTGCTGTACGATAGGCTGTACCCACAGACCCTGTGAATCTGCTGTACGATGGACTGTACCCACAGACCCTGTGAATCTGCTGTACGATGGACTGTACCCACAGACCCTGTGAATCAGCTGTACGATGGATTGTACCCACAGACCCTGTGAATCTGCTGTACGATGTACTGTACCCATAGACCCTGTGAATCTGCTGTACGATGGACTGTACCCACAGACCCTGTGAATCTGCTGTACGATGGACTGTACCCACAGACCCTGTGAATCTGCTGTACGATAGGCTGTACCCACAGACCCTGTGAATCTGCTGTACGATAGGCTGTACCCACAGACCCTGTGAATCTGCTGTACGATGAGCTGTACCCACAGACCCTGTGAATCTGCTGTACGATAGGCTGTACCCACAGACCCTGTGAATCTGCTGTACGATGGACTGTACCCACAGACCCTGTGAATCTCCTGTACGATGAGCTGTACCCACAGACCCTGTGAATCTGCTGTACGATGCACTGTACCCACAGACCCTGTGAATCTGCTGTACGATGGATTGTACCCACAGACCCTTTGAATCTGCTGTACGATGGACTGTACCCACAGACCCTGTGAATCTGCTGTACGATGGACTGTACCCACCGACCCTGTGAATCTGCTGTACGATGGACTGTACTCACAGACCCTGTGAATCTGCTGTACGATAGGCTGTACCCACAGACCCTGTGAATCTGCTGTACGATAGGCTGTACCCACAGACCCTGTGAATCTGCTGTATGATGGACTGTACCCACAGACCCTGTGTATCTGCTGTACGATGGACTGTACCCACAGACCCTGTGAATCTGCTGTACGATGAGCTGTACCCACAGACCCTGTGAATCTGCTGTACGATGGATTGTACCCACAGACCCTGTGAATCTGCTGTACGATGGACTGTACCCACAGACCCTGTGAATCTGCTGTACGATGAGCTGTACCCACAGACCCTGTGAATCTGCTGTACGATAGGCTGTACCCACAGACCCTGTGAATCTGCTGTACGATGGACTGTACCCACAGACCCTGTGAATCTGCTGTACGATAGGCTGTACCCACAGACCCTGTGAATCTGCTGTACGATGCACTGTACCCACAGACCCTGTGAAGCTGCTGTACGATGGATTGTACCGACAGACCCTGTGAATCTGCTGTATGATGGACTGTACCCACAGACCCTGTGAATCTGCTGTACGATAGGCTGTACCCACAGACTCTGTGAATCTGCTGTACGATGGACTGTACCCACGAACCCTGTGAATCTGCTGTACGATGAGCTGTACCCACAGACCCTGTGAATCTGCTGTACGATAGGCTGTACCTACAGACCCTGTGAATCTGCTGTACGATGGACTGTACCCACAGACCCTGTGAATCTGCTGTACGATAGGCTGTACCCACAGACCCTGTGAATCTGCTGTACGATGGACTGTACCCACAGACCCTGTGAATCTGCTGTACGATAGGCTGTACCCACAGACCCTGTGAATCTGCTGTATGATGGACTGTACCCACAGACCCTGTGAATCTGCTGTACGATGAGCTGTACCCACAGACCCTGTGAATCTGCTGTACGATGGACTGTACCCAAGACCCTGTGAATCTGCTGTACGATGGACTGTACCCACAGACCCAGTGAATCTGCTGTACGATGGACTGCACCCACAGACCCTGTGAATCTGCTATACGATGGACTGTACCCACAGACCCTGTGAATCTGCTGTACGATGGACTGTACCCACAGAACCTGTGAATCTGCTGTACGATGGACTGTACCCATAGACCCTGTGAATTTGCTGTACGATGGACTGTACCCACAGACCCTGTGAATCTGCTGTACGATGGACTGTACCCACAGACCCTGTGAATCTGCTGTACGATAGGCTGTACCCACAGACCCTGTGAATCTGCTGTACGATGAGCTGTACCCACAGACCCTGTGAATCTGCTGTACGATGGACTGTACCCACAGACCCTGTGAATCTGCTGTGCGATGAGCTGTACCCACAGACCCTGTGAATCTGCTGTGCGATGAGCTGTACCCACAGACCCTGTGAATCTGCTGTATGATGGACTGTACCCACAGACCCTGTGAATCTGCTGTACGATAGGCTGTACCCACAAACCCTGTGAATCTGTTGTACGATGGACTGTACCCACGGACCCTGTGAATCTGCTGTACGATGAGCTGTACCCACAGACCCTGTGAATCTGCTGTACGATAGGCTGTACCAACAGACCCTGTGAATCTTCTGTACGATGGACTGTACCCACAGACCCTGTGAATCTGCTGTACGATAGGCTGTACCCACAGACCCTGTGAATCTGCTGTACGATGGACTGTACCCACAGACCCTGTGAATCTGCTGTACGATAGGCTGTACCCACAGACCCTGTGAATCTGCTGTACGATGGGCTGTACCCACAGACCCTGTGAATCTGCTGTACGATGGACTGTACCCAAGACCCTGTGAATCTGCTGTACGATGGACTGTACCCACAGACCCAGTGAATCTGCTGTACGATGGACTGTACACACAGACCCTGTGAATCTGCTGTACGATGGACTGTACCCACAGACCCTGTGAATCTGCTGTACGATGGACTGTACCCACAGACCCTGTGAATCTGCTGTACGATGGACTGTACCCAAAGACCCTGTGAATCTGCTGTACGATGGACTGTACCCACAGACCCTGTGAATCTGCTGTACGATGGACTGTACCCACAGACCCTGTGAATCTGCTGTACGATGGATTGTACCCACAGACCCTGTGAATCTGCTGTACGATGGACTGTACCCACAGACCCTGTGAATCTGCTGTACGATAGGCTGTACCCACAGAGCCTGTGAATCTGCTGTACGATGGACTGTACCCACAGACCCTGTGAATCTCCTGTACGATGAGCTGCACCCACAGACCCTGTGAATCTGCTGTACGATGCACTGTACCCACAGACCCTGTGAATCTGCTGTACGATGGATTGTACCCACAGACCCTTTGAATCTGCTGTACGATGGACTGTACCCACAGACCCTGTGAATCTGCTGTACAGTGGACTGTACCCACCGACCCTGTGAATCTGCTGTACGATAGGCTGTACCAACAGACCCTGTGAATCTGCTGTACGATGGACTGTACCCACAGACCCTGTGAATCTGCTGTACGATAGGCTGTACCCACAGACCCTGTGAATCTGCTGCACGATGGACTGTACCCACAGACCCTGTGAATCTGCTGTACGATGGACTGTACCCACAGACCCTGTGAATCTGCTGTACGATAGGCTGTACCCACAGAGCCTGTGAATCTGCTGTACGATGGACTGTACCCACAGACCCTGTGAATCTCCTGTACGATGAGCTGCACCCACAGACCCTGTGAATCTGCTGTACGATGCACTGTACCCACAGACCCTGTGAATCTGCTGTACGATGGATTGTACCCACAGACCCTTTGAATCTGCTGTACGATGGACTGTACCCACAGACCCTGTGAATCTGCTGTACGGTGGACTGTACCCACCGACCCTGTGAATCTGCTGTACGATAGGCTGTACCAACAGACCCTGTGAATCTGCTGTACGATGGACTGTACCCACAGACCCTGTGAATCTGCTGTACGATAGGCTGTACCCACAGACCCTGTGAATCTGCTGTACGATGGACTGTACCCACAGACCCTGTGAATCTGCTGTACGATGAGCTGTACCCACAGACCCTGTGAATCTGCTGTACGATGGACTGTACCCAAGAGCTTGTGAATCTGCTGTACGATGGACTGTACCCACAGACCCAGTGAATCTGCTGTACGATGGACTGTACCCACAGACCCTGTGAATCTGCTGTGCGATGAGCTGTACCCACAGACCCTGTGAATCTGCTGTACAATGGACTGTACCCACAGACCCTGTGAATCTGCTGTCCGATGGATTGTACCCACAGACCCTGTGAATCTGCTGTACGATGAGCTGTACCCACAGACCCTGTGAATCTGCTGTACGATAGGCTGTACCCACAGACCCTGTGAATCTGCTGTACGATGGACTGTACCCACCGACCCTGTGAATCTGCTGTACGATGGACTGTACTCACAGACCCTGTGAATCTGCTGTACGATAGGCTGTACCCACAGACCCTGTGAATCTGCTGTACGATAGGCTGTACCCACAGACCCTGTGAATCTGCTGGATGATGGACTGTACCCACAGACCCTGTGAATCTGCTGTACGATAGGCTGTACCCACAGACCCTGTGAATCTGCTGTACGATAGGCTGTACCAACAGACCCTGTGAATCTGCTGTACGATGGACTGTACCCACAGACCCTGTGAATCTGCTGTACGATAGGCTGTACCCACAGACCCTGTGAATCTGCTGTACGATGGACTGTACCCACAGACCCTGTGAATCTGCTGTACGATAGGCTGAACCCACAGACCCTGTGAATCTGCTGTACGATCAGCTGTACCCACAGACCCTGTGAATCTGCTGTACGATGGACTGTACCCACAGACCCTGTGAATCTGCTGTACGATGGACTGTACCCACAGACCCTGTGAATCTGCTGTACGATGGACTGTACCCATAGACCCTGTGAATCTGCTGTACGATGGACTGTACCCACAGACCCTGTGAATCTGCTGTACGATGGACTGTACCCACAGACGCTGTGAATCTGCTGTACGATGGATTGTACCCACAGACCCTGTGAATCTGCTGTACGATGGACTGTACCCACAGACCCTGTGAATCTGCTGTACGATGGACTGTACCCACAGACCCTGTGAATCTGCTGTACGATGGACTGTACCCACAGACCCTGTGAATCTGCTGTACGATGGACTGTACCCATAGACCCTGTGATTCTGCTGTACGATGCACTGTACCCACAGACCCTGTGAATCTGCTGTACGATGGACTGTACCCACAGACCCTGTGAATCTGCTGTACGATGGATTGTACCCACAGACCCTGTGAATCTGCTGTACGATGGACTGTACCCACAGACCCTGTGAATCTGCTGTACGATAGGCTGTACCCACAGAGCCTGTGAATCTGCTGTACGATGGACTGTACCCACAGACCCTGTGAATCTCCTGTACGATGAGCTGTACCCACAGACCCTGTGAATCTGCTGTACGATGCACTGTACCCACAGACCCTGTGAATCTGCTGTACGATGGATTGTACCCACAGACCCTTTGAATCTGCTGTACGATGGACTGTACCCACAGACCCTGTGAATCTGCTGTACGGTGGACTGTACCCACCGACCCTGTGAATCTGCTGTACGATAGGCTGTACCCACAGACCCTGTGAATCTGCTGTACGATGGACTGTACCCACAGACCCTGTGAATCTGCTGTACGATGAGCTGCACCCACAGACCCTGTGAATCTGCTGTACGATGGACTGTACCCAAGAGCTTGTGAATCTGCTGTACGATGGACTGTACCCACAGACCCAGTGAATCTGCTGTACGATGGACTGTACCCACAGACCCTGTGAATCTGCTGTGCGATGAGCTGTACCCACAGACCCTGTGAATCTGCTGTACAATGGACTGTACCCACAGACCCTGTGAATCTGCTGTCCGATGGATTGTACCCACAGACCCTGTGAATCTGCTGTACGATGGACTGTACCCACAGACCCTGTGAATCTGCTGTACGATGGACTGTACCCACAGACCCTGTGAATCTGCTGTACGATAGGCTGTACCCACAGACCCTGTGAATCTGCTGTACGATGAGCTGTACCCACAGACCCTGTGAATCTGCTGTACGATAGGCTGTACCCACAGACCCTGTGAATCTGCTGTACGATGGACTGTACCCACCGACCCTGTGAATCTGCTGTACGATGGACTGTACTCACAGACCCTGTGAATCTGCTGTACGATAGGCTGTACCCACAGACCCTGTGAATCTGCTGTACGATAGGCTGTAGCCACAGACCCTGTGAATCTGCTGTATGATGGACTGTACCCACAGACCCTGTGAATCTGCTGTACGATAGGCTGTACCCACAGACCCTGTGAATCTGCTGTACGATAGGCTGTACCAACAGACCCTGTGAATCTGCTGTACGATGGACTGTACCCACAGACCCTGTGAATCTGCTGTACGATAGGCTGTACCCACAGACCCTGTGAATCTGCTGTACGATGGACTGTACCCACAGACCCTGTGAATCTGCTGTACGATAGGCTGAACCCACAGACCCTGTGAATCTGCTGTACGATGGGCTGTACCCACAGACCCTGTGAATCTGCTGTACGATGGACTGTACCCAAGACCCTGTGAATCTGCTGTACGATGGACTGTACCCACAGACCCAGTGAATCTGTTGTACGATGGACTGTACCCACAGACCCTGTGAATCTGCTGTACGATGGACTGTACCCACAGACCCTGTGAATCTGCTGTACGATGGACTGTACCCACAGACCCTGTGAATCTGCTGTACGATGGACTGTACCCATAGACCCTGTGAATCTGCTGTACGATGGACTGTACCCACAGACCCTGTGAATCTGCTGTACGATGGACTGTACCCACAGACCCTGTGAATCTGCTGTACGATGGATTGTACCCACAGACCCTGTGAATCTGCTGTACGATGGACTGTACCCACAGACCCTGTGAATCTGCTGTACGATAGGCTGTACCCACAGAGCCTGTGAATCTGCTGTACGATGGACTGTACCCACAGACCCTGTGAATCTCCTGTACGATGAGCTGTACCCACAGACCCTGTGAATCTGCTGTACGATGCACTGTACCCACAGACCCTGTGAATCTGCTGTACGATGGATTGTACCCACAGACCCTTTGAATCTGCTGTACGATGGACTGTACCCACAGACCCTGTGAATCTGCTGTACGATGGACTGTACCCACCGACCCTGTGAATCTGCTGTACGATGGACTGTACTCACAGACCCTGTGAATCTGCTGTACGATAGGCTGTACCCACAGACCCTGTGAATCTGCTGTACGATAGGCTGTACCCACAGACCCTGTGAATCTGCTGTATGATGGACTGTACCCACGGACCCTGTGAATCTGCTGTACGATGAGCTGTACCCACAGACCCTGTGAATCTGCTGTACGATAGGCTGTACCAACAGACCCTGTGAATCTGCTGTACGATGGACTGTACCCACAGACCCTGTGAATCTGCTGTACGATAGGCTGTACCCACAGACCCTGTGAATCTGCTGTACGATGGAGTGTACCCACAGACCCTGTGAATCTGCTGTACGATGGATTGTACCCACAGACCCTGTGAATCTGCTGTACGATGGACTGTACCCACAGACCCTGTGAATCTGCTGTACGATGGGCTGTACCCACAGAGCCTGTGAATCTGCTGTACGATGGACTGTACCCACAGACCCTGTGAATCTCCTGTACGATGAGCTGTACCCACAGACCCTGTGAATCTGCTGTACGATGCACTGTACCCACAGACCCTGTGAATCTGCTGTACGATGGATTGTACCCACAGACCCTGTGAATCTGCTGTACGATGGACTGTACCCACAGACCCTGTGAATCTGCTGTACGGTGGACTGTACCCACCGACCCTGTGAATCTGCTGTACGATAGGCTGTACCAACAGACCCTGTGAATCTGCTGTACGATGGACTGTACCCACAGACCCTGTGAATCTGCTGTACGATAGGCTGTACCCACAGACCCTGTGAATCTGCTGTACGATGGACTGTACCCACAGACCCTGTGAATCTGCTGTACGATAGGCTGTACCCACAGACCCTGTGAATCTGCTGTACGATGGACTGTACCCACAGACCCTGTGAATCTGCTGTACGATGAGCTGTACCCACAGACCCTGTGAATCTGCTGTACGATGGACTGTACCCAAGAGCTTGTGAATCTGCTGTACGATGGACTGTACCCACAGACCCAGTGAATCTGCTGTACGATGGACTGTACCCACAGACCCTGTGAATCTGCTGTGCGATGAGCTGTACCCACAGACCCTGTGAATCTGCTGTACAATGGACTGTACCCACAGACCCTGTGAATCTGCTGTCCGATGGATTGTACCCACAGACCCTGTGAATCTGCTGTACGATGGACTGTACCCACAGACCCTGTGAATCTGCTGTATGATGGACTGTACCCACAGACCCTGTGAATCTGCTGTACGATAGGCTGTACCCACAGACCCTGTGAATCTGCTGTACGATGAGCTGTACCCACAGACCCTGTGAATCTGCTGTACGATAGGCTGTACCCACAGACCCTGTGAATCTGCTGTACGATGGACTGTACCCACAGACCCTGTGAATCTCCTGTACGATGAGCTGTACCCACAGACCCTGTGAATCTGCTGTACGATGCACTGTAACCACAGACCCTGTGAATCTGCTGTACGATGGATTGTACCCACAGACCCTTTGAATCTGCTGTACGATGGACTGTTCCCACAGACCCTGTGAATCTGCTGTACGATGGACTGTACCCACCGACCCTGTGAATCTGCTGTACGATGGACTGTACTCACAGACCCTGTGAATCTGCTGTACGATAGGCTGTACCCACAGACCCTGTGAATCTGCTGTACGATAGGCTGTACCCACAGACCCTGTGAATCTGCTGTATGATGGACTGTACCCACAGACCCTGTGAATCTGCTGTACGATAGGCTGTACCCACAAACCCTGTGAATCTGCTGTACGATGGACTGTACCCACGGACCCTGTGAATCTGCTGTACGATGAGCTGTACCCACAGACCCTGTGAATCTGCTGTACGATAGGCTGTACCAACAGACCCTGTGAATCTGCTGTACGATGGACTGTACCCACAGACCCTGTGAATCTGCTGTACGATAGGCTGTACCCACAGACCCTGTGAATCTGCTGTACGATGGACTGTACCCACAGACCCTGTGAATCTGCTGTACGATAGGCTGTACCCACAGACCCTGTGAATCTGCTGTACGATGGGCTGTACCCACAGACCCTGTGAATCTGCTGTGCGATGGACTGTACCCAAGACCCTGTGAATCTGCTGTACGATGGACTGTACCCACAGACCCAGTGAATCTGCTGTACGATGGACTGTACCCACAGACCCTGTGAATCTGCTGTACGATGGACTGTACCCACAGACACTGTGAATCTGCTGTACGATGGACTGTACCCACAGACCCTTTGAATCTGCTGTACGATGGACTGTACCCACAGACCCTGTGAATCTGCTGTACGATAGGCTGTACCCACAGAGCCTGTGAATCTGCTGTACGATGGACTGTACCCACAGACCCTGTGAATCTCCTGTACGATGAGCTGTACCCACAGACCCTGTGAATCTGCTGTACGATGCACTGTACCCACAGACCCTGTGAATCTGCTGTACGATGGATTGTACCCACAGACCCTTTGAATCTGCTGTACGATGGACTGTACCCACAGACCCTGTGAATCTGCTGTACGATGGACTGTACCCACCGACCCTGTGAATCTGCTGTACGATGGACTGTACTCACAGACCCTGTGAATCTGCTGTACGATAGGCTGTACCCACAGACCCTGTGAATCTGCTGTACGATAGGCTGTACCCACAGACCCTGTGAATCTGCTGTACGATAGGCTGTACCCACAGACCCTGTGAATCTGCTGTATGATGGACTGTACCCACAGACCCTGTGAATCTGCTGTACGATAGGCTGTACCCACAAACCCTGTGAATCTGCTGTACGATGGACTGTACCCACGGACCCTGTGAATCTGCTGTACGATGAGCTGTACCCACAGACCCTGTGAATCTGCTGTACGATAGGCTGTACCAACAGACCCTGTGAATCTGCTGTACGATGGACTGTACCCACAGACCCTGTGAATCTGCTGTACGATAGGCTGTACCCACAGACCCTGTGAATCTGCTGTATGATGGAGTGTACCCACAGACCCTGTGAATCTGCTGTACGATGGATTGTACCCACAGACCCTGTGAATCTGCTGTACGATGGACTGTACCCACAGACCCTGTGAATCTGCTGTACGATAGGCTGTACCCACAGAGCCTGTGAATCTGCTGTACGATGGACTGTACCCACAGACCCTGTGAATCTCCTGTACGATGAGCTGTACCCACAGACCCTGTGAATCTGCTGTACGATGCACTGTACCCACAGACCCTGTGAATCTGCTGTACGATGGATTGTACCCACAGACCCTTTGAATCTGCTGTACGATGGACTGTACCCACAGACCCTGTGAATCTGCTGTACGGTGGACTGTACCCACCGACCCTGTGAATCTGCTGTACGATAGGCTGTACCAACAGACCCTGTGAATCTGCTGTACGATGGACTGTACCCACAGACCCTGTGAATCTGCTGTACGATAGGCTGTACCCACAGACCCTGTGAATCTGCTGTACGATGGACTGTACCCACAGACCCTGTGAATCTGCTGTACGATAGGCTGTACCCACAGACCCTGTGAATCTGCTGTACGATGGACTGTACCCACAGACCCTGTGAATCTGCTGTACGATGAGCTGTACCCACAGATCCTGTGAATCTGCTGCACGATGGACTGTACCCAAGAGCTTGTGAATCTGCTGTACGATGGACTGTACCCACAGACCCAGTGAATCTGCTGTACGATGGACTGTACCCACAGACCCTGTGAATCTGCTGTGCGATGAGCTGTACCCACAGACCCTGTGAATCTGCTGTACAATGGACTGTACCCACAGACCCTGTGAATCTGCTGTCCGATGGATTGTACCCACAGACCCTGTGAATCTGCTGTACGATGGACTGTACCCACAGACCCTGTGAATCTGCTGTACGATGGACTGTACCCACAGACCCTGTGAATCTGCTGTACGATAGGCTGTACCCACAGACCCTGTGAATCTGCTGTACGATGAGCTGTACCCACAGACCCTGTGAATCTGCTGTACGATAGGCTGTACCCACAGACCCTGTGAATCTGCTGTACGATGGACTGTACCCACAGACCCTGTGAATCTCCTGTACGATGAGCTGTACCCACAGACCCTGTGAATCTGCTGTACGATGCACTGTACCCACAGACCCTGTGAATCTGCTGTACGATGGATTGTACCCACAGACCCTTTGAATCTGCTGTACGATGGACTGTACCCACAGACCCTGTGAATCTGCTGTACGATGGACTGTACCCACCGACCCTGTAAATCTGCTGTACGATGGACTGTACTCACAGACCCTGTGAATCTGCTGTACGATAGGCTGTACCCACAGACCCTGTGAATCTGCTGTACGATAGGCTGTACCCACAGACCCTGTGAATCTGCTGTATGATGGACTGTACCCACAGACCCTGTGAATCTGCTGTACGATAGGCTGTACCCACAAACCCTGTGAATCTGCTGTACGATGGACTGTATCCACGGACCCTGTGAATCTGCTGTACGATGAGCTGTACCCACAGACCCTGTGAATCTGCTGTACGATAGGCTGTACCAACAGACCCTGTGAATCTGCTGTACGATGGACTGTACCCACAGACCCTGTGAATCTGCTATACGATAGGCTGTACCCACAGACCCTGTGAATCTGCTGTACGATGGACTGTACCCACAGACCCTGTGAATCTGCTGTACGATAGGCTGTACCCACAGACCCTGTGAATCTGCTGTACGATGGGCTGTACCACAGACCCTGTGAATCTGCTGTGCGATGGACTGTACCCAAGACCCTGTGAATCTGCTGTACGATGGACTGTACCCACAGACCCAGTGAATCTGCTGTACGATGGACTGTACCCACAGACCCTGTGAATCTGCTGTACGATGGACTGTACCCACAGACCCTGTGAATCTGCTGTACGATGGACTGTACCCACAGACCCTTTGAATCTGCTGTACGATGGACTGTACCCACAGACCCTGTGAATCTGCTGTACGATGGACTGTACCCACAGACCCTGTGAATCTGCTGTATGATGGACTGTACCCATAGACCCTGTGAATCTGCTGTACGATGGACTGTACCCACAGACCCTGTGAATCTGCTGTACGATGGACTGTACCCAAAAACCCTGTGAATCTGCTGTACGATAGGCTGTACCCACAGACCCTGTGAATGTGCTGTACGATGAGCTGTACCCACAGACCCTGTGAATCTGCTGTACGATGCACTGTACCCACAGACCCTGTGAATCTTCTGTACGATGGATTGTACCCACAGACCCTTTGAATCTGCTGTACGATGGACTGTACCCACAGACCCTGTGAATCTGCTGTACGATGGACTGTAGCCACCGACCCTGTGAATCTGCTGTACGATGGACTGTACTCACAGACCCTGTGAATCTGCTGTACGATAGGCTGTACCCACAGACCCTGTGAATCTGCTGTACGATAGGCTGTACCCACAAACCCTGTGAATCTGCTGTACGATGGACTGTACCCACGGACCCTGTGAATCTGCTGTACGATGAGCTGTACCCACAGACCCTTTGAATCTGCTGTACGATGGACTGTACCCACAGACCCTGTGAATCTGCTGTTCGATGGACTGTACCCACAGACCCTGTGAATCTGCTGTAGATAGGCTGTACCCACAGACCCTGTGAATCTGCTGTACGATGGACTGTACCCACAGACCCTGTGAATCTGCTGTACGATAGGCTGTACCCACAGACCCTGTGAATCTGCTGTACGATGGACTGTACCCACAGACCCTGTGAATCTGCTGTACGATGAGCTGTACCCACAGACCCTGTGAATCTGCTGTACGATGGACTGTACCCAAGACCCTGTGAATCTGCTGTACGATGGACTGTACCCACAGACCCAGTGAATCTGCTGTACGATGGACTGTACCCACAGACCCTGTGAATCTGCTGTGCGATGAGCTGTACCCACAGACCCTGTGAATCTGCTGTACAATGGACTGTACCCACAGACCCTGTGAATCTGCTGTACGATGGATTGTACCCACAGACCCTGTGAATCTGCTGTACGATGGACTGTACCCACAGACCCTGTGAATCTGCTGTACGATGGACTGTACCCACAGACCCTGTGAATCTGCTGTACGATAGGCTGTACCCACAGACCCTGTGAATCTGCTGTACGATGCACTGTACCCACAGACCCTGTGAATCTGCTGTACGATGGATTGTACCCACAGACCCTTTGAATCTGCTGTACGATGGACTGTACCCACAGACCCTGTGAATCTGCTGTACGATGGACTGTACCCACCGACCCTGTGAATCTGCTGTACGATGGACTGTACTCACAGACCCTGTGAATCTGCTGTACGATAGGCTGTACCCACAGACCCTGTGAATCTGCTGTATGATAGGCTGTACCCACAGACCCTGTGAATCTGCTGTATGATGGACTGTACCCACAGACCCTGTGAATCTGCTGTACGATAGGCTGTACCCACAAACCCTGTGAATCTGCTGTACGATGGACTGTACCCACGGACCCTGTGAATCTGCTGTACGATGAGCTGTACCCACAGACCCTGTGAATCTGCTGTACGATAGGCTGTACCCACAGACCCTGTGAACCTGCTGTACGATGGACTGTACCCACAGACCCTGTGAATCTGCTGTACGATAGGCTGTACCCACAGACCCTGTGAATCTGCTGTACGATGGATTGTACCCACAGACCCTGTGAATCTGCTGTACGATAGGCTGTACCCACAGACCCTGTGAATCTGCTGTACGATGGGCTGTACCCACAGACCCTGTGAATCTGCTGTACGATGGACTGTACCCAAGACCCTGTGAATCTGCTGTACGATGGACTGTACCCACAGACCCAGTGAATCTGCTGTACGATGGACTGTACCCACAGACCCTGTGAATCTGCTGTACGATGGACTGTACCCACAGACCCTGTGAATCTGCTGTACGATGGACTGTACCCACAGACCCTGTGAATCTGCTGTACGATGGACTGTACCCATAGACCCTGTGAATCTGCTGTACGATGGACTGTACCCACAGACCCTGTGAATCTGCTGTACGATGGACTGTACCCACAGACCCTGTGAATCTGCTGTACGATGGATTGTACCCACAGACCCTGTGAATCTGCTGTACGATGGACTGTACCCACAGACCCTGTGAATCTGCTGTACGATAGCCTGTACCCACAGAGCCTGTGAATCTGCTGTACGAAGGACTGTACCCACAGACCCTGTGAATCTCCTGTACGATGAGCTGTACCCACAGACCCTGTGAATCTGCTGTACGATGCACTGTACCCACAGACCCTGTGAATCTGCTGTACGATGGATTGTACCCACAGACCCTTTGAATCTGCTGTACGATGGACTGTACCCACAGACCCTGTGAATCTGCTGTACGATGGACTGTACCCACCGACCCTGTGAATCTGCTGTACGATGGACTGTACTCACAGACCCTGTGAATCTGCTGTACGATAGGCTGTACCCACAGACCCTGTGAATCTGCTGTACGATAGGCTGTACCCACAGACCCTGTGAATCTGCTGTATGATGGACTGTACCCACAGACCCTGTGAATCTGCTGTACGATAGGCTGTACCCACAAACCCTGTGAATCTGCTGTACGATGGACTGTACCCACGGACCATGTGAATCTGCTGTACGATGAGCTGTACCCACAGACCCTGTGAATCTGCTGTACGATAGGCTGTACCAACAGACCCTGTGAATCTGCTGTACGATGGACTGTACCCACAGACCCTGTGAATCTGCTGTACGATAGGCTGTACCCACAGACCCTGTGAATCTGCTGTACGATGGACTGTACCCACAGACCCTGTGAATCTGCTGTACGATAGGCTGTACCCACAGACCCTGTGAATCTGCTGTACGATGGACTGTACCCACAGACCCTGTGAATCTGCTGTACGATGGACTGTACCCACAGACCCTGTGAATCTGCTGTACGATGGACTGTACCCACAGACCCTGTGAATCTGCTGTACGATGGACTGTACCCATAGACCCTGTGAATCTGCTGTACGATGGACTGTACCCACAGACCCTGTGAATCTGCTGTACGATGGACTGTACCCAAAAACCCTGTGAATCTGCTGTACGATAGGCTGTAACCACAGACCCTGTGAATGTGCTGTACGATGAGCTGTACCCACAGACCCTGTGAATCTGCTGTACGATGGACTGTACCCACAGACCCTGTGAATCTGCTGTGCGATGGACTGTACCCACAGACCCTGTGAATCTGCTGTGCGATGAGCTGTACCCACAGACCCTGTGAATCTGCTGTACGATGGACTGTACCCACAGACCCTGTGAATCTGCTGTGCGATGAGCTGTACCCACAGACCCTGTGAATCTGCTGTACACTTGACTGTACCCACAGACCCTGTGAATCTGCTGTACGATAGGCTGCACCCACAGACCCTGTGAATCTGCTGTACGATGGACTGTACCCACAGACCCTGTGAATCTGCTGTACGATGGACTGTACCCACAGACCCTGTGAATCTGCTGTACGATGGATTGTACCCACAGACCCTGTGAATCTGCTGTACGATGGACTGTACCCATAGACCCTGTGAATCTGCTGTATGATGGACTGTACCCACAGACCCTGTGAATCTGCTGTACGATGGACTGTACCCACAGACCCTGTGAATCTGCTGTACTATAGGCTGTACCCACAGACCCTGTGAATCTGCTGTACGATGAGCTGTACCCACAGACCCTGTGAATCTGCTGTACGATGGACTGTACCCACAGACCCTGTGAATCTGCTGTGTGATGAGCTGTACCCACAGACCCTGTGAATCTGCTGTACAATGGACTGTACCCACAGACCCTGTGAATCTGCTGTACGATGGATTGGACCCACAGACCCTGTGAATCTGCTGTACGATGCACTGTACCCACAGACCCTGTGAATCTGCTGTACGATGGACTGTACCCACAGACCCTGTGAATCTGCTGTACGATGGATTGTACCCACAGATCCTGTGAATCTGCTGTACGATGGACTGTACCCACAGATCCTGTGAATCTGCTGTACGATAGGCTGTACCAACAGACCCTGTGAATCTGCTGTACGATGGACTGTACCCACAGACCCTGTGAATCTGCTGTACGATAGGCTGTACCCACAGACCCTGTGAATCTGCTGTACGATGGACTGTACCCACAGACCCTGTGAATCTGCTGTACGATAGGCTGTACCCACAGACCCTGTGAATCTGCTGTACGATGGGCTGTACCCACAGACCCTGTGAATCTGCTGTACGATGGACTGTACCCAAGACCCTGTGAATCTGCTGTACGATGGACTGTACCCACAGACCCAGTGAATCTGCTGTACGATGGACTGTACCCACAGACCCTGTGAATCTGCTGTACGATGGACTGTACCCACAGACCCTGTGAATCTGCTGTACGATGGACTGTACCCACAGACCCTGTGAATCTGCTGTACGATGGACTGTACCCATAGACCCTGTGAATCTGCTGTACGATGGACTGTACCCACAGACCCTGTGAATCTGCTGTACGATGGACTGTACCCACAGACCCTGTGAATCTGCTGTACGATGGATTGTACCCACAGACCCTGTGAATCTGCTGTACGATGGACTGTACCCACAGACCCTGTGAATCTGCTGTACGATAGGCTGTACCCACAGACCCTGTGAATCTGCTGTACGATGAGCTGTATCCACAGACCCTGTGAATCTGCTGTACGATAGGCTGTACCCACAGACCCTGTGAATCTGCTGTCCCCACAGACCCTGTGAATCTGCTGTACGATGAGCTGTACCCACAGACCCTGTGAATCTGCTGTACGATGGACTGTACCCACAGACCCTGTGAATCTGCTGTACGATGGATTGTACCCACAGACCCTGTGAATCTGCTGTACGATGGATTGTACCCACAGACCCTGTGAATCTGCTGTACGATAGGCTGTACCCACAGAGCCTGTGAATCTGCTGTACGATGGACTGTACCCACAGACCCTGTGAATCTCCTGTACGATGAGCTGTACCCACAGACCCTGTGAATCTGCTGTACGATGCACTGTACCCACAGACCCTGTGAATCTGCTGTACGATGGATTGTACCCACAGACCCTTTGAATCTGCTGTGCGATGGACTGTACCCACAGACCCTGTGAATCTGCTGTACGATGGACTGTACCCACCGACCCTGTGAATCTGCTGTACGATGGACTGTACTCACAGACCCTGTGAATCTGCTGTACGATAGGCTGTACCCACAGACCCTGTGAATCTGCTGTACGATAGGCTGTACCAAAGACCCTGTGAATCTGCTGTATGATGGACTGTACCCACAGACCCTGTGAATCTGCTGTATGATGGACTGTACCCACAGATCCTGTGAATCTGCTGTACGATAGGCTGTACCCACAAACCCTGTGAATCTGCTGTACGATGGACTGTACCCACGGACCCTGTGAATCTGCTGTACGATGAGCTGTGCCCACAGACCCTGTGAATCTGCTGTACGATAGGCTGTACCAACAGACCCTGTGAATCTGCTGTACGATGGACTGTACCCACAGACCCTGTGAATCTGCTGTACGATAGGCTGTACCCACAGACCCTGTGAATCTGCTGTACGATGGACTGTACCCACAGACCCTGTGAATCTGCTGTACGATAGGCTGTACCCACAGACCCTGTGAATCTGCTGTACGATGGACTGTACCCACAGACCCTGTGAATCTGCTGTACGATGGACTGTACCCACAGACCCTGTGAATCTGCTGTACGATGGACTGTACCCATAGACCCTGTGAATCTGCTGTACGATGGACTGTACCCACAGACCCTGTGAATCTGCTGTACGATGGACTGTACCCAAAAACCCTGTGAATCTGCTGTACGATAGGCTGTACCCACAGACCCTGTGAATGTGCTGTACGATGAGCTGTACCCACAGACCCTGTGAATCTGCTGTACGATGGACTGTACCCACAGACCCTGTGAATCTGCTGTGCGATGAGCTGTACCCACAGACCCTGTGAATCTGCTGTACACTTGACTGTACCCACAGACCCTGTGAATCTGCTGTACGATGGACTGTACCCACAGACCCTGTGAATCTGCTGTACGATGGACTGTACCCACAGACCCTGTGAATCTGCTGTACGATGGACTGTACCCACAGACCCTGTGAATCTGCTGTACGATGGATTGTACCCACAGACCCTGTGAATCTGCTGTACGATGGACTGTACCCATAGACCTGTGAATCTGCTGTACGATGGACTGTACCCACAGACCCTGTGAATCTGCTGTACGATGGACTGTACCCACAGACCCTGTGAATCTGTTGTACTATAGGCTGTACCCACAGACCCTGTGAATCTGCTGTACGATGAGCTGTACCCACAGACCCTGTGAATCTGCTGTACGATGGACTGTACCCACAGACCCTGTGAATCTGCTGTGTGATGAGCTGTACCCACAGACCCTGTGAATCTGCTGTACAATGGACTGTACCCACAGACCCTGTGAATCTGCTGTACGATGGATTGTACCCACAGACCCTGTGAATCTGCTGTACGATGGACTGTACCCACAGACCCTGTGAATCTGCTGTACGATGGATTGTACCCACAGACCCTGTGAATCTGCTGTACGATGGACTGTACCCACAGATCCTGTGAATCTGCTGTACGATAGGCTGTACCCACAGACCCTGTGAATCTGCTGTACGATAGATTGTACCCACAGACCCTGTGAATCTGCTGTACGATGGGCTGTACCCACAGACCCTGTGAATCTGCTGTACGATGGACTGTACCCACAGACCCTGTGAATCTGCTGTACGATGGACTGTACCCACAGACCCTGTGAATCTGCTGTACGATGGACTGTACCCATAGACCCTGTGAATCTGCTGTACGATGGACTGTACCCACAGACCCTGTGAATCTGCTGTACGATGGTCTGTACCCAAAAACCCTGTGAATCTGCTGTACGATAGGCTGTACCCACAGACCCTGTGAATCTGCTGTACGATGAGCTGTACCCACAGACCCTGTGAATCTGCTGTACGATGGACTGTACCCACAGACCCTGTGAATCTGCTGTGCGATGAGCTGTACCCACAGACCCTGTGAAAATGCTGTACAATGGACTGTACCCACAGACCCTGTGAATCTGCTGTACGATGGATTGTACCCACAGACCCTGTGAATCTGCTGTACGATGGACTGTACGCACAGACCCTGTGAATCTGCTGTACGATGGACTGTACCCACAGACCCTGTGAATCTGCTGTACGATGGACTGTACCCACAGACCCTGTGAATCTGCTGTACGATGGACTGTACCCATAGACCCTGTGAATCTGCTGTACGATGGACTGTACCCACAGACCCTGTGAATCTGCTGTACGATGGACTGTACCCACAGACCCTGTGAATCTTCTGTACGATAGGCTGTACCCACAGACCCTGTGAATCTGCTGTACGATGAGCTGTACCCACAGACCCTGTGAATCTGCTGTACGATGGACTGTACCCACAGACCCTGTGAATCTGCTGTGCGATGAGCTGTACCCACAGACCCTGTGAATCTGCTGTACTATGGACTGTACCCACAGACCCTGTGAATCTGCTGTACGATGGATTGTACCCACAGACCCTGTGAATCTGCTGTACGATGGACTGTACCCACAGACCCTGTGAATCTGCTGTACGATGATCTGTACCCACAGACCCTGTGAATCTGCTCTACGATGGATTGTACCCACAGACCCTGTGAATCTGCTGTACGATGGACTGTACCCACAGACCCTGTGAATCGGCTGTACGATAGGCTGTACCCACAGACCCTGTGAATCTGCTGTATGATAGATTGTACCCACAGTCCCTGTGAATCTGCTGTACGATGGATTGTACCCACAGACCCTGTGAATCTGCTGCACGATGGATTGTACCCACAGACCCTGTGAATCTGCTGTACGATGGACTGTACCCACAGACCCTGTGAATCTGCTGTACGATGGATTGTACCCACAGACCCTGTGAATCTGCTGTACGATGGATTGTACCCACAGACCCTGTGAATCTGCTGTACGATGGACTGTACCCACAGACCCTGTGAATCTGCTGTACGATGGACTGTACCCACAGACCCTGTGAATCTGCTGTACGATGAGCTGTACCCACAGACCCTGTGAATCTGCTGTACGATGGACTGTACCCACAGACCCTGTGAATCTGCTGTACGATGGACTGTACCCACAGACCCTGTGAATCTGCTGTACGATGGACTGTACCCACAGACCCTGTGAATCTGCTGTACGATAGGCTGTACCCACAGACCCTGTGAATCTGCTGTACGATGGACTGTACCCACAGACCCTGTGAATCTGCTGTACGATTGACTGTACCCAGAGACCCTGTGAATCTGCTGTACGATGAGCTGTACCCACAGACCCTGTGAATCTGCTGTACGATGGACTGTACCCACAGACCCTGTGAATCTGCTGTACGATAGGCTGTACCCACAGACCCTGTGAATCTGCTGTACGATAGACTGTACCCACAGACCCTGTGAATCTGCTGTATGATGGATTGTACCCACAGACCCTGTGAATCTGCTGTACGATGGAGTGTACCCACAGACCCTTTCAATCTGCTGTACGATGGACTGTACCCACAGACCCTGTGAATCTGCTGTACGATGGACTGTACCCACAGACCCTGTGAATCTGCTGTACGATAGGCTGTACCCACAGACCTTGTGAATCTGCTGTACGATGAGCTGTACCCACAGACCCTGTGAATCTGCTGTACAATGGACTGTACCCACAGACCCTGTGAATCTGCTGTACGATAGGCTGTACCCACAGACCCTGTGAATCTGCTGTACGATGGACTGTACCCACAGACCCTGTGAATCTGCTGTACGATGAGCTGTACCCACAGACCCTGTGAATCTGCTGTACGATGGATTGTACCCACAGACCCTGTGAATCTGCTGTGCGATGGACTGTACCCACAGACCCTGTGAATCTGCTGTACGATGGACTGTACCCACAGACCCTGTGAATCTGCTGTATGATAGGCTGTACCCACAGACCCTGTGAATCTGCTGTACGATGAGCTGTACCCACAGACCCTGTGAATCTGCTGTACGATGAGCTGTACCCACAGACCCTGTGAATCTGCTGTACGATGGACTGTACCCACAGACCCTGTGAATCTGCTGTACGATGAGCTGTACCCACAGACCCTGTGAATCTGCTGTACGATAGGCTGTACCCACAGACCCTGTGAATCTGCTGTACGATGAGCTGTACCCACAGACCCTGTGAATCTGCTGTATGATGGATTGTACCCATAGACCATGTGAATCTGCTGTACGATGGACTGTACCCACAGACCCTGTGAATCTGCTGTACGATGGACTGTACCCACAGACCCTGTGAATCTGCTGTACGATAGGCTGTACCCACAGATCCTGTGAATCTGCTGTCCCCACAGACCCTGTGAGTCTGCTGTACGATGAGCTGTACCCAAAGACCCTGTGAATCTGCTGTACGATAGGCTGTACCCAAAGACCCTGTGAATCTGCTGTACGATAGGCTGTACCCACAGACCCTGTGAATCTGCTGTACGATGGACTGTACCCACAGACCCTGTGAATCTGCTGTACGATGAGCTGTACCCACAGACCCTGTGAATCTGCTGTACGATGGACTGTACCCACAGACTCTGTGAATATGCTGTACGATGGACTGTACCCACAGACCCTGTGAATCTGCTGTACGATGGATTGTACCCACAGACCCTTTGAATCTGCTGTACGATGGACTGTACCCACAGACCCTGTGAATCTGCTGTACGATGGACTGTACCCACAGACCCGGTGAATCTGCTGTACGATAGGCTGTACCCACAGACCCTGTGAATCTGCTGTACGATAGGCTGTACCCACAGACCCTGTGAATGTGCTGTACGATGAGCTGTACCCACAGACCCTGTGAATCTGCTGTACGATGGATTGTACCCACAGACCCTGTGAATCTGCTGTACGATGGACTGTACCCACAGACCCTGTGAATCTGCTGTACGATAGGCTATACCCACAGACCCTGTGAATCTGCTGTACGATGGACTGTACCCACAGACCCTGTGAATCTGCTGTACGATGGACTGTACCCACAGACCCTGTGAATCTGCTGTACGATGGACTGTACCCACAGACCCTGTGAATCTGCTGTACGATGGATTGTACCCACAGACCCTGTGAATCTGCTGTACGATGGACTGTACCCATAGACCCTGTGAATCTGCTGTACGATGGACTGTACCCACAGACCCTGTGAATCTGCTGTACGATGGACTGTACCCACAGACCCTGTGAATCTGTTGTACTATAGGCTGTACCCACAGACCCTGTGAATCTGCTGTACGATGAGCTGTACCCACAGACCCTGTGAATCTGCTGTACGATGGACTGTACCCACAGACCCTGTGAATCTGCTGTGTGATGAGCTGTACCCACAGACCCTGTGAATCTGCTGTACAATGGACTGTACCCACAGACCCTGTGAATCTGCTGTACGATGGATTGTACCCACAGACCCTGTGAATCTGCTGTACGATGGACTGTACCCACAGACCCTGTGAATCTGCTGTACGATGGATTGTACCCACAGACCCTGTGAATCTGCTGTACGATGGACTGTACCCACAGATCCTGTGAATCTGCTGTACGATAGGCTGTACCCACAGACCCTGTGAATCTGCTGTACGATAGATTGTACCCACAGACCCTGTGAATCTGCTGTACGATGGGCTGTACCCACAGACCCTGTGAATCTGCTGTACGATGGACTGTACCCACAGACCCTGTGAATCTGCTGTACGATGGACTGTACCCACAGACCCTGTGAATCTGCTGTACGATGGACTGTACCCATAGACCCTGTGAATCTGCTGTACGATGGACTGTACCCACAGACCCTGTGAATCTGCTGTACGATGGACTGTACCCAAAAACCCTGTGAATCTGCTGTACGATAGGCTGTACCCACAGACCCTGTGAATCTGCTGTACGATGAGCTGTACCCACAGACCCTGTGAATCTGCTGTACGATGGACTGTACCCACAGACCCTGTGAATCTGCTGTGCGATGAGCTGTACCCACAGACCCTGTGAAAATGCTGTACAATGGACTGTACCCACAGACCCTGTGAATCTGCTGTACGATGGATTGTACCCACAGACCCTGTGAATCTGCTGTACGATGGACTGTACCCACAGACCCTGTGAATCTGCTGTACAATGGACTGTACCCACAGACCCTGTGAATCTGCTGTACGATGGACTGTACCCACAGACCCTGTGAATCTGCTGTACGATGGACTGTACCCATAGACCCTGTGAATCTGCTGTACGATGGACTGTACCCACAGACCCTGTGAATCTGCTGTACGATGGACTGTACCCACAGACCCTGTGAATCTTCTGTACGATAGGCTGTACCCACAGACCCTGTGAATCTGCTGTACGATGAGCTGTACCAACAGACCCTGTGAATCTGCTGTACGATGGACTGTACCCACAGACCCTGTGAATCTGCTGTGCGATGAGCTGTACCCACAGACCCTGTGAATCTGCTGTACTATGGACTGTACCCACAGACCCTGTGAATCTGCTGTACGATGGATTGTACCCACAGACCCTGTGAATCTGCTGTACGATGGACTGTACCCACAGACCCTGTGAATCTGCTGTACGATGATCTGTACCCACAGACCCTGTGAATCTGCTCTACGATGGATTGTACCCACAGACCCTGTGAATCTGCTGTACGATGGACTGTACCCACAGACCCTGTGAATCGGCTGTACGATAGGCTGTACCCACAGACCCTGTGAATCTGCTGTATGATAGATTGTACCCACAGTCCCTGTGAATCTGCTGTACGATGGATTGTACCCACAGACCCTGTGAATCTGCTGCACGATGGATTGTACCCACAGACCCTGTGAATCTGCTGTACGATGGACTGTACCCACAGACCCTGTGAATCTGCTGTACGATGGATTGTACCCACAGACCCTGTGAATCTGCTGTACGATGGATTGTACCCACAGACCCTGTGAATCTGCTGTACGATGGACTGTACCCACAGACCCTGTGAATCTGCTGTACGATGGACTGTACCCACAGACCCTGTGAATCTGCTGTACGATGAGCTGTACCCACAGACCCTGTGAATCTGCTGTACGATGGACTGTACCCACAGACCCTGTGAATCTGCTGTACGATGGACTGTACCCACAGACCCTGTGAATCTGCTGTACGATGGACTGTACCCACAGACCCTGTGAATCTGCTGTACGATAGGCTGTACCCACAGACCCTGTGAATCTGCTGTACGATGGACTGTACCCACAGACCCTGTGAATCTGCTGTACGATTGACTGTACCCAGAGACCCTGTGAATCTGCTGTACGATGAGCTGTACCCACAGACCCTGTGAATCTGCTGTACGATGGACTGTACCCACAGACCCTGTGAATCTGCTGTACGATAGGCTGTACCCACAGACCCTGTGAATCTGCTGTACGATAGACTGTACCCACAGACCCTGTGAATCTGCTGTATGATGGATTGTACCCACAGACCCTGTGAATCTGCTGTACGATGGAGTGTACCCACAGACCCTTTCAATCTGCTGTACGATGGACTGTACCCACAGACCCTGTGAATCTGCTGTACGATGGACTGTACCCACAGACCCTGTGAATCTGCTGTACGATAGGCTGTACCCACAGACCTTGTGAATCTGCTGTACGATGAGCTGTACCCACAGACCCTGTGAATCTGCTGTACAATGGACTGTACCCACAGACCCTGTGAATCTGCTGTACGATAGGCTGTACCCACAGACCCTGTGAATCTGCTGTACGATGGACTGTACCCACAGACCCTGTGAATCTGCTGTACGATGAGCTGTACCCACAGACCCTGTGAATCTGCTGTACGATGGATTGTACCCACAGACCCTGTGAATCTGCTGTGCGATGGACTGTACCCACAGACCCTGTGAATCTGCTGTACGATGGACTGTACCCACAGACCCTGTGAATCTGCTGTATGATAGGCTGTACCCACAGACCCTGTGAATCTGCTGTACGATGAGCTGTACCCACAGACCCTGTGAATCTGCTGTACGATGAGCTGTACCCACAGACCCTGTGAATCTGCTGTACGATGGACTGTACCCACAGACCCTGTGAATCTGCTGTACGATAAGCTGTACCCACAGACCCTGTGAATCTGCTGTACGATAGGCTGTACCCACAGACCCTGTGAATCTGCTGTACGATGAGCTGTACCCACAGACCCTGTGAATCTGCTGTATGATGGATTGTACCCATAGACCATGTGAATCTGCTGTACGATGGACTGTACCCACAGACCCTGTGAATCTGCTGTACGATGGACTGTACCCACAGACCCTGTGAATCTGCTGTACGATAGGCTGTACCCACAGATCCTGTGAATCTGCTGTCCCCACAGACCCTGTGAGTCTGCTGTACGATGAGCTGTACCCTAAGACCCTGTGAATCTGCTGTACGATAGGCTGTACCCAAAGACCCTGTGAATCTGCTGTACGATAGGCTGTACACACAGACCCTGTGAATCTGCTGTACGATGGACTGTACCCACAGACCCTGTGAATCTGCTGTACGATGAGCTGTACCCACAGACCCTGTGAATCTGCTGTACGATGGACTGTACCCACAGACTCTGTGAATATGCTGTACGATGGACTGTACCCACAGACCCTTTCAATCTGCTGTACGATGGATTGTACCCACAGACCCTTTGAATCTGCTGTACGATGGACTGTACCCACAGACCCTGTGAATCTGCTGTACGATGGACTGTACCCACAGACCCTGTGAATCTGCTGTACGATAGGCTGTACCCACAGACCCTGTGAATCTGCTGTACGATGGACTGTACCCACAGACGCTGTGAATCTGCTGTACGATGAGCTGTACCCACAGACCCTGTGAATCTGCTGTACGATGGATTGTACCCACAGACCCTGTGAATCTGCTGTACGATGAGCTGTACCCACAGACCCTGTGAATCTGCTGTACAATGGACTGTACCCACAGACCCTGTGAATCTGCTGTACGATGGACTGTACCCACAGACCCTGTGAATCTGCTGTATGATAGGCTGTACCCACAGACCCTGTGAATCTGCTGTACGATGAGCTGTACCCACAGACCCTGTGAATCTGCTGTACGATGAGCTGTACCCACAGACCCTGTGAATCTGCTGTACGATAGGCTGTACACACAGACCCTGTGAATCTGCTGTACGATGAGCTGTACCCACAGACCCTGTGAATCTGCTGTATGATGGATTGTACCCATAGACCATGTGAATCTGCTGTACGATGGACTGTACCCACAGACCCTGTGAATCTGCTGTACGATGGACTGTACCCACAGACCCTGTGAATCTGCTGTACGATAGGCTGTACCCACAGATCCTGTGAATCTGCTGTCCCCACAGACCCTGTGAGTCTGCTGTACGATAGGCTGTACCCAAAGACCCTGTGAATCTGCTGTACGATAGGCTGTACCCAAAGACCCTGTGAATCTGCTGTACGATAGGCTGTACCCACAGACCCTATGAATCTGCTGTACGATGGACTGTACCCACAGACCCTGTGAATCTGCTGTACAATGAGCTGTACCCACAGACCCTGTGAATCTGCTGTACGATGGACTGTACCCACAGACTCTGTGAATATGCTGTACGATGGACTGTACCCACAGACCCTGTGAATCTGCTGTACGATGGATTGTACCCACAGACCCTTTGAATCTGCTGTACGATGGACTGTACCCACAGACCCTGTGAATCTGCTGTACGATGGACTGTACCCACAGACCCGGTGAATCTGCTGTACGATAGGCTGTACCCACAGACCCTGTGAATCTGCTGTACGATGGACTGTACCCACAGACGCTGTGAATCTGCTGTACGATGAGCTGTACCCACAGACCCTGTGAATCTGCTGTACGATGGACTGTACCCACAGACCCTGTGAATCTGCTGTACGATGGACTGTACCCACAGACCCGGTGAATCTGCTGTACGATAGGCTATACCCACAGACCCTGTGAATCTGCTGTACCCACAGACCCTGTGAATCTGCTGTACGATGAGCTGTACCCACAGACCCTGTGAATCTGCTGTACAATGGACTGTACCCACAGACCCTGTGAATCTGCTGTACGATAGGCTGTACCCACAGACCCTGCGAATCTGCTGTACGATGAGCTGTACCCACAGACCCTGTGAATCTGCTGCACGATGGACTGTACCCACAGACCCTGTGAATCTGCTGTACGATGAGCTGTACCCACAGACCCTGTGAATCTGCTGTACGATGGATTGTACCCACAGACCCTGTGAATCTGCTGTGCGATGGACTGTACCCACAGACCCTGTGAATCTGCTGTACGATAGGCTGTACCCACAGACACTGTGAATCTGCTGTACGATGGACTGTACCCACAGACCCTGTGAATCTGCTGTACGATGGACTGTACCCACAGACCCTGTGAATCTGCTGTACGATGGACTGTACCCACAGACCCTGTGAATCTGCTGTACGATGAGCTGTACCCACAGACCCTGTCAATCTGCTGTACGATGAATTGTACCCACAGACCCTGTGAATCTGCTGTACGATAGGCTGTACCCACAGACCCTGTGAATCTGCTGTACCCACAGACCCTGTGAGTCTGCTGTACGATGAGCTGTACCCAAAGACCCTGTGAATCTGCTGTACGATAGGCTGTACCCACAGACCATGTGAATCTGCTGTACGATGGACTGTACCCACAGACCCTTTGAATCTGCTGTACGATGAGCTGTACCCACAGACCCTGTGAATCTGCTGTACGATGAACTGTACCCACAGACCCTGTGAATCTGCTGTACGATGGACTGTACCCACAGACCCTGTGAATCTGCTGTACGATGAGCTGTACCCACAGACCCTGTGAATCTGCTGTACGATGAGCTGTACCTACAGACCCTGTGAATCTGCTGTACGATGGACTGTACCCACAGACCCTGTGAATCTGCTGTACGATGGAATGTACCTACAGACCCTGTGAATCTGCTGTACGATAGGCTGTACCCACAGACCCTGTAAATCTGCATGATGCACTGTACCCAGAGACCCTGTGAATCTGCTGTACGATGCACTGTACCCAGAGACCCTGTGAATCTGCTGTACGATGCACTGTACCCACAGACCCTGTGAATCTGCTGTACGATGGACTGTACCCACAGACCCTGTGAATCTGCTGTACGATGAGCTGTACCCACAGACCCTGTGAATCTGCTGTACGATAGGCTGTACCCACAGACCCTGTGAATCTGCTGTACGATGAGCTGTACCCACAGTCCCTGTGAATCTGCTGTACGATGGACTGTACCCACAGACCCTGTGAATCTGCTGTACGATAGGCTGTACCCACAGACCCTGTGAATCTGCTGTACGATGGACTGTACCCACAGACCCTGTGAATCTGCTGTACGATGAGCTGTACCCACAGACCCTGTGAATCTGCTGTACAATGGACTGTACCCACTGACCCTGTGAATCTGCTGTACGATGAGCTGTACCCACAGACCCTGCTAATCTGCTGTACGATAGGCTGTACCCACAGACCCTGTGAATCTGCTGTACGATGGACTGTACCCACAGACCCTGTGAATCTGCTGTACGATGGACTGTACCCACAGACCCTGTGAATCTGCTGTACGATGAGCTGTACCCACAGACCCTGTGAATCTGCTGTACGATAGGCTGTACCCACAGACCCTGTGAATCTGCTGTACGATGGACTGTACCCAAAGACCCTGTGAATCTGCTGTACGATAGGCTGTACCCACAGACCCTGTGAATCTGCTGTACGATGGACTGTACCCACAGACCCTGTGAATCTGCTGTACGATGGATTGTACCCACAGACCCTGTGAATCTGCTGTACGATGGACTGTACCCACAGACCCTGTGAATCTGCTGTACGATAGGCTGTACCCACAGACACTGTGAATCTGCTGTACCCACAGACCCTGTGAATCTGCTGTACGATGAGCTGTACCCAAAGACCCTGTGAATCTGCTGTACGATAGGCTGTACCCACAGACCCTGTGAATCTGCTGTACGATGGACTGTACCCACAGACCCTGTGAATCTGCTGTACGATGAGCTGTACCCACAGACCCTTTGAATCTGCTGTACGATGGATTGTACCCACAGACCCTTTGAATCTGCTGTACGATGGACTGTACCCTCAGACCCTGTGAATCTGCTGTACGATGGACTGTACCCACAGACCCTGTGAATCTGTTGTACGATGGACTGTACCCACAGACCCTGTGAATCTGCTGTACGATGGACTGTACCCACAGACCCTGTGAATCCGCTGTACGATGGACTGTACCCACAGACCCTGTGAATCTGCTGTACGATGGACTGTACCCACAGACCCTGTGAATCTGCTGTACGATGGACTGTACCCACAGACCCTGTGAATCTGCTGTACGATGAGCTGTACCTACAGACCCTGTGAATCTGCTGTACGATGGACTGTACCCACAGACCCTGTGAATCTGCTGTACGATGGACTGTACCCACAGACCCTGTGAATCTGCTGTACGATGGACTGTACCTACAGACCCTGTGAATCTGCTGTACGATAGGCTGTACCCACAGACCCTGTAAATCTGCTGTACGATGCACTGTACCCAGAGACCCTGTGAATCTGCTGTACGATGCACTGTACCCAGAGACCCTGTGAATCTGCTGTACGATGGACTGTACCCACAGACCCTGTGAATCTGCTGTACGATGGACTGTACCCACAGACCCTGTGAATCTGCTGTACGATGAGCTGTACCCACAGACCCTGTGAATCTGCTGTACGATAGGCTGTACCCACAGACCCTGTGAATCTGCTGTACGATGAGCTGTACCCACAGACCCTGTGAATCTGCTGTACGATGAGCTGTACCCACAGACCCTGTGAATCTGCTGTACGATGGACTGTACCCACAGACCCTGTGAATCTGCTGTACGATGAGCTGTACCCACAGACACTGTGAATCTGCTGTCCGATGGACTGTACCCACAGACCCTGTGAATCTGCTGTACGATGAGCTGTACCCACAGACCCTGTGAATCTGCTGTACGATGGACTGTACCCACAGAATCTGTGAATCTGCTGTACGATGGACTGTACCCACAGACCCTGTGAATCTGCTGTACGATGAGCTGTACCCACAGACTCTGTGAATCTCCTGTACGATGGACTGTACCCGCAGACCCTGTGAATCTGCTGTACGATAGGCTGTACCCACAGATCCTGTGAATCTGCTGTACCCACAGACCCTGTGAGTCTGCTGTACGATGAGCTGTACCCAAAGACCCTGTGAATCTGCTGTACGATAGGCTGTACCCAAAGACCCTGTGAATCTGGTGTACGATAGGCTGTACCCACAGACCCTGTGAATCTGCTGTACGATGGACTGTACCCAGAGACCCTGTGAATCTGCTGTACGATGGACTGTCCCCACAGACCCTGTGAATCTGCTGTACGATGGACTGTACCCACAGACCCTGCGAATCTGCTGTACGATGGACTGTACCCACAGACCCTGTGAATCTGCTGCTGGACGATAGGCTGTACCCACAGACCCTGTGAATCTGCTGTACGATAGGCTGTACCTACAGACCCTGTGAATCTGCTGTACGATAGGCTGTACCCACAGACCCTGTGAATCTGCTGTACGATGGACTGTACCCAAAGACCCTGTGAATCTGCTGTACGATAGGCTGTACCCACAGACCCTGTGAATCTGCTGTACGATGGACTGTACCCACAGACCCTGTGAATCTGCTGTACGATGAGCTGTACCCACAGACCCTGTGAATCTGCTGTACGATGGACTGTACCCACAGACCCTGTGAATCTGCTGTACGATGAGCTGTACCCACAGACCCTGTGAATCTGCTGTACAATGGACTGTACCCATAGACCCTGTGAATCTGCTGTACGATGGATTGTACCCACAGACCCTGTGAATCTGCTGTACGATGGACTGTACCCACAGACCCTGTGAATCTGCTGTACGATGGACTGTACCCACAGACCCTGCGAATCTGCTGTACGATAGGCTGTACCCACAGACCCTGTGAATCTGCTGTACGATTGACTGTACCCAAAGACCCTGTGAATCTGCTGTACGATAGGCTGTACCCACAGACCCTGTGAATCTGCTGTACGATGGACTGTACCCACAGACCCTGTGAATCTGCTGTACGATGAGCTGTACCCACAGACCCTGTGAATCTGCTGTATGATGGGTTGTACCCACAGACCCTGTGAATCTGCTGTACGATGGACTGTACCCACAGACCCTGTGAATCTGCTGTACGATAGGCTGTACCCACAGACCCTGTGAATCTGCTGTACCCACAGACCCTGTGAGTCTGCTGTACGATGAGCTGTACCCAAAGACCCTGTGAATCTGCTGTACGATACGCTGTACCCACAGACCCTGTGAATCTGCTGTACGATGGACTGTACCCACAGACCCTGTGAATCTGCTGTACGATGAGGTGTACCCACAGACCCTGTGAATCTGCTGTACGATGGATTGTACCCACAGACCCTTTGAATCTGCTGTACGATGGACTGTACCCACAAACCCTGTGAATCTGCTGTACGATGGACTGTACCCACAGACCCTGTGAATCTGCTGTACGATGGACTGTACCCACAGACCCTGTGAATCTGCTGTACGATGGACTGTACCCACAGACCCTGTGAATCTGCTGTACGATGAGCTGTACCCACAGACCCTGTGAATCTGCTGTAGGATGAGCTGTACCCAGAGACCCTGTGAATCTGCTGTACGATGAGCTGTACCCACAGACCCTGTGAATCTGCTGTACGATGGACTGTACCCACAGACCCTGTGAATCTGCTGCACGATGGACTGTACCCACAGACCGTGTGAATCTGCTGTACGATGGACTGTACCCAGAGACCCTGTGAATCTGCTGTACGATGAGCTGTACCCACAGACCCTGTGAATCTGCTGTACGATGGACTGTACCCACAGACCCTGTGAATCTGCTGTACGATAGGCTGTACCCACAGACCCTGTGAATCTGCTGTACGATAGGCTGTACCTACAGACCCTGTGAATCTGCTGTACGATAGGCTGTACCCACAGACCCTGTGAATCTGCTGTGCGATGGACTGTACCCACAGACCCTGTGAATCTGCTGTACGATAGGCTGTACCCACAGACCCTGTGAATCTGCTGTATGATGAGCTGTACCCACAGACACTGTGAATCTGCTGTACGATGGACTGTACCCAGAGACCCTGTGAATCTGCTGTACGATGAGCTGTACCCACAGACCCTGTGAATCTGCTGTGCGATGAGCTGTACCCACAGACCCTGTGAATCTGCTGTACGATGAGCTGTACGCACAGACCCTGTGAATCTGCTGTACGATGGACTCTACCCACAGAATCTGTGAATCTGCTGTACGATGGACTGCACCCACAGACCCTGTGAATCTGCTGTACGATGGACTGTACCCACCGACCCTGTGAATCTGCTGTACGATGGACTGTACCCACAGACCCTGTGAATCTGCTGTACGATAGGCTGTACCGACAGACCCGGTGAATCTGCTGTACGATAGGCTGTACCCACAGACCCTGTGAATCTGCTGTACGATGGACTGTACCCACAGACCCTGTGAATCTGCTGTACGATAGGCTGTACCCACAGACCCTGTGAATCTGCTGTACGATTGACTGTTCCCACGGACCCTGTGAATCTGCTGTACGATGAGCTGTACCCACAGACCCTGTGAATCTGCTGTACGATAGGCTGTACCCACAGACCCTGTGAATCTGCTGTACGATGGAGTGTACCCACAGACCCTGTGAATCTGCTGTACGATAGGCTGTACCCACAGACCCTGTGAATCTGCTGTACGATGAGCTGTACCCACAGACCCTGTGAATCTGCTGTACGATGGACTGTACCCACAGACCCTTTGAATCTGCTGTATGATGAGCTGTACCCACAGACCCTGTGAATCTGCTGTACAATGGACTGTACCCACAGACCCTGTGAATCTGCTGTACGATGGATTGTACCCACAGACCCTGTGAATCTGCTGTACGATGGACTGTACCCACAGACCCTGCGAATCCGCTGTACGGTAGGCTGTACCCACAGACCCTGTGAATCTGCTGTACAATGGACTGTACCCACAGACCCTGCGAATCTGCTGTACGATGGACTGTACCCAAAGACCCTGTGAATCTGCTGTACGATAGGCTGTACCCACAGACCCTGTGAATCTGCTGTACGATGGACTGTACACACAGACCCTGTGAATCTGCTGTACGATGAGCTGTACCCACAGACCCTGTGAATCTGCTGTACGATGGACTGTACCCAAAGACCCTGTGAATCTGCTGTACGATAGGCTGCACCCACAGACCCTGTGAATCTGCTGTACGATGGACTGTACCCACAGACCCTGTGAATCTGCTGTACGATGGATTGTACCCACAGACCCTGTGAATCTGCTGTACGCTGGACTGTACCCACAGACCCTGTGAATCTGCTGTACGATAGGCTGTACCCACAGACACTGTGAATCTGCTGTACCCACAGACCCTGTGAATCTGCTGTACGATGAGCTGTACCCAAAGACCCTGTGAATCTGCTGTACGATAGGCTGTACCCACAGACCCTGTGAATCTGCTGTACGATGGACTGTACCCACAGACCCTTTGAATCTGCTGTACGATGAGCTGTACCCACAGACCCTGTGAATCTGCTGTACGATGGATTGTACCCACAGACCCTTTGAATCTGCTGTACGATGGACTGTACCCTCAGACCCTGTGAATCTGCTGTACGATGGACTGTACCCACAGACCCTGTGAATCTGCTGTATGATGGACTGTACCCACAGACCCTGTGAATCTGCTGTACGATGGACTGTACCCACAGACCCTGTGAATCCGCTGTACGATGGACTGTACCCACAGACCCTGTGAATCTGCTGTACGATGGACTGTACCCACAGACCCTGTGAATCTGCTGTACGATGGACTGTACCCACAGACCCTGTGAATCTGCTGTACGATGAGCTGTACCCACAGACCTTGTAAATCTGCTGTACGATGGACTGTACCCACAGACCCTGCGAATCTGCTGTACGATGAGCTGTACCTACAGACCCTGTGAATCTGCTGTACGATGGACTGTACCCACAGACCCTGTGAATCTGCTGTACGATGGACTGTACCCACAGACCCTGTGAATCTGCTGTACGATGGACTGTACCTACAGACCCTGTGAATCTGCTGTACGATAGGCTGTACCCACAGACCCTGTAAATCTGCTGTACGATGCACTGTACCCAGAGACCCTGTGAATCTGCTGTACGATGCACTGTACCCAGAGACCCTGTGAATCTGCTGTACGATGGACTGTACCCACAGACCCTGTGAATCTGCTGTACGATGGACTGTACCCACAGACCCTGTGAATCTGCTGTACGATGAGCTGTACCCACAGACCCTGTGAATCTGCTGTACGATAGGCTGTACCCACAGACCCTGTGAATCTGCTGTACGATGAGCTGTACCCACAGACCCTGTGAATCTGCTGTACGATGAGCTGTACCCACAGACCCTGTGAATCTGCTGTACGATGGACTGTACCCACAGACCCTGCGAATCTGCTGTACGATAGGCTGTACCCACAGACCCTGTGAATCTGCTGTACGATTGACTGTACCCAAAGACCCTGTGAATCTGCTGTACGATAGGCTGTACCCACAGACCCTGTGAATCTGCTGTACGATGGACTGTACCCACAGACCCTGTGAATCTGCTGTACGATGAGCTGTACCCACAGACCCTGTGAATCTGCTGTATGATGGATTGTACCCACAGACCCTGTGAATCTGCTGTACGATGGACTGTACCCACAGACCCTGTGAATCTGCTGTACGATAGGCTGTACCCACAGACCCTGTGAATCTGCTGTACCCACAGACCCTGTGAGTCTGCTGTACGATGAGCTGTACCCAAAGACCCTGTGAATCTGCTGTACGATAGGCTGTACCCACAGACCCTGTGAATCTGCTGTACGATGGATTGTACCCACAGACCCTTTGAATCTGCTGTACGATGGACTGTACCCACAAACCCTGTGAATCTGCTGTACGATGGACTGTACCCACAGACCCTGTGAATCTGCTGTACGATGGACTGTACCCACAGACCCTGTGAATCTGCTGTACGATGGACTGTACCCACAGACCCTGTGAATCTGCTGTACGATGAGCTGTACCCACAGACCCTGTGAATCTGCTGTAGGATGAGCTGTACCCAGAGACCCTGTGAATCTGCTGTACGATGAGCTGTACCCACAGACCCTGTGAATCTGCTGTACGATGGACTGTACCCACAGAACCTGTGAATCTGCTGTACGATGGACTGTACCCACAGACCGTGTGAATCTGCTGTACGATGGACTGTACCCAGAGACCCTGTGAATCTGCTGTACGATGAGCTGTACCCACAGACCCTGTGAATCTGCTGTACGATGGACTGTACCCACAGACCCTGTGAATCTGCTGTACGATAGGCTGTACCCACAGACCCTGTGAATCTGCTGTACGATAGGCTGTACCTACAGACCCTGTGAATCTGCTGTACGATAGGCTGTACCCACAGACCCTGTGAATCTGCTGTACGATGGACTGTACCCACAGACCCTGTGAATCTGCTGTACGATAGGCTGTACCCACAGACCCTGTGAATCTGCTGTATGATGAGCTGTACCCACAGACACTGTGAATCTGCTGTACGATGGACTGTACCCAGAGACCCTGTGAATCTGCTGTACGATGGACTGTACCCACAGACCCTGTGAATCTGCTGTACGATGGACTGTACCCACAGACCCTGTGAATCTGCTGTACGATGAGCTGTACCCACAGACCCTGTGAATCTGCTGTACGATGAGCTGAACGCACAGAATCTGTGAATCTGCTGTACGATGGACTGTACCCATAGACCCTGTGAATCTGCTGTACGATGAGCTTTACCCACAGACCCTGTGAATCTGCTGTACGATAGGCTGTACCCACAGACCCTGTGAATCTGCTGTACGATGGACTGCACCCACAGACCCTGTGAATCTGCTGTACGATGGACTGTACCCACCGACCCTGTGAATCTGCTGTATGATGGACTGTACCCACAGACCCTGTGAATCTGCTGTACGATAGGCTGTACCCACAGACCCTGTGAATCTGCTGTACGATAGGCTGTACCGACAGACCCTGTGAATCTGCTGTACGATGGACTGTACCCACAGACCCTGTGAATCTGCTGTACGATAGGCTGTACCCACAGACCCTGTGAATCTGCTGTACGATTGACTGTTCCCACGGACCCTGTGAATCTGCTGTACGATAGGCTGTACCCACAGACCCTGTGAATCTGCTGTACGATGGAGTGTACCCACAGACCCTGTGAATCTGCTGTACGATAGGCTGTACCCACAGACCCTGTGAATCTGCTGTACGATGAGCTGTACCCACAGACCCTGTGAATCTGCTGTACGATGGACTGTACCCATAGACCCTTTGAATCTGCTGTATGATGAGCTGTACCCACAGACCCTGTGAATCTGCTGTACAATGGACTGTACCCACAGACCCTGTGAATCTGCTGTACGATGGATTGTACCCACAGACCCTGTGAATCTGCTGTACGATAGGCTGTACCCACAGACCCTGCGAATCTGCTGTACGATGGACTGTACCCAAAGACCCTGTGAATCTGCTGTACGATAGGCTGTACCCACAGACCCTGTGAATCTGCTGTACGATGGACTGTACACACAGACCCTGTGAATCTGCTGTACGATGAGCTGTACCCACAGCCCCTGTGAATCTGCTGTACGATGGACTGTACCCACAGACTCTGTGAATCTGCTGTACGATGGACTGTACCCACAGACTCTGTGAATCTGCTGTACGATGGACTGTACCCACAGACCCTGTGAATCTGCTGTACGATAGGCTGTACCCAAAGACCCTGTGAATCTGCTGTACGATGGACTGTACCCACAGACCCTGTGAATCTGCTGTACGATAGGCTGTCCCCACAGACCCTGTGAATCTGCTGTACGATAGGCTGTACCCACAGACCCTGTGAATCTGCTGTACCCACAGACCCTGTGAATCTGCTGTACGATGAGCTGTACCCACAGACCCTGTGAATCTGCTGTACGATGAGCTGTACCCACAGACCCTGTGAATCTGCTGTACGATGGACTGTACCCACAGACCCTGTGAATCTGCTGTACGATGGACTGTACCCACAGACCCTGTGAATCTGCTGTACGATGAGCTGTACCCACAGACCCTGTGAATCTGCTGTACAATGGACTGTACCCACAGACCCTGTGAATCTGCTGTACCATGGACTGTACCCACAGACCCTGTGAATCTGCTGTACGATGAGCTGTACCCACAGACCCTGTGAATCTGCTGTACGATGGACTGTACCCACAGACCCTGTGAATCTGCTGTACGATGGACTGTACCCACAGACCCTGTGAATCTGCTGTACGATGAGCTGTACCCACAGACCCTGTGAATCTGCTGTACGATGGACTGTACCCACAGACCCTGTGAATCTGCTGTACGATGGATTGTACCCACAGACCCTGTGAATCTGCTGTACGATGAGCTGTACCTGCCCTATTCATTCACCCAGGGAATAGGGCACCAATGATTCTGTATGTTTCTCGTTCCCACAAAAGATAAGTCAAGTAAAACTGCTGTCCAATCGGACATTATTCATCCTTTTGCGCTACACCCCTATTCCAGGGATGTTGCCAAGCAATTATAGTTAACCTTTGCACACTAATCTTCTGCTGTTTGACCAATAAAGATCAGTGGAATGTGCCTCATCGATGAAAGGCAGCCAGTGCCCCCAGTTATAACTCATTGACTGACTCTAATAATTCTACCAAGTCTACAATCCCATCTTTGTGACGCATCCGGGCTGAGAACACGCTCAGCACCTGAGGAAGCAGAGGCTCTGGTTGCAATAGGTTGGATTTTCGGCTTTGCTCATTTCGGGGCGGTAATGGCGGTGGGCCCGGGAATAGTTTGCGCCTCAGTAAGTAATATTGGGCAGCTGGACCCTGAGTGTGGGGCGTTACATATCTTTCAGGGTGCTAGGCCAGCTGAGCATGGGAAAATCCCGAGCTAAACAGCCGGCCTCGGAGTGCTCTGAGAGAGGCCTGGGGAGAAAAAAAACCTGAAGAAAATCACCAAAAACCTTCCAAATAAATACCTCACGCCACCACAACAAAAAAATCCAATCACACTTACCCGAGGTCGAGTTTACTGACCTCACTGCGGCCACTTTCACAGGCGGCCCCAGCACTGCACTGTACAGTGTGCTACAGATCGGGCCGCAGCCAAAAAATTGATGGCGTTGCACACCGGCTCGCCTCTTCTGGGCCTAAAGTCCCGGCAGGGCCCCGGGGAACGGGCCATCTGCCTGGAAGATCCAGCCCCAATCTGGGGTGGAAATCTGATCTTCTGCCGCCCCTCCCAGCGCCTTGCCGGGGTTTTCGGTGCCTGTTCCAGCGGGACGCGGAGCATTACTGCCCGGGAGGGGCGAATGGGTATGAAAACGGACGCCCCAAGCTGTAGCGGGCGCGGTTGGGTAAGGAATGCTGACCTTAAGTAAGTGTGACTGTTTTTTTAAAATTGCGATGTATCTTGTTGTGGCGTGAGTTATGTATAGTGAAAGTTTTTGGTGGGTTTTTTTCAGGTTATTCCCCACCCCCCAGGCCTGTGTTATGGCGCTCCGAGGCGGGCAGTTTAGCTCAGGACTTTCACTTGCTCGGCCGGCCTAGTGCCTTAAAAGAGGTGTGCAACACTTCCCTTAGCGCCCCGCTCCAAACTCTGGGCCCAGAGATGAATTTTGCGACGGCAGGCGCAAACCATTTGCCGGCGCAAAATTCACCACTCCACCCGGGACACCGCCCAACTGAGGCGCAAAATTCACCACTCCACCCGGGACACCGGCGCAACTGAGGCGCAAACGAATTTCCAGTGCTCTATGTTAGCAGAAATTCACAGGGTCTGTGGACTGACTGGGTCTAGTGGCCCATCTGTGTTTTATTATATTCTTAAAGTGGGACATTGAATTTTCTCATTACAAATGTAGTTTTACTTCAATCCAAGGTCACTATAAGCAGATCCCATTATATACACGTCACATACATCTGAGGGCAATCGATGGAAAACGTGCTCTGGCTGCCTGTCGGGTTTTAGGCTGAAATCGCAGGGAATTTTGTAATGAAATCGGAGCTGACCAAGGTCAAACTGATTAATTGTAAAGAGCAAAACTAAACACAGCAACGTTGGGAATTCAGTGAAACAAACAGTAATAGCTGAAAACAGACCACAGAACAATGACTGACTGAAGGGAGAGGCAGGTTAATGATTTTCACAGATGAATCGACTTGTTCTGCATTTAGTGGTTTATATCTAACATCACCTAAATCAAGGTATGGGCGGCTATGGAAGACATTTAAAGAAAGAAAGACTTGCATTTATATAGCGCCTTTCATAACCACTGGACGTCCCAAAGCACTTTACACCCAATTAAATACTTTTTGGGGTGCAGTCACTGTTGTAATGTGGGAAATGCAGCAGCCAATTTGTGCACAGCAAGCTCCCACAAACAGCAATGTGATAATGACCAGATAATCTGTTTTTTTAGTTATGTTGATTGAGGGAGAAAAATCGGTCAGGTCACTGGGGATAACGCCCCTGCTCTTCTTCAAAATAGCGCCATGGGATCTTTTACACCCACCTGAGAGGGCAGACGGGGCCGAGGTTTTAACGTCACATCTGAAATACGGCACCTCCGACAGTGCAGCACTCCCTCAGCACTGCACTGGAATGTCTGCCTAGATTTTTATGCTCAAGTCCCTGGAGTGGGACTTGAACCCACAATCTTCTGACTCAGAGATGAGGGTGCTACCCATTGCACTACAGCTGACATTTGCTATTCAGTTTCATTTTGATGATAAAATCCAACAACTGGAAATATTGGCACCTCAAACACTGACCTTGGTGTCATGGGCTCACACTTGACTTGACTGGCTCAGCTCAGTTTGGATTTCCTGCAGGCACCAATATTGCTCTTTGTGCTGACTAGCCTCAGGTGTGGGCCCACATGTCCTGTTGCAGTGTTCCATTTAGCACTGACTTTCTGGAGTGTATTGTGAAAACATAATCAATGAAATATCGGGGTTGAAATCTAACATTGTTGCACCTATTAAACGGCCCAAAATGGGCGCAATGAGCCACTGATAGTTTAGTCCGGGCCTTTAGCTTTAGGCAGCTGCGACCTGAAATAAGGTTCCTTCGCTCATTTCTGACCCCGGTTTGTTAACATTAGTCGGAGTTCGCGATGTTCAAACTTCGACTGCCATTTCCAGGTCTTGAGCAGCCTAACCAGGGTTCCTTCCAGGGACTGCCAGAGTCCACTCCAAAAATAGGCCCAATAACAATGGATCGCGTATGAGTCCACGACACAAATCTCAGAGTTTTTAGTTTCTTCTTTACATTTTTTATAATTTAACTTTGGTTTCCCCATATCCTTTCAATCCCTTTTCTTTGTCCACCTATCCAATCTATTCTTGAATGTTGATATATTGGCGGCTGTGCCTTCAGTTGCCTGGGCCCTAAGCTCTGGAATTCCCTCCCTAAACCTCTTCGCCTCTCTACCTCCCTTTCTTCTTTGAACAAGCTTTTGGTCATCTGTCCCAATATCTCCTTATGCGGACCGGTATCAAATTTTGTTTTGTAACGCTCCTGTGAAGCGCCTTAGGATTTTTTACTACATTAAGAACAGAAGAAATAGGAGCAGGAGTAGGCCATACGGCCCCTCGAGCCTGCTCCGCCATTTAATACGATCATGCCTGATTTGATCATGGACTCAGGTCCACTTCCCTGCCCGCTCCCATAACCCCTTAATCCCTTATCGGTTAAGAAACTGTCTATCTCTGTCTTAAATATATTCAATGTCCCAGCTTCCACAGCTCTCTGAGGCAGCGAATTCCACAGATTTACAACTCTCTGAGAAAAGAAATTCCTCCTCATCTCTGTTTTAAATGGGCGGCTCCTTATTCTAAGATTATGCCCACTAGTTTTAGTCTCCCCTATCAATGGTGCTATATAAATGCAAGTTGTGTTGTTGTTAACGTTTCTGCTCAACCACTAACTCTGTAGGTGAATTTCACAAACTCGCAACTCTCTGTGTGAGGAGGTCTCTTCTGCTCTCGGTTCTAAATCTCTTACATTGAATCTTGTTTCTGCGGCCCCTCAACTATTGGAAATAGTTGCTTCTGTCTACGCTGTCCCATCTTTCCTAATTATAAACACCTCTATCAGATCACCCCAGAATCAGCATTCTAACAAAGAAACATTTTCAAATCTTTCTTTGTATTTGCATTTGCTGTGAGTGAATCTGTGATGTACCTCTCTAAAACCTCAATGTCCTTCCTATAGTGTGGAGCCCAATACTGCAGGATTCTAACTGAGATCTTGTTCAGATTTTATATCGGCTCATCATTATCTCGGCTGTTGTAGTCTATACAAAAGCCTCGAATTCCATTAGCTTTTTTTACTAACCTCATCACCCTGGCAGAAAAAATAGAAAAGCAAATTATAATTTAAATGGAGAAAAATTGCAAAGTGCTGCAGTACAGAGGGACCTGGGAGTCCTTGTGCATGAAACACAAAAAGTTAGTATGCAGGTACAGCAAGTAATCAGGAAGGCAAATGGAATGTTGGCCTTTATTGCAAGGGGGATGGAGTATAAAAGCAGAGAAGTCCTGCTACAACTGTACAGGGTATTGGTGAGACCACACTTGGAGTACTGCGTACAGTTTTGGTCTCTGTATTTAAGGAAGGATATACTTGCGCTGTTCAGAGAAGGTTCACGAGGTTGATTCCAGAGATGAGGGAGTTGACTTATGAAGATAGGTTGAATAGGTTGAGCCTATACACATTGCAGTTCAGAAGAATGAAAGGTGATCATATCAAAACATGTAAGATAATCCTCACTAATTTCATTATTTAATTCTGGCTCGGGTGGGCTGAAAGCTCCAATGGATGTTCGGGTGCTCAAAGAGTCATCAACGGCGATTCAGTCAGACTGAAGAACATTAGCATGGATCAGTCCTATTTGCTGAAGTCGCTCCGAAACGCTCTGCAGCTCAGGGTCAGGTTCAATTTCTTCAAAGTTCTCCACCAAGTTAGCTCCTTTACTGACCAAACCCGCATGCTAAAATAGTTGGCAATGCTGCTCAGCATCACACGATCCCAACTTCCAGCAACAAAATTCATTGCATCCAGCAAACTGATGCAAGGGAGTTGGTGTATAGGAATAAGGAAGACTTGCTGCAATTGTACAGGGCTTTTAGTGAGATCACACCTGGAGTACTGTGCACAGTTTTGTTCTCCATCCCTAATGAAGGATATACTTGTCTTAGAGGGGGTGCATTGAAGGTTCACTAAATTGATTCCTGGGATAAGAGGGTTGTCCTATAGCATAGTATGGTAGTATAGTATTAGGCAGTCCCTTGTATCGAGGATGATCTGCTTCCACACCAAAAAAGGGATGAGTTCACAGGTGTTTCAATGAGGGACCCGACATTCTAGGTCCTGAACTACATATTGAAGATGCCTGTGCGTGGATTTTTTTAACGTGGGGTGGCCGTTGCACACCAGCCACCACACAGGCTTGACAGAGCTAGGTCTTGGTCCAGTGGCAAGGATTAATCAAGACGACTGGAGACCAAGCTCTGCTGCACAGACCTAGTGCGCACACATGCTCCTGCTATCCACAGATCGCAGTGTGGGCTGGCCCGTGTTACCCCTGGGCCCTCACCTCTTCTGAGTCCCGAACCCTCACTCCTGGGCTCCAATCACGGTGCTCCTGGGCCCCGATCTCTCACTGTTCCTCTGCCCCGATCAAAAATGGAGCAGTCAGAAACAGGACATCAATTAGTCTCCTCTTATCTTGGAGACATCAAATATCGACACACTTTTATTTGAAATATCAAAATATTAAACTCCAGCCTAGTTGAAGGGTTATTAACATCAGCAGAAACAAACAGTTCAGTCGGATGTGAATAACAGCAGAATCCAAATCACTTGTAAACTCGCTGGTGTCTCAGCAGGGTGGGTGACTGAGTGAATCCCTTCCCACACTAGGAGCCGCGTTGTCCTATGAGGGCTGTGGATGTTCAGTCGTTGAGCTTATTCAAGACAGAGATCGATAGATTTTTGGGTGTCAAGGGAATCAAGGGCTATGGGGATAGAGCGGGATATTGGAGTTGATGTAGAAGATCAGCCATGATCTTATTGAATGGCGGAGCAGGCTTGAGGGGGCCGTATGATCTACTCCTGCTCCTATTTCTTATGTTCTTATAATGAGGGGGCTCGACAAGGTGGATGCAGAGAGAATATTTTCACTCATAGGGGAAACTGAAACTAGGAGACATAGTCTCAGAATAAGGGACCGCCCATTTAAAACTCAGATGAGGAGGAATTTCTTCTCTGAGGGTCGTGAGTCTTTGGAATTTTCTGCCCGGAGAGCTGTGGAGGCTGGGTCATTGAAATATTTAAGGCGGAGAGAGACAGATTTTTGAGTGATACGGGAATAAGGGTTATGGGGTGCGGGCAGTGAAGTGGAGCTGAGTCCATGATCAGATCAGCCATGATCTAATTGAATGGTGGAGCAGGCTCAAGGGGCCAGGTGGCCTACTCCTGCTCCTATTTCTTATGTAGGTGTGGCCTTTTAATGTCCTGTGAACCTGCCTCCCTACTCCCTCTGCTGTTCCGCAGCACAGAGCCTGCTTCCATTCAGAATATGATTATTGTTTTTTTACTGAAATGTGTTACCTCACACTTACTGACGTTTAATTGCATCTGCCACATTTTAGCCCACCCCCTATCCTTGCATAAGAACATAAGAAATAGGAGCAGGCGTAGGCCATTTGGCCCCAGTTTTCTTTGATCTACTAAAGAGTTAACTGTACCTCCTACTGTGGCATCATCTGCAAATGTCAACACCACCCCTTCTCGGCCTATTTCCCAATCAATGATAGATACGACGAACAGAAGTAGAGCCAGCACTGAGCCCAGTTCCCACTTCCAACCATTATAAAAAAGCTGTCCTTAACTCTGACACTCTGTTTTCTCCCTTCTAACCAATTTTTAATCATTTTACTATCTTACTCCTAATTCCATACTCTTTATTCTTCTCCAGTAATCTCCAGTGCAGTACCTTGTCAAAGGCTTTCTTGAAGTCCATGTACATTACATCCACTGCATTCTCTCATCTACCATGTCTGTTACCTCCTCAAAGAATTCTATGAGGTTTGACCAGCACAATTGTCCCTTTTGAAATCTGTGCTGGCTGCTGAGAACTATTTTCTCTCGATACATGGCAATTTCATCCTTAATATAGACTCTAAAATTTTCCGTTTACACGTTTTAAATGAACTGGCTTTTAATTACCCAGATTAGCTCTGGTCTCCCTTGGCAAAAATGGGAACTACATTGGCCACACTCCCGTCCTCCGGTACACATCCACATTCAATAGAGGCCCTGGAATATTATTTCTACCACCTCTGCAATTTTCTTCCTCATCTCCCTCTGGATCCTAGAATGTATCCTGTTAGGCTCTTTATCTGCCCTTAAGCTTCACTAACTTACCTTAAATTTCCCTTTTCTCTATCACAATATTACTCACCTTGCTAGCAAGATTCGCCTCCGCTGTGATAACCTTCTCTTCAGTAAAGAACAATGGGAGGTACAACAACAGCAACTTGTGTTTATATAACGCCTTTAAGTATTATGAGATTTTTTTAATTGGCACCGAGCCGCATAAGGAGAAATTAGGTGACCCAAAGCTTGGTCAAAGAGGTAGGTTTTAAAGAGCGCCTTGAAGGAGGAAAGAGAGATAGAGAGGCGGAGAGGTTTAGGGAGGGAGTTCCAGAGCTTGGGACCCAGGCAACAGAAGACACAGCCACCAATGGTTGAGCGATTATAATCAGGGATGCTCAGGAGGGCAGAATTAGAGGAGCGCAGACATCTCGGGGGGCTGTGGGGCTGAATGAGATTACAGAGTTAGGGAGGGGCGAGGCTATGGAGGGTTTTGACAACAAGGATGATGTCATGTATTCAACCAGCATTGTAACCCATATATAAACTGACCTAAGTTGTACACCGTGAGAACACTGACCACTAGGTGGGAGACACTCCTAACCTGGACCTTCAGGTATAAAAGGGGAAGCTCCACCCACCTTCATCACTTGAGTGCGAAGGAATACAGGACAGGTCACAGACTGACCTTCTCTCAAGCATGGGCCTCGTGTGCATTTATACTGTGTAGTAAGGACGTATCAAAGCGACAAGAAACTGGGATTTAAACCACGCGAGCATGGCCACTAGCAGAACAGACGAGAGGTACTGTGTTAAGGAATGGTTGAGACAGAGATTCAACATTGTTAAAGCAGCACACAGTTCTCCAGGCAGACAAGGGCAGTCAGGCATGCCCCAACATGTAGTCGACAGAGACAATGGCAAACTGAACAGCGATTCACACCATTGCAAGGGACAATGCGGCCAGTAATGGGGCCATCAACGCCTGTTAATGGTGCACTCAAGGACAATAACAAGGGCAGTCAGGGACGATCGACTGGCAAGGGACCTTTTGTTTCAAACCGCAACTCATGCTGGAGGCGTGGAGGCATACATTCAGCCGGAGTTTGCAGAGATGAGCAAAATACCTGCAGAAATTGCAGAAATGGACTCTGGGGGAAATCGTTGGAAGCTGAAGTTCAGCGAGTTCATGTGGAGCACGTATACAGTTCATACACCAGGACGCCACCGATAATGATGAAAGTGCTCCTCAATGGCATCCCAGTATCAATGGAGTTAGACACGGGTGCCAGCCAGTCCCTGATGGGTATCAAACAGTTCAAAAAGTTGTGGGCATCCAAGGCCAGGAGGCCAAAATTATCGCCGATTGACGCACAGCTACGGACTTACACAAAGCAGATCATTCCGGTGCTAGGCAGCGCCACAGTTGTCGTGACCCACAAAGATTCGGAGAACAGGTTGCCACTCTGGATTGTCCCAGGGGACGGTCCCGCACTACTGGGGAGAAGTTGGCTTGCTGCCATGAACTGGAAATGGGGCGATGTCAATGCAATTTCCTCTGTGGAGTGAGTATCATGCTCACAGGTCCTGGACAAATTTGACTCATTATTTCAACCCGGCATTGGCACTTTCATGGGGGCCAAGGTAGTGATTCACATAAATCCGGACGCCAGACCAGTACACCACAAGGCCAGAGCGGTGCCATACGTGATGTGGGAAAAGATAGAAGGTGAATTGGACCGCCTGTTGAGGGAAGGCATCATCTCGCCAGTCGAATTCAGTGACTGGGCGAGCCCGATTGTGCCGGTGCTCAAGGCGGATGGGTTGGTCAGGATATGTGGCGATTACAAGGCCACCATCAATCGGGTGTCACTCCAAGACCAGTACCCGCTACCGAGAGTGGAGGACCTCTTTGCGATGCTATCCGGTGGCAAACTTTTTTCAAAATTGGACCTGACCTCAGCTTACATGACCCAGGAGCTGGCGAGTGAGTCGAAGAAGCTGACCACCATCACGACACACAAGGGGTTGTTTGAGTACAACAGATGTCCGTTCGGGATTCGCTCGGCCGCCGCGATCTTCCAACGAAATATGGAAAGCCTCCTCAAGTCGATTCCAGGTACGGTGGTTTTTCAGGACGACATCCTCATTACGGGTTATGATAATGAAGAACACCTCCACAACCTGGCGGAGGTGCTACGCAGATTGGACCGGGTAGGTCTGTGACTGAAAAAGGCGAAGTGCATCTTACTAGCTCCAGAGGTAGAATTCCTGGGGATGAGGGTAGCAGCAGACGGGATCAGCCCTACTGCATCCAAGACAGAAGTGATCCAGAGAGCACCCAGACCCTGTAACACGACGGAGCTGCGTTCGTTCCTGGGGCTCCTGAACTATTTTGGTAACTTTCTTCCCAAATTGAGCACACTGCTAGAGCCGCTACACGTGCTCCTACGCAAAGGTCGCGAATGGGTCTGGGGGAACAGCCAGGAAAGGGTTTTTAATAGAGCACACAATTTGTTATGTTCCAACAATCTGTTAACGCTATATGACCCATGTAAGAAACTTGTGTTAATGTGCGATGCGTCGTCCTATGGTGTCGGGTGTGTGTTGCAGCATGTCAATGCCAAGGGTCAGTTACAGCCAATAGCTTCTGCCTCCAGGAGTCTGTCCCAGACAGAAAGGGGCTACGGGATGGTAGAAAAGGAGGCACTCGCATGTGTATATGCGGTAAAGAAAATGCACCAGTACCTGTTTGGCAGGAAATTTGAGCTGGAGACAGATCACAAACCCCTAATGTCCCTTTTGGCCGACAACAAGGCCATAAATGCAAACGCATCGGCCCACATACAGAGATGGGCACTCACATTAGCCGCCTATGACTACACAATTCGGCACAGACCGGGCACCGAAAACTGCGCCGATGCACTCAGCAGGCTCCCACTAGCCACCACTGAGGGGGCTACCGAGCATGGTGCTGAGATGGTCATGGCTGTTGAAGCTTTCGGAAGCGAAGGCTCACCCGTGACAGCCCGTCAGATTAAAGTCTGGACAAATAGAGACCCGCTATTGTCTCTAGTCAAGAAATGTGTCCTGAATGGGGACTGGGAAGCCACGTACAGGGCATGCCCTGAGAAATTTAAACCATTTCCCAGGCGCAAGGATGAACTCTCGATTCAGGCCGATTGCCTACTGTGGGGAAACCGCGTAGTCATGCCCCAGATGGGCAGAGAGGTGTGCATCAGAGAACTCCACAATGGGCACCCGGGCATTGTCACGATGAAGGCAATTGCCAGGTCACACGTTTGGTGGCCAGGGATAGACGCAGATCTGGAACTTTGTGTTCGCAGATGCAACAGGTGTGCCGAGCTGGGCCATGCGCCCAGGGAAGCCCCCCTTAGCCTCTGGCCATGGCCCGCCAAGCCTTGGTCACGCATCCATGTGGACTACGCAGGTCCTTTCATGGGGAAAATGATTTTGGTTGTAGTAGACGCCTACTCCAAATGGATCGAGTGTGACATTTTAAATTCAAGCACATCCTCTGCCACGGTAGAAAGTCTACGGGCAATGTTCGCCGCCCACGGTCTACCGGACATCTTGGTCAGCGACAATGGCCCGTGCTTCACAAGCACTGAATTCCAGGACTTCATGGCAGGCAATGGAATTAACCATGTTAGAACGGCACCGTTCAAGCCGGCCTCAAACGGCCAGGCAGAACGAGCAGTGCAGATAATCAAACAGGGGATGCTCAGATTCCAAGGGGGTTCCCTACAAACCCGCTTATCATGCCTCCTGTTGGCCTATAGATCCCGACCACACTCGCTCACAGGGGTTCCACCCGCAGAGCTACTAATGAAAAGGACACTCAAAACCCGATTATCCCTTATACACCCCACCATGAAAGAAATTGTCGAGAGCAGGCGCCAGTCACAATATCACTACCATGACAGGAATGCGAGGGCGCGATGTATTGATGTAAATGATCCTGTTTTTGTCCTCAACTATGCTGCAGGGCCAAAATGGCTCGCAGGCACTGTGGTTGCCAAAGAGGGAAATAGGATTCTGGTAGTTAAACTTACCAATGGACAAATCTGCCTCAAACATGTGGATCAAACAAAAAGGAGGTTCAGCAACCCCATAGAAGAAGCAGAGGAAGAACACGATATAGAGTTCACTCCACCACAGGTGACCGAACACCGGAACCAAAGGGAGGAGAGCCCAGTCACTGTGGGCAGTCCGGACAGGCCTGAGGCACTGCAAACAGCAGACACTCAGGCCAGCGCCCAACAACCGGAGCCCCAACTCAGGCGCTCTACAAGGGAGCGTAAACCACCAGAGAGACTCAATCTGTGATACCAGAACTTTGGGGGGGGAGGTGATGTCATGTATTCAACCAGCATTGTAACCCATGTATAAACTGACCTAAGTTGTACACCGTGAGAACACTGACCACTAGGTGGGAGACACTCCTAACCTGGACCTTCAGGTATAAAAGGGGAAGCTCCACCCACCTTCATCACTTGAGTGCTAAGGAATAAAGGACAGGTCACAGACTGACCTTCTCTCAAGCATGGGCCTCGTGTGCATTTATACTGTGTAGTAAGGATGTATCAGATGAGAATTTTGAAATCGAGGCATTGCTTACCCAGGAACGAATGTAGGTCAGTGAGCACAGGGGTGATGGGTGAGTGGGACTTGGCGCAAGTTAGGACACGGGCAGCCGAGTTTTGGCTCAGCTCTAGCTTACGTAGGGTAGAATGTGGGAGGCTAGCCAGGAGTGCACTGGAATAGTCAAGACTAGAGGTAACAAAGGCATGAATGAGGGTTTCAGCAGCAGATGAACTGAGGCAAGGGCAATGTTACGAAGGTGGAAATAGGCGGTCTTAGTTATGCTGCGGATATGTGGCCGAAAGCTAATTTCCGGGTCAAATATGACACCAAGGCTGTGAACAGTGAGGTTCAGCCTCAGACAGAAGTTAGGGAGAGGGATGGGATCGATGGCTAGGGAACGGAGTTTGTGGCGGGGACTGAAAACAATGGCTTCAGTCTTCCCAATATTCAATTGGAGAAGACTCTGGATGTCGGACAAGCAGTCTGACAATTTAGAGACAGTGGAGGGGTCGAGAGAGGTGGTGGTGAGGTAGAGCTGGGTGTCGTCAGCGTACATGTGGAAACTGACGGCGTGTTTTCAGATGATGTCGGCGAGGGGCAGCATGTAGATGGGAAATAGGAGGGGCCCAAGGATAGATCCTTGGGGGACACCAGAGGTAACGATGCGGGGGCGGGAAGAGGAGCCATTGTAGGTGATGCCCTGGCTATGATTAGATAGATAAGAATGGAGCCAGTCGAGTGCAGTCCCACCCAGCTGGACATCGGTGGAGAGGGGTTAGAGGAGGATGGAGTGGTCAACTGTGTCAAAGGCTGCATTATCGTCATCATCATCATCATCATTGGCAGTCCCTTGAGTTGAGGATGACTTGCTTCCACACCAAAAAGTTCACAGGTGTTTCAATGAAGGACCTAATATTCCAGATCCCGAACTACATCCTGAAGGGTGGAAGATGCCTGTGCGTGGATTTTTTTAACGAGTGATGGCCGTTGCGCACCAGCCACCACACGGGCTTGACAGAGCTAGGTCTTGGTCCAGTGTCAAAGGTTTAGCAAGACGGCTGGAGACCAGCTCTGCTGCACGGATCTAGTGTGCACACATATCGCAGTGTGGGCTGGGCCCGTGCTGCCCCTGGGCCCTCGCCTGCAGACAGGTCGGGAAGGACGAGGAGGGGCAGTTTACCTTTGTCACAGAGACCTTAAATAGCTATTTGGATTTTTCCTGCTTATCTTTGGAGCCAGGGAGAAATATTGCGGAATTGCCGGATGTTAAAAGGGGGTGGACAGAGTCTGAGATGGAGCCTGAGATCTGTTCAAGGCTGTCACCTTCTTGGACTTTCATTATGCACAGCCAGGAGGGGAGGCTCTGTCCCGGGAGCGTGAATTCAGAACATTATCCCTTTTATGTCATTTGTCTCAAACCTTTTGAACATAAATAAAACATTTTAGGGCAGCGCTTTGAAGCCAGGAACTAACCAGGGGCAACCATTTCATTTCGCAGAAAGCTCAAAGCCGATTGCACAGCCTGTCATGTCCAAGAGACTTATTAGTGCCCCCAGCTCTCAGCTTCTTTCCACTGGAGCTGCAATTGTGTCCTTCTTGGGCTCCATTGGCTGAGATCCAGCTGTAAGAACAGAGCTTGGTGCTTCAGCACAACTCTGCACATTAATCTATATCAGACTTTCTGCAGGGGCTGTAAAATTGAAGATCCCCCAGCGATAACACTGTGTAGAGTGAGTGTCCTTGAAAAGAGATATTCGAAGAGTTATTTTCGAGCGTCAGTAACAGGAGCACATATATAATACTTCTCCTCAGTCGACAGCTCGATGACATGGAGATTTATTCAAGTATCAGAATGGACCAACTGATTTAATGCTGCTTCATTCTCATTCAATGGACTGGTGACATTACTGTGGGAAAAACAAACAGCATTGTGCTCATTTACAGGACAGCTATAAATTGGAAAATCAACCTCCAAACTGACAGATTCACTGAATTAAAACCCATCAACGTAAACACACAAGATTGACAACTCCTCCTGCAGCAAGCCAGGCTGATCCAATATCCCGGCAACATACAGTGTACCTCTAGATCATCACTGACATCAAACAAGTGTGTCACAATCTCTCATAAAGCATGTAGTGGTCCGTAACAGAACTGTGTTGAGTAAAAGTCAGAAGGTTTGGAAATCAGTTCCTTTTTTTATCAGTAATTGGTTGAACTTTCTCTACAATATCTGTAACTCCAGGGATGTGGCACCTCCCCATGCTATCTTTTTCCAGCTTTTGTAGTTCCCCACTCCCTTAGAGTCCTCTACTCTACATGACAACAGTGACTACGCTCCAAAAAGTACTTCATTAGCTGAAAAGCGCTTTGAGACGTCCGATGGTCATGAAAGGCACTATATAAATCCAAATCTTTCTTTCTTTCCGATGAGCTTAATATTCTACCAGTGTGACCTCTCCGAGCCTAGATACTTCAAAAGCTTCCTTCTCTCTCTCCCTCCCTTTGCTGCTGAGCATGCACAGATGACCCCTGACCTCCCGAATCGCGGGGAAAGTTATTTGCTAAAAAAAACGCATGCACAGAACGGCCGTTGCTATGGACGCCAGCCTTGCATGACTGAATACATCGCTAAGGCCCATTTCATATCGCTAAGGCCCATTTCACATTGCTAAGGCTATCGCCCAAAATAAAAAGCCAAAACTAGCGGTCAAAAAAAATGGGCGATATTCCAGCGATCCTAAAAAGTAAAATATCACTAAAGCCGGAAATATCACCCATTTTAGGGCGATAACAATCATAGTAGAACATCTTGCCCTATGAAAATGCAAAAAATAGCCCCACGTTCACTTGCAAGGAAAACAGATCTTTACAAAATAAAGAAGGAGCCTGATTGAGGCAGAGACCGCATCGTACAGAAGAGTTTGTGTCGTTATCAATAACGCATGGTCCATGCGATCTCCTGCACTGTTTCGACCACCTGAGGAGGTCGGACAGGATTTTATTCCAGTGTATTTTTCCCTTATTGGCCCAGGGCTTTTCTCTGTTTCTTGCATTTGCCAGGAGTTTAAGAAAGAAAGAACAACATGCATTTATATAGCGCCTTTCACGACCACCGAACATCTCAAAGCACTTTACAGCCAATGAAGTACTGTTGGAGTGTAGTCACTGTTGTAATGTGGGAAACGCAGCAGCCAATTTGCGCACAGCAAGCTCCCACATACAGCAATGTGATCACGACCAGATAATCTGTTTTTGGTTATGTTGGTTGAGGAATAAATATTGGCCCGGACACTGGGGATAACTCTCCTGCTCTTAGAAATAGTGCCATGGGATCTTTTACATCCAACTGAGAGCACAGATGGGACCTCGGTTTAATGTCTCATCAAAAAGACAGCACCGCACTCCTTCAGCACTACACTGGAGTGTCAGCCTAGATTTTTTGCACTCAAGTCTCTGGAGGGGGACTTGAACCCACAACCTTCTGACTCAGAGGCGAGTGTGCTGCCCACTGAACTACAGCTGACACAGGATTGTGGGGGTGGGGTTGGGACGGGGGGTGGGAGGGGGATGGTGGGGGATGTAGGGAAAGTCTACTCATAATGCTTCAGACATCATGAGTGTGGGGAGTTTTGATAGACCAGCTGGTCTTTTCCTGCCCATCAAGTTTGTATGTTTGTGTGTTTATTTGAAGAGTTGCAGCCAACCAAGCTGGGATTGGGAACTCAGCTAAGAGGTCATTGATGTGACCCAATGTCCTAACACTTGATGGTGCAGAACATTGGTACTGCCCCATAAAATCAATCTAAGTCTTTCAGCAGCCCAGCTAAACGTCCAACATCATTTGGTAATCATTCCCATGTGACAAAAATGTAACACTCCGCAGCACATTATTAGGTAAAAATGCGACAGATCATAGCACCAGCGGCACAGGGGCAGCGCGGGCCAGCCCACACTGCAATATGTGTGCACACTAGGTCCGTGCAACAGAGCTGGTCTCCAGTCGTCCTGGTTAACCCTTGCCACTGGACCAAGACCTAGCTCTGTCAAGCCCGTGTGGTGGCTGGTGTGCAACGGCCATCCCACGTTAAAAAAATCCACGCACAGGCATCTTCCACCCTTCAGGATGTAGTTCAGGACCTGGAATATTAGGTCCTTCATTGAAACACCTGTGAACTCATCCTTTTTTGGCGTGGAAGCAAGTCATCCTCGATACGAGGGGCTGCCGATGATGATGATGATGATATTGAGTAAGCACTACTTGTCACAATGAGGGTTTCCTCATAGAAAAACAGAAAGGCCCTCTGACATTTAAAAGTTAGGAGCCTGGCTACTATTTTAGTATCAGACTATCAGAGTGCTTTAAACATGCAGTTGAAAGGCTGGAAATTCGGTTGAGGGTTTTTAGAGGCGGTAATGTCGGGCGGGGGATAAATTTAGCGCCGGAAAATGGTTTGCATCGGCGCCACAAAATTCAGCCGCTGCGCCCTGAGAGTGCAACGGGGCACTAAGCGAAGTGTTCCTCACTAATCTCAGGGCGCTAGGCCGGGTGAGCAACTGTATATCCGTTGCTAAAGAGCCGGATTCGTAGCGCCCTAAGAGAGGCCTCGCTGGGAAGAAAACCAGCACAATAAACACAACATTCCCAATATATTACTCATCCCAAATAAAGATAAATCACAAAAAGAAAACAAAAAATAAATAATCACACTTACCTCATGCAGACATTCCTTCCCTCCACCGCCGCCGGTATACCTCTGACTGCCCGCTTTCCCTGGCGGGGTCACTAGGGGGCGCTATGGAGTCAGCGCGAAACAAAGTTTGAGATCGGGAATGTTACCGTGGACCTGGCACACCGGCGCGATGCTCCCGGGCGGTACTCTGTGGCACCGCCAGTATCGGCACGCTGAAGTTTCGGAGAGACACTCGCGGCCACCAAACATTTACCGCCCCTGTTCCAACCCTCGCAAGGGGGGCTATCCCAGCGCATTTACAGCCCGAAATCTATAGAGCCAGAAATCTGTGCTCCTACTGCCCAATTCCCGACGTGTAACTCTAGTGGGAGGTCGCTGGTAGAGCTTCAAGTTAACCCTTCACCCACCCCTTACACAGCCAGCAGCATTAGCAATGCTGGGGCCTCGGGCATGACATTCCCACATCCCCAGCCCTCAGTGGGGAACCCAGAAGAGGGGTCCTCTTGGGGGTCCTGGCCGGAAACATGTCCTAGACCTCCGAATAAAAATATTGATTTTCAACAATTATTTTACAATTATTTCCCCTTACAAAGGAGGATCACTGGAGGCACCTATATGTTCCTACTGGGGAGGGGAGGGTGGGGGGGTGGGGGCAGGGGGGAAGGGGTGGTGGCCTCGCACCGCCTTTAACCGCCAAGTTACGCCAAACCTTCGAGCATGTTGGTGGAGATGAGCACCCTAGATGTGCCCCTAGTGGCATGTGGCTAGCACCATTCAGCCGGTCACCTCCTGACCCTGTGAACTTTGACATTGGCTCTGAAATTCTGGTGGGAGGTTTCCTTCGGATGAATGCCTCCGACCTGAAATTTTTCTACGAATGTACCTGGTGGTCCCAGAGGTGCCTTTGATTCCGGTCGGAGGTCTTTGTTTCCCACGTTTCGCAGCACGCCCGTCTTGGAGATATGCAAGTAAAAGCTGGAGTCACGTGGGCCTGGACAACCAATCACGGTACAGTATTCTCATTTTACCAGTTACTCCGATTTTACCAGTTCCCATTACCATCAAAGAGAATAACCCCCCAAAACACCCAAACACAACATAATAAAAAAACACCTCACATATTTCAAATTAATTGAAATTAAAGTTAATTAAATGTTTTAGAAAAAAATATTTTTTTTTGGATTTGTTTGTAATGTGTTTTAATAGGGTTTAAAATAAACTTACCTTAGTGGACAGGGTTTTTACTATAAAAATGTGTATTTAAATTTTATTTTTCTATGTTTTAAAACTTTTACACTGGTAAAAGTAAGCTATGCGCCTGCTTTTACCAGATGTAAGAGTTTGAAGAACATTTGCTGGGCAAGAGATGGCCCTGCGCGGATGTCCTTCTCCCGGGAATGCGGAAGATCTGTCAAGAGAAATCTTGACAGATCGGAAAAGACGGTTTTCGGCGCATGCGCATTGCGCACCAAATACCGGCTCTTGTGAGGCCAGGATTTCAGGGCCATTTTGTTTATATCTGTGACATCCTGGGTAACACTCAGGCATCTGAGTCAGAAGGTTGTGGGTTCAAGTCCCACTCCAGAAACTCGAGCACAAAAATCTAAGTCAACACTTCAGTGCAGTGCTGAGGGAGTGCTGCACTGTCAGAGGAGCCAGCTTTCCGATGAGACTTTAAACCACGGATTTCCGGCTATATAAACTTTATCTGCATCTTCACAGCATTCGAATAGCTCGAAGGTACTAACATAGCAGCCGGGCTCCTATATTTTAAATGTCAGAAGGCCGTAGCCTTTCTGAGACACTCAGGAAGGCGTAAAAGATCCCATGGCACTGTTCATAGAAGAGCAGGGGAGTTATCCCCAGTGTCCTAGACAATATTTACATATTTTCAACCAGCACCACCAAAAAACAATTAATATGATCATTCATCTCATGATTGTTTGTGGGAGCTTGCTGTGCGCAAATTGGCTGCCGCGTTTCCGACATTACAATAGTGACTACACTTTAAAAGTAACTACTTGGCTGTTTGGTGCTTTGGAATGTTCTGAGGTCATAGAAGGCACTATACAACTGCAATTAAACTGTAAAACTGTCAACAGTGTTGTTGAGTATGTAGGCACCTTTAATAATGACTCCACGAGGCAGGGTATAATACTTAAACTGTGTAGACCTGTAGTCCTTTATTTGCAGCTCCTGAGTGATGACAACAAGCTGTGAGTTCCCTTTTATGCTGGGTTACCTGCCGTGTGCAGGCAACCCCTAGGTCTCCAGCAGCAGCATCCTCTGGTGTACAGGTAAGGTGTGTACAGTGTAAGGGTACATTCAATGTGGCATAACAGTGTCACAGACATCACACAGTAAACAGGCATGCATACACAACAAGCGTACTCTATAACATTGAAAATCTAAGCACATATGTTCTCACAGTAACATATTTATTATGACATAAAAATTCCTGACAACCCTCTCACACCACTTTAACTGAGACATGTCTCCTCCAGAGTCAGTTGGAAAAAATTCCACTCACTGTTGGACCAAAAGCGTGCATTGATGAGCCTGTTGCCTTGACACATATCTGCGCCATTGTATTTCTTTAATCGAGACAGTGTGACGCAGTGCGCATGCATAAGCCAGACTTGAAATGCTCACGGTGTCCTGTCCTCCTGGTTTCCCAGTCAGTAAAGAAAGGATTTGCACTTATATGGCACCTTTCACAACCTCCAGACGTCCCAAAGCACTTTACAACCAATTAAGTACTTTTTCAAATGTAGTCACTGTTGTCATGTAGGCTGGGGCCATTGCAGGGAGCAGTGCATGCTGCTGCAGGAGGGCGACGGCTGCGAAGCCAGGTCGCTGATTGCAGTGTGGCAGGCACAGCAATGGGGCGAAGGAGCGGTGAGAGATTGTAGAGGGAAGTGTGAGTTTGGGGCCAGGAGAGGCATGGGCCCAGGGGCAGCATGGGCCAGCCCACACTGCGATATGTGTGCGCACTAGGTCCGTGCAGCAGAGCAGGTCTCCAGTCGTCTTGGTTAACCCTTGCCACTGGACCAAGACCTAGCTCTGTCAAGCCCGTGTGGTGGCTGGTGTGCAACGGTCACCGCACGTTAAAAAAATCCACGCACAGGCATCTTCCACCCTTCAGGATGTATTTCAGGATCTAGAATATTAGGTCCATCATTGAAACACTTGTGAACTTTTTGGCATGGAAGCAAGTCATCCTCGCTTCTAGGGACTGCCTATGATTATGATGTAGGAAATGCAGCAGCCAATAGTCACACAGCAAGGTCCCATAAACAGCAATGAAATAAATGACTAAATCATTTCTTTTAGGTGCTGGTTGAGGGCTAACTGTTGGCCTGGACCCCGGGAACAACTAACACTGCTCTTCTTCGAATAGTGCCGTGGGATCTTTTACATAAGAACATAAGAAATAGGAACAGGAGAAGGCCATTTGGCCCCTTGAGCCTGCTCCGCCATTCAATAAGATCATGGCTGATCCGATCTTGGCCCCAACTCCACTTCCCTGCCCGCTCCCCATAACCCTTGACTCCTGTATCGTCCAAAAATCTGGGTTGTAGACCTGAGAGGACAGACTCTGTTTAACATCTTATCCGAAAGACGGCAGCTCTGACAGTGCAGCACTCCCTCAGTACTGCACTGAAGTGTCAGCCTGGATTGTGTGCTCATGTCGCTGGACCCACAACCTTCTGACACGGGGGCAGAGTGGTACAACAGGGCCTCGGCTGTCACCTGACAGGTGAAATGATCGAGAGTAGAAAGGGTAGAAAATGCCTAAAAATGTAACAGTGAGCTGAGTGTGTTAAAGTTTATGTCTGTACACAACCCAGACGCCCGCAGATCGCAGCTGTGCCCACATTTGTATTCAACAGGTGCAGAAGACTGCGCTGGACACAAGCAATCTCATCTCATTTCCAAACACCCACACGCACATTCCGAAAGGAAGGTTCACTGTGAGCTTCACAACGTGGAGACTTCTTAAAGTTGCAGAAAATCTTAGCATTGGCTCCGTTATCTGACTTTTACCTGAACTTTTTTGCCCATCAGTGGGGGTAGGGGGAGCTTGTATTTTCTGGAAGTTTTCCAGAAGCCTACGGTGTGTGTGGGTCAGTAAATCAATGGATGAAACCTGGTGGAACAAGCTTTCAGTTCAACATCAGTAACAACAATGTGTATTTAGATAGCGCCTTTAACGTAGTGAAACATCCCAAGCCGCTTCACAGGAGCATTGTGAGATTTTAAAAATGTGACACCGAGCCACTTAAGTAGAAATTAGGACAGGTGACCAAAAGCTTGGTCAAAGAGGTAGGTTTTAAGGAGCATCTTGAAGGAAGAAAGAGAGGTAGAGAGGCGGAGAGGTCTAGGCAAGGAGTTCCAGAGCCTGGGGCCCAGGCAACAGACGGCATGGCCACCATATAATCGCAATTATAATCAGGGAGAGCTCAGGAGAGCAGATTTGGAGGAGCGCACACTTCTCGAGGGATTGTGGGGCTGGAGGAGATTACAGGGACAGGGAGGGGCGAGGTAGTGAACACCTGCACAAAACGCCAAATCCCTGGGCAGTTTCCCAGCAAATAAAAAAACAAATCCCTAAAGAGCATCAGAGTGGCTAGAACGCCATTGCAACATTTGAAGATCATTTCTGATAAAATCTCTTTTATCTTTATGATAGCCAGAACGTCACCCCGCCCCAACAAATCTGGGCTCAACTGCTTAAGATTTGAAGGAATTATAATGAATTTATTCAAAATTCCATAACCGATTATTTATCATTAATTGATTTTGTGTTGCAAGATACACTGAAAGCTGCCACGATTACTACACATTTAAACACTTCCCAGAGTAACTACTGGGGAAAGATTCGTGTTACAGAGAACGCGGATGCATTCATTTCATGAACTATTAAAAAATCAACAAACGTCGGGTGGCAGGTAATATTTTCATAGGAAATACGGTGACTGTTCCGAACATGGTCTACAGGCTCGCTGCTTTCTTCTCCGTTCCCCTTCAACTGCAAGCGGGAGACAGACGCGACCTTCGATTGCTGAGCTTAGCGCTGAAAAGGGCGCGTTACACCACAAAGTCAACACTCCGCTGATGTTAATTAGCAGACACCACCAAAATACCGGTGCTGCCTGCGCTCTCTCGGTGGGCAGCCATTAGCAATGGACGCCACAGTTACCGGCAGGTTTCCAGTGTACTCGAATTGTTAGCCTGCAATCAGAGGTGGGAGTGCTATCCACTGAGCCACGGCGGACATCTTGCTTAGTCATAGGACCAAAAATTGCAGTTGGATGCGCTCGACCAAAAGCAAAAAATCCGGATGTTCCTGGTGGTCCCACTCCAACAAACACTTCGGCTCCGATGCCAAGCTGCACAGCCCAGCGTGTGTGTATCCTAGGATCACATGGGCCTGGACCACCAATCACAATGTAGGATTCTCAATCATAGTAATGGGATCGCCGAGCTCCGAGCTCCCATACTATCAATAGAATGCCCCTAAACTCAAATAAAACACAAACATACATTTAAAAAACACATCACTTTTTAGAAATTAATAGAAATTGCATTAAATTAAATGTTTTGAAGAAAAATGTTTTTATAAAAATGTTTTTTATAAAAATATTTTAACACAGGCAGTGTTAAAAATAAACTTAACTTCATGGGCAGGGTTTTTAATATAAAAATAAGTAATACAATTAACTTTTTCTATCTTATTAAAACTCTTACACTGGTAAAAGCGGGCCTTACACCTGCTTTTACCAGGCGTAAGAGTTTGAAAACGTTCGCTGGGCAGGAGTTCGGCAAATATCCCAAATCTCCGCCCGCCAAGGCTCTTCTCCCAGGGATGAGTGCGATCTGTCACAAGACATTTTGACAGACCGCAAGTGCGGGGCTCAGGTGAATGCATTTTGCGCGCCTAAACCCGGAACTTGGGAGGCCTCTTCGGACGCTCCTAACCTACACTGTATTTTCATCTTTGATAAGGTGCTTGTGTAAGCTCCTTTGTAAATTTGACTAGCTAACAGTTTGGGTCTAAAACTGTGGGGCCGATTTTGATGAACTCACCGCCCACTGCCGCCGACATTCCTCTGCTCGAACCGCCCAGTGCCACTTTCACCGTGGCCTGGAGCGGGCGGGAGGGGAGAGCCGCCGGGAAGCGCCCGCCGACGTCAGCAGATGGCCGATGCGCGTAAGTAGACTCGCGCCCGCTGAGATGCCGGATTGGTGCGGGCGGGAGTCGGCGGGAGTCGATGGCAGGGGAACGGTGGACCGTTGAGAGCAGGCAGCTCTGTCCTGAATGGTGAATGTCAAGATCCTGTCAAATAGATAAGTGGGAATGTTTTAAATTATTTCTTTACAGGCACTTACCTGGATGGGGTCCGCTGAAGGACCTCAGATGTTTTTGTTTTGTTGGTGATGATTTTTATTTTTACCTCTTCGACCCTCCGTGGGCCCAACTCCATCCCTGACGGCACTTGGACGGCAAACCCCTCTACCGCCGAGAATGAGATCCCCCACCCGCTGCCGCCCAGGTTGGTGCCGTACGTTGTTGATTTGCCACCCGACGACCTTCAAGGGACCTCGGCGATGAAAACCCCGCCCAAAGTGCCGCCTGGTACCTTGCCAGCCACCGGCGGCACTTTGGGCGGCACTTCAGCGGGCGGAGGCCTTGATCAAATTCGCTCCTGAGTGAAAACAGCCAAAGGAATCTGACTAATTCTGAGCAAAGGTCATCAACCTGAAACGTTAACTCTGTTTCTCTCTCGACAGATGTAGGCTGGCCTGTTGAGTATTTCCAGCATTTTCTGCTATTATTGCTTCCGACTAATATTGGTTAAAATGCAGTTGCTGATTACCTACCCTTTACATCCTCGGACCACATAAGAACATAAGAACATCAGAATTAGGAACAGGAGTAGGCCATCTAGCCCCTCGAGCCTGCTCCACCATTCAATAAGATCATGGCTGATCTAGTCGTGGACTCAGCTCCACTTACCCGCCCGCTCCCCATAACCCTTAATTCCCTTATTGCTTAAAAATCTATCAATCTTTGACTTGAAAACATTCAATGAGCCAGCCTCAACTGCTTCCTTGGGCAGAGAATTCCACAGATTCACAACCCTCTGGGAGAAGAAATTCTTTCTCAACTCGGTTTTAAATTGGCTCCTCCGTATTTTGAGGCTGTGCCCCCTAGTTCTAGTCTCCCCCACCAATGGAAACAACCTCTCTGCCTCTATCTTGTCTATCCCTTTCATGATTTTAAATGTTTCTATAAGATCACCCCTCATCCTTCTGAACTCCAAGGAGTAAAGACCCAGTCTACTCAATCTATCATCATAAGGTAACCCCCTCATCTCCGGAATCAGCCTAGTGAATCGTCTCTGTACCCCCTCCAAAGCTAGTATATCCTTCCTTAAGGTGACCAAAACTGCACGCAGTACTCCAGGTGCGGCCTTACCAATACCTTATACAGTTGCAGCAACACCTCCCTGCTTTTGTACTCCATCCCTTTTGCAATGAAGGCCAACATTCCATTTGCCTTCCTGATTACCTGCTGCACCTGCAAACTAACCTTTTGGGCCCATCCTCGTCGTCGTTGGCTTACAGCTTTGACCTCGTTTTTCCAAAAAGAGTTTCATGCACAAGGACCCCCAGGTCCCTCTGCACCACAGCATGTTGTAATTTCTCCCTATTCAAATAATATTCCCTGTTACTGTTTTTTTTCCCAAGGTGGATGACCTCACACTTTCCGACATTGTATTCCATCTGCCAAACGTTAGCCCATTCGCTTAACCTATCCAAATCTCCTTGCAGCCTCTCTGAGTCCTCTACACAACCCGCTTTCCCACTAATCTTTGTGTCATCTGCAAATTTTGTTGCACTACACTCTGTCCCCTCTTCCAGGTCATCTATGTATATTGTAAACAGTTGTGGTCCCAGTACCGATCCCTGTGGCACACCACTAACCACTGATTTCCAACCGGAAAAGGACCCATTTATCCCGACTCTCTGCTTTCTGTTCGCCAGCCAATTCTCTATCCATGCTAATACATTTCCTCTGACTCCGCGTACCTTTATCTTCTGCAGTAACCTTTTGTGTGACACCTTATCGGATGCCTTTTGGAAATCTAAATACACCAGATCCATCGGTACACCTCTATCCACCATGCTCATTATATCCTCAAAGAATTCCAGTAAGTTAGTTAAACATGATTTCCCTTTCATGAATCCATGCTGCGTCTGCTTGATTGCACTATTCCTATCCAGATGTCCCGCTATTTCTTCCTTAATGATAGTTTGAAGCATTTTCCCCACTACAGATGTTAAACTAACCAGCCTATAGTTACCTGCCTTTTGCCTGCCCCCTTTTTTGAACAGAGGCGTTACATTAGCTGCTTTCCAATCCGCTGGTACCTCCCCAGAGTCCAGAGAATTTTGGTAGATTATAACAAATGCATCTGCTATAACTTCCGCCATCTCTTTTAATACCCTGGGATGCATTTCATCAGGACCAGGGGACTTGTCTACCTTCAGTCCCATTAGTCTGTCCAGCACTACCTCCCTAGTGATAGTGATCATCTCAAGGTCCTCCCTTCCCACGTTCCTATGACCAGCAATTTTTGGCATGGTTTTTGTGTCTTCCACTGTGAAGACGAAAGCAAAATAATTGTTTAAGTTCTCAGCCATTTCCACATTTCCCATTATTAAATCCCCCTTTTCATCTTCTAAGGGACTAACATTTACTTTAGTCACTCTTTTCCATTTTATATTTCTGTAAAAGCTTTTACTATCTGTTTTTATGTTTTGCGCAAGTTTACCTTCGTAATCTATCTTCCCTTTCTTTATTGCTTTTTTAGTCATTCTTTGCTGTTGCTTAAAATTTTCCCAATCCTCTAGTTTCCCACTAACCTTGGCCACCTTATACGCATTGGTCTTTGATTTGATACTTTCCTTTATTTCCTTGGTTATCCACGGCTGGTTATCTCTTCTCTTGCCGCCCTTCTTTTTCACTGGAATATATTTTTGTTGCACATTATGAAAGAGCTCCTTAAAAGTCCTCCACTGTTCCTCAATTGTGCCACCGTTTAGTCCTTGTTTCCAGTCTACTTTGGCCAACTCTGCCCTCATCCCACTGTAGTCCCCTTTGTTTAAGCATAGTACGCTCGTTTCTGACACAACTTCCTCATCCTCAATCTGTATTACAAATTCAACCATATTGTGATCACTCATTCCGAGAGGATCTTTTACGAGGAGATCTTTTATTTTTCCTGTCTCGTTACACAGGATCAGATCCAAAATGGCTTGCTCCCTTGTAGGCTCTGTTACATACTGTTCTAAGAAACAATCCCGTATGCATTCTATGAATTCCTCCTCCAGGCTACCCCCTGCGATTTGATTTGACCAATCGATATGTAGGTTATTCAACCACTGTTGATTAGACTCTGGAACTCATTCCACTATACCTTGAGATTATCCACTTAATACTGATTGTACCAAATTATAGGCAGTTGTTGTCTAGTCCCCAGTGAGAACTTACTTCAAAAATTAATTAACTCCCAAACTCATTTCAGTAGGAATCCTTAACACCCTTCAGAGCAAGGAAATTTAAATCAAATTTGCTTGATTAAAATCCAGGGCCCAAAGGTGAAAGAACAATTTTGCTGTCAATCCATCAGCGTCTTCGTATTAATGGCTGTGATCGGAAGGGTTTAATTCAACTGATGCCAGAAATTGAGCGAGTCTTTTTGTCATGGTTGGTGAAAGTGAATCTGGTGGTATTTGTCATGTATGTAACCTCTATGTAACACCACTGCAATATTGTATATACTTAAGCAATTCACACCTTGACCACAGGGGGTGAACTTGTGGGAGACACTCCTTACCTGGTCATCCAGGTATATAAAGGGAGGTCCCACGCAGGGTCATCACTTCTTGGTCCTGTGAATAAAGGCTCAGGTCACAGAGTGACCTTGTCTGCAGAATGTGCCTCGTGTGGGTTTTGTGCCATTGAGTAAGGACATTACAGTATTCATGATCCAAAGGCAAATTATGTCCTAGCTCCCTTGCACGTGTTTTGGCTCAGCCGATCTTGCTGGCCCTCGTGGTTCATTAATGTCCCTCAGAGAAGAGCACTTGCCCCCATACCTGCTCTGGGCTACATGTGACTACATTTCCACACTATGGGAGAGATTTTAACCTGAAAAAATGGGTGGGTTGGGGACATGGGGATAGTTAAATTGTTAAAAATGGGATTCACGACCTGAACCTGCCTTCAGCCTGCCTGTAATGTGTTTGCTTCATGGGTTCTCTGCTTAAGAATTCATAGCAACACATTGCCATAAAGAACTAGTTGGTTTATTAACAAAGGTTTAACAATCACACTGCACATTACCAGTTCATCCACCAGGCTCACAACTGCATACTTCATCGTGGATCCGCTAAACCCAATTGGCTGGGGTTTCATTGAGTCTTGCGAACATCACGTGACTGAGAGGTGGGAAAACAACATTTATCGAAAGTACAGGCAACTCTCGATTACCCGGGTCCCTCGGGGATCGGGCTATTTTGCCGCTCGGGCGAATGCACGTACTTGGTGAGAATGTTTGGGTCCCAAATTTATAACTTGATGCGAGATTAAATTGCTGGAGTCAATGACCCCTCCGTCAAATCAATGTTGAAACTAGTTCGAACACCAACTCGACGAGCCTAATCCCCAATCCTTCGGCAGCCATCGGTCGGCGGAGAAAGAGCACAGACAAGCCAGATGGTGCCAGCATGCACGGTCCCCAGATCCTGCCAAGAAACCCGAGCTCATTCACGAGCTCATTCCCCGCTAGTGCTGCGATCAGGCCCAGCGGCGAGGCTGAAAGGTGAAATGGCCAGTCTAAAGGCTTCAACCACTGGAGGTCGAATGAGACTCGGCTTTACTTACCCCCGAGGCCAGGCGGCACCCTCAGTGACGGACAGGTGCAGAAAGTGGTCAGCGCAGGACTGTGTGTACATGGGACACTATCACAGTTTTTAAAAGTGCCGTTGCAGCGGGTTCTCCGTTCGCTCCGTGTACGGATAATCGCGAGTTGCCTGTATATTAAAACAGATCGAAATAACCAGTTAATGTAGTAAAATTAAAAGATATGCTGGTAATCTGAACTAAAAACAGCAAATGCTACAAACACACAGCAGGCCAGTCGGTATCTGTAAAGAGAAAAGATGTTGTGAGTTTGTGACCAATCAGAACTGAAGACTGAAAAGCAATTGGAGATGTTTAATGGAAAGCTGAAGACTGGCCTCTGAAGCAAGTTGAAGAATTGTATTAATTGTCAACATCGACTGAGTGCCTCAGTGTAACCTGATAGATCAAGTAACGGATCAGGTTAAAACAATGGCCTTTCACCCCAAGAACTGTGTTTGAATCCCTCTCTGTGTTAGATCAGATAAGAACATAACAAATAAGAGCAGGAGTAGGCCATTTGGCCTCTCGAGCCTGCTCCGCCATTCAAAACGATCATGGCTGATCTGATCGTGGAATTCCTTGCCCGTTCCCCATAACTTTTTACTCCTTTGGAAACTTCCTGAGTGTTATGTATGTAAGCACTCTTGTAATGACTCCATGAGGTAAGGTATTGTACTTGAACTGTTATGACCTCAGTCCATTTACTGCAGCTCCTGAGTGGGGATACAATGAGGTGAACTCCCTTTTATACTTGGTTACCTGCAGTGTGCATTATACATTATACATACACAACATCACTCCCTCCTAAGTCTTGTGCCACTGGCCGACTTGAGTGCCCAAAGCCCTTGCACTTTGTCTGTGCTTGGGAATGGCTCTCTCCCTGTGGACCCCCAAGTCCTTATTGCTACGACATTGGGAAATGGTCAGCAGTGGACGGTTGGAGGTTGCAGTGAGGGTTGTGTGGGTTCTGGGTGTGATCCATGTGTGTCCATTGCTACATACATCCATTTCCCCCCGTGCCCCATATACAGACCATGTGTGTGGCTCAACATCTGCATTGGCGTACATGTACAGAGAATAAAGAATAGGATTAGTTATATCACTGTTTGGGTTCAGCAGTGGTGGAACGAGTACATATTACAGGAAAGGTACATGCGTGGTACTACAGTCCTGCCCCTGGGGTGTAGGTGCAGGTGGGTGAGGACGCTAGTTCCAGAGCAACCGGACTGTGTCCAGGTTGCCTGATGGCGGCGTTGCGCCCCCTGCCAGCTGGTTGGGCTCAGATTGCTCCCCTGGCTGAGTTTCAGGGCCTTTACCGTTGCCTAGTGGTGGGCAGAGCCAAGAAATGTGTGGCCTCCCTGTCCTCCTTTGAGGGCTGCAGGGTCAGCGGTAGTGGAAGCCTGATCATCCCAGGTCCCCTCGGGAGGGCTGGAGGGTGCTGGCTTCTTGCTCCCGGTGCTGGCCACACTCCCTGGGGCATCACATTGGTCCCGGAGGCGCATGCTACATGATCAGGTAGCCCACTGGACCTGGGTGTTTCCCACAGGAGGTTGCCCTTGGTTTTGTCGGCGTACATGTAGAACCCGGCATCACACATTATTCCATCATTAACATTCATGATACATTGGCTCCGATCGCAATCAGCCGACTTGACATTGTTGGTTGTCTTTACAAATTCGCATTTGTCAATTACATCTTCACATTTGTCAATTACATCTCTTTCCTGTGTACTATCGGCATCGCTGTAGAAGTTTACATTTAGATACTTGCATTTGTTAATTACATCTTTTTCATTAGTATCACCGGCATCGCTGTGCAAAGAATGGAACTGTCCCTTTAATTGTGCTGGGTTGCCGGTCTCCTTTAAGCGAGCCTTGCAATCTCTACCCTAATCCGGTTCGTTGCTCGGCATCACGTGTTGCTCCCTCAACGCTACCCCTCGTGGTCTGGTCGCGGCCATCTTGATTTCAGGTGCTTCACCTCGTGGTACAGGCGCCATTTTCTTTCTCTCCACGCGGTAGGCTGCGGTGATCCTTTTCTCCCCAGGTTCTGCCACGGAAGCCGGGAATTTACCTTCTTCGCCGATCTTCTTCCTTCGGAGTCCTGCCAGGATCATCTCGCCGTTGGGTAGTGCGGTCGGTGTCATCTCCACGCAGTCGAGTCGGACGGTGGGATCTTCAAGTGCTGTGATGGATCCAAATTTGGGGCCGCGTAGGACGTCAATCATTGGGGCCTGGAGGCTTTCCCAGCTCCAACAGATTTGGATTTGTTCCATCCATCTTCCCAGCAGCGTTGGACCATCACAAGCAACGATCCGCAAAGGTAGCTTGTTATCGCGCCGCCGTAGGACACCTGGACATCCACGCTGCCAACGACTGGGATGGTGTCGTTTGTATAAATGAGCAGCTTCGTCTGGATCGGGAGCATTTTAGGTCGTTCGGCGGGATTGTCCCAGAGTTTCTTGAAGGCCGCCTGATTCATCAGCGATTGGCTCGCCCCTGTTTCGACCTCCATTGAGACTGGAACACCATTTATTTCCACTTCCATTTTCAACGGAGATCTCTCGGTGGAGCAGGTCTACACTCTGTACACCTCTGCCTGGGGCTGCGCTGCCTCATAGACTCGTTCTTCGCCTTCATCAGCGCTGGAGCCCGGGTGATCGGCCAACTCTTCAGCGACTCGGTGAGTAAAATTTCTTCTACACATTCGCTGGAGATGGCCTTTAGTGTTACAGCCTTTGCAAGTATAATCTTTGTATCGGCACTGGTGGGCCCTGAGATTTCCTCCACAGCGCCAGCACGGGGCTAACCGGTTGGCCCCATGTGGCGGATTCAGGGTTGCGGTACTCGGGGTAGCAACCTTGCCTCTGAAAGGCATCATTTGGTTCACGGTACTTGTCGGGTTAGAGTCCTGGGGGTGAGTCATCATCCTCTTGGAATCGCAGGCCGAGATCATGAAGGCCTGGCTCACTTTAATTGCCTTCTGCAGGGTGACCGTAGTGTCCGTAGAGAGCAGCTTGTGGAGGAGGCCCTCGTGGCCGATTCCAATAACAAAGATGTCCCTCAGTGCTCCGGTGAGGTGGTCGCCAAAATCAGCCAATCGTCTCAGGTCTGCAGCATATTTTGCAATTTCTTGGCCTTCGGGCCACCGGTGGGTACAGAACCGGTGTCTGGCTGTGAGGATGCTCTCTTTAGGTTTGAGCTGTTCCTGTATCATTGTTATGAGCTCCGCGTATGTTTTGGTTGTTGTCTTCGTTGGGGTTAGCAGGTCCCTGACAAGGCCATAGATGGTGGGCCCACAACTGCTGAGCAGGATAGCTCTGCGTTTATCAGCCAGCGAGGTCGAGTCATCTCCTGCCAGGTCATTTGCAATGAAAAAGTGTTTGAGCCTTTCCACAAAGGCATCCCAATCTTCCCCATCAGCCAATTGTTGAAAGTTGCTAAGGTTAGCCATTTTGCGCGTGGAAATTCGTAATCTCGTCGCCAGTTGTTATATGTGTAAGCACTCTTGTAATGACTCCACGAGGTAAGGTATTGTACTTGAACTGTTGTGACCTTAGTCCATTTATTGCAGCTCCTGAGTGAAGATACAGTGACGTGAGCTCCCTTTTATACTTGGTTACCTGCAGTGTGCAGGTGACCCTTAGGTCTCCACCAGTAGCACCCTCTGGTGGTACAGGTGTAGTGTATACAGTGTGAAGATACATTCAGTGGTCTAATATAACTGTACATTATTATACACACACAACACTGTTGAACTGTTGAGTTGGGAGTGGCTTAGCCAGTCATGTGATGTTCACAAGACTCAATAAAACCCCAGCCAGTTGGGTTCGGGGGATCCACGATGAAGCAGGTGGTTGTGAACCTGGTGGATGAGCTGGTAATGTGCAGTGTGATTGTTAAACCTTTGCTAATAAACCAACTAGTTATTAATAGAAATGTGTTGCTATGAATTCTTAAGCCAAGAACCCATGATGCAAATACATTACACCAAGAAGCCTCTCCATGCTGTAAATGCTCCAAATCAGAATGAGTTTGGTTTGGTTCAATCTAATGGGCATGAACCTGCAATGCAAAATTATACTAAACTTGACACCAATTTCTAAATTTCACTCAGGGAGATCAAGGATAGAGAGCATCAAAAGGAAATGTACTATTCTGAAGTTTGAATTCACAAATATTGCTGGGGTACAGTCGAGGGAGCTCCGCAGTGCATCAGACTTCAGGAGTACCTACTCTCAGACTGCTTCACATCAACAGGTATGGAGCACAAATAAGCTCTGCGCCTCTCTACCTCTCTTTCCTCCTTGAAGACGCTCCTTAAAACGTATCTCTTTGACCAAGCTTTTGATCAAGCCGGAGACTTGAGCACATAAATCTAGGCTGACACTCCAGTGCAGTGCTGAGGGAATGCTGCACTGTCAGAGGTGCCGTCTTTCAGATGAGACATTAAACCGAGGCCCTGTCTGCTCTCTCAAGTGGATGGAAAAGATCCCATGGCATTATTTCGAAGAAGAGCAGGGAAGTTATCCTCGGTGCCCTGGCCAATATTTATCCCTTAATCAACATAAGGTTAGTAAAGACAAACGTAGGTCCCCTGCAGTCAGAATCAGGGGAAGTCATAATGGGGAACAAAGAAATGGCAGACCAATTGAACAAGTACTTTGGTTCGGTATTCACTAAGGAGGACACAAACAATCTTTCGGATATAAAAGGGGTCAGAGGGTCTAGTAAGAAAGAGGAACTGAGGGAAATCCTTATTAGTCGGGAAATTGTGTTGGGGAAATTGATGGAATTGAAGGCCGATAAATCACCAGGGCCTGATGGACTGCATCCCAGAGTACTTAAGGAGGTAGCCTTGGAAATAGCGGATGCATTGACAGTCATTTTCCAACATTCCATTGACTCTGGATCAGTTCCTATCGTGTTGAGGATAGCCAATGTAACCCCACTTTTTAAAAAAGGAGGGAGAGAGAAAACAGGGAATTATAGACTGGTCAGCCTGACCTCAGTAGTGGGTAAAATGATGGAATCAATTATTAAGGATGTCACAGCAGCGCATTTGGAAAGAGGTGACATAATAGGTCTAAGTCAGCATGGATTTGTGAAAGGGAAATCATGCTTGACAAATCTTCTGGAATTTTTTGAGGATGTTTCCAGTAGAGTGGACAAGGGAGAACCAGTTGATGTGGTATATTTGGACTTTCAGAAGGCTTTCGACAAGGTCCCACACAAGAGATTAATGTGCAAAGTTAAAGCACATGGGATCGGGCGTAGTGTGCTGACATTGATTGAGAATTGGTTGTCAGACAGCAAGCAAAGAGTAGGAGTAAATGGGTACTTTTCAGAATGACAGGCAGTGACTGTGCTGGGGCCCCAGCTGTTTACACTGTACATTAATGATTTAGACGAGGGGATTAAATGTAGTATCTCCAAATTTGCGGATGACACTAAGTTGGGTGGCAGTGTGAGCTGCGAGGAGGATGCTATGAGGCTGCAGAGTGACTTGGATAGGTTAGGTGAGTGGGCAAATGCATGGCAGATGAAGTATAATGTGGATAAATGTGAGGTTATCCACTTTGGTGGTAAAAACAGAGAGACAGACTATTATCTGAACGGTGACAGATTAGGAAAAGGGGAGGTGCAACGAGACCTGGGTGTCATGGTACATCAGTCATTGAAGGTTGGCATGCAGGTACAGCAGGCGGTTAAGAAAGCAAATGGCATGTTGGCCTTCATAGCGAGGGGATTTGAGTACAGGGGCAGGGAAGTGTTGCTACAGTTGTACAGGGCCTTGGTGAGGCCACACCTGGAGTATTGTGTACAGTTTTGGTCTCCTAACTTGAGGAAGGACATTCTTGCTATTGAGGGAGTGCAGCGAAGGTTCACCAGACTGATTCCCGGAATGGCGGGACTGACCTATCAAGAAAGACTGGATCAACTGGGCTTGTATTCACTGGAGTTCAGAAGAATGAGAGGGGACCTCATAGAAACGTTTAAAATTCTGACTGGTTTAGACAGGTTAGATGCAGGAAGAATGTTCCCAATGTTGGGGAGGTCCAGAACCAGGGGTCACAGTCTAAGGATAAGGGGTAAGCCATTTAGGACCGAGATGAGGAGAAACTTCTTCACCCAGAGAGTGGTGAACCTGTGGAATTCTCTGCCACAGAAACTTGTTGAGGCCAATTCACTAAATATATTCAAAAAGGAGTTAGATGAAGTCCTTACTGCTAGGGGGATCAAGGGGTATGGCGAGAAAGCAGGAATGGGGTACTGAAGTTGCATGTTCAGCCATGAACTCATTGAATGGCGGTGCAGGCTAGAAGGGCCGAATGGCCTACTCCTGCACCTATTTTCTATGATTCTATGTTTCTATAACAAAAACAGATTAAATGGTCATTATGACATTGCTGTTTGTGGGACCTTGCTGTGCGCAAATTGGCTCCCATGTTTCCAAAATAAGGATGAAAATTTTGAAACCAAGGCATTGCTTAACCGGTAGGTCAGTGAGCACCAAAAATACTTCATTGGCTGTAAAGTGCTTTGAGATGTCTAGTGGTCGTGAAAGGCACTATATAAATGCTCGTCTTTCTTTCTTTCTTTGGTCATCAGCCTTAATATCCCATGTGGCTTGATGTTAAATGTTATTTGATAACGCTCCTATGAAGTGAGTTGGGATGTTTTACTACGTTAAAGCCGCTACATAAATGCAAATTGTTGTTACTGAGAAAAGTAAGCGAAGTGCCTCAGCCTAGCATGCAGGACTTTAATCGGTTTGAAAAGAGTGAGACATTCAGCTGGAAATGATTAAGGTCAATTTTCTTCTGCCCTGTTGTCAAATATACGAGAAAACCAATTGCATCTCAGAGGAAAAAATCTCCAAAACTGCTCTTGAACAGCACTGTACGTGAAGTTCCTCGAAGCCTTTTCCAGGGTCTGTACCTGCTATTCCGGAAGACGGAACAATCATCTAAAATTCATGCCAATTCTGCACTCCGATATCCTTTAATCAATGACCAGGGTTGTTGAGGGCAAACCACTCCAAGAAAAACCTGGTTTCCTTCGATTCCAGAACTACTATTAACATATTCTCCATTTTAAGAGCTCGGCTGATATTGTTAGGAAAGATCTTGGTTTTGTGAATGAGAATTGCTTCTGGTAATGTTGCAGAATGTTGTTGTCCTTCACACTTACTGATGGATGGCGTGTTCAGCATTGTACAACTCCTTCCCCCCCAAAACTTGGCAGCCCATGTCTTAACTCGCACCAAGTCCCGCTCACCCATCACTCCTGTGCTCGCTGACCTACACTGGCTCCCGGTTAAGCAATGCCTCGATTTCAAAATTCTCATCCTTGTTTATAAATCCCTCCATGGCCTCAACCCTCCCTATCTCTGTAATCTCCTTCAGCCCCACAACCCCCCGAGATGTCTGCGTTCCTCTAATTCTGCCCTCCTGAGCATCCCTGATTATAATCACTCAACCATCTGTGGCCGTGCCTTCAGCTGCCTGGGCCCCAAGCTTATAAGCAGGCCTCCCATGCTGTGCCAGCACTCTGGGGTCAGAATAAAGAGATTAAGGTCACACTTACTCAAGTCTACAGTACTCAGTCACATTGCTTTATTTGAGACATAACAACTGGCGACGAGTAATAGAGAACTCCCTGTCTCAACTGCTCCTTAAAACATACCTCTTTGACCAAGCTTTTGGTCACCTGCACTAATTTCTACTTTTGTTGGCTCGGTGTCAAACTTTTTATCTCATTATACTCCTGTGAAGCGCCTTGGGACATTTCGCTATGTTAAAGGCATTAGACCGAGGCCCTGTCTGTTATGTATGAAACTCCTTGTAACCAGCATTCTACCGCCACCAGAGGGTGCATCTGTTGGAGTCCCAAGGGATCCAGCATCCCTTGGGTGCACTGCATATAAGCAGGCCTCCCATGCTGTGCCAGCACTCTGGAGTCAGAATAAAGAGATTAAGGTCACACTTACTCAAGTCTACAGTACTCAGTCACATTGCTTTATTTGAGACATAACAACTGGCGACGAGTAATAGATAACGAACCATCATGTGAAAATGCAGAGAACTGTTGATATCCTGGAGGAATTCTCAGAAGGTGATGATTGGGAAGCCTTCGTGGAGTGACTCGACCAATACTTCGTGGCCAACGGGCTGGAAGGGGACGAGAACGCTGCCAAACGAAGGGCGATCTTCCTCACCGTCTGCGGGGCAACAACCTATGGCCTCATGAAGAATCTTCTTGCTCCGGTGAAACCAACAACCAAATCGTATGAAGAACTGTGTACACTGGTCCGGGAGCACCTAAATCCGAAGGAGAGTGTTCTGATGGCAAGGTATCGATTCTTTATATGTCAACGGTCTGAAGGCCAGGAAGTGGCGAGCTGAACTAAGGCGCCTTGCAGGACATTGCGAATTTGATGGATTCCTGGAGCAAATGCTAAGAGACTTTTTTGTGCTTGGCATTGGCCATGAGGTTATCCTTCGCAAACTATTGACTGTTGAAACACCAAACCTAAGCAAAGCCATAACAATAGCCCAGGCATGTATGTCCACCAGCGATAACACCAAACAAATTTTGTAGCATAAAGATGCATCGGTAAGTACTGTACACAAAGTAACGTCGTTTTCAGGCAGGAATGCATATGGCAGAACGTACACGCCTGCAACTGCACGACCTCAGATGACTCAGAGTCCGCCATCAAGTGTGAATGCGAGGCAATTAACACCTAGTTGGCGCTGCGGAGGTGATCATCGAGCCCATCAATGCCGCTTCAAACACTATGCGTGCAAAGGCTGTGGAACTATGGGAGACCTCCAGCGAATGCGCAGACGAGCTGCAAACCCTGCAAACCACCATGTTGTAGAGGAAGACCGATCCAGGGCGGATCAAACTGAATAGAGACTCGAACCGAGGAGGCAGAAGTGTATGGGGTACACACCTTCACCACAAAATGTCCACCGATCATGTTAAAAGTTGAACTGAATGGAATTCCAGTATCCATGGAATTAGACACGGGTGAGAGTCAGTCCATCATGAGCAAAAAGGCCTTTGAGAGGCTGTGGTGCAACAAGGCACAAAGGCCCAAGCTGAGCCCTATTCATACCAAGCTGAGGACTTACATTAAAGAGCTGATCCCTGTAATTGGCAGTGCAGCAGTAAAAGTCTCCTATGATGAAGCAGTACACGAACTACCACTATGGATTGTACCAGGAGATGGCCCCACACTGTTCGGCAGAAGCTGGCTGGGAAAAATCCGCTGGAACTGGGATGACATCCAAGCGCTTTCGTCCGTCGACAATGCCTCATGTGCCCAGGCTTTGAGCAAGTTCCCATTGTTGTTTGAGCCAAGCATCGGAATTTCTCTGGTGCGAAGGTGCAGATCCACTTGGTTCCCGGTACAAGACCCATCCACCACAAGGCACATGTGGTGCCATACATGATGCGAGAGAAAGTGGAGATCGAGCTGGACAGGCTGCAACGAGAGGGCATCATCACACCGGTTGAGTTCAACGAGTGGGCCAGTCTGATTGTTCCGGTTCTCAAGGGCAATGGCACGGTCAGAATTTGTGGGGACTATAAAGTAACGATTAACCGTTTCTCGCTGCAGGACCAGTACTCGCTATACAAGGCAGATGACCTATTTGAAACGCTGGCAGGAGGGAAGATGTTCACCAAGTTGGACCTGACCTCGGCCTACATGATGCAGGAGCTGGCGGAATCTTCGAAAGGCCTCACCTGCATCAACACACACAAAGGTCTGTTCATCTACATTAGATGCTCGTTTGGGATTCGATCGGCCGCGGCTATTTTTCAAAGGAACATGGAGAATCTGCTAAAGTCAGTTCCGCGCACCTTGGTTTTCCAGGACGACACATTGATCACAGGGTCAGGACACCATTGAACACTTGCAGAACCTGGAAGAGGCTCTAAGTCGGCTAGATCGTGTGGGTCTCAGGTTGAAACTCTCGACGATTGTTTTCCTGGCGCCAGAGGTTGAGTTCTTAGGGAGAAGAATTGCAGCAGACGGCATCAGACCCACCGACGCCAAGACGGAGGCCATCAAGAATGCGGCGAGACCACAGAATGTGACGGAGCAGCGGTCGTTCCTGGGATTCCTCAATTATTTTGGTAATTTCCTACCCGGGTTAAGCACCTTAGTCGAACCTCTACATGTGTTGCTACGCAAGGGAGATGACTGGGTATGGGGGAAATCTCAAGAGACTGCTTTTGAGAAAGCCAGAAATCTGTTACATAGAAACATAGAAAATAGGTGCAGGAGTAGGCCATTCATCCCTTCGAGCCTGCACCACCATTCAATATGATCATGGCTAATCATTCACCTCAGTACCCCTTTCCTGCTTTCTCGCCATACCCCTTGAACCCTTTAGCCGTAAGGGCCATATCTAACTCCCTCTTGAATATATCCAATGAACTGGCATCAACAACTATCTGCGGCAGGGAATTCCTCAGGTTAACAACTCTCTGAGTGAAGAAGTTTCTCCTCATCTCAGTCCTAAATGGCTTACCCCTTATCCTTAGACTGTGTCCCCTGGTTCTGGACTTCCCCAACATTGGGAACATTCTTCCTGCATCTAACCTGTCCAGTCCCGTCAGAATTTTATATGTTTCTATGAGAACCCCTCTCATCCTTCTAAACTCCAGTGAATAAAGGCCCAGTCGATCCAGTCTCTCTTCACATGTCAGTCCTGCCATCCCGGGAATCAGTCTGGTGAACTTCCGTTGCACTCCCTCAATAGCAAGAACGTCCTTCCTCAGATTAGGAGACCAAAACTGAACACAATATTCCAGGTGAGGCCTCACCAAGGCCCTGCACAACTGCAGTAAGATCTCGCTGCTCCGATATTCAAATTCCCTAGCTATGAAGGCCAACATACCATTTGCCTTCTTCACCGCCTGCAGTACCTGCATGCCAGCTTTCAATGATTGATGTACCATGACATCCAGGTCTCGTTGCACCTCCCCTTTTCCTAATCTGCCACCATTCAGCTAATATTCTGCCTTTGTGTTTTTGCCCCCAAAGTGGATAACCTCACATTTATCCACATTATACTGCATCTGCCATGCATTTGCCCACTCACCTAACCTGTCCAAGTCACCCTGCAGCCTCTTAGCGTCCTCCTCACAGCTCACACTGCCACTCAGCTTAGTGTCATCTGCAAACTTGGTGATGTGATGTGTAATGAGAAAGGACTTATTAGCAATCTTGTTGTGCGAGACCCCTTGGGGAAGAGTGACCACAACATGGCACAATTCTTTATTAAGATGGAGAGTGACACAGTTAATTCAGAAACTAGGGTCCTGAACTTAAGGAAAGGTAACTTCGATGGTTTGAGGCATGAACTAACATAGAAACATAGAAAATAGGTGCAGGAGTAGGCCATTCAGCCCTTCTAGCCTGCACCGCCATTCAATGAGTTCATGGCTGAACATGCAACTTCAGTACCCATTCCTGCTTTCTCGCCATACCCCTTGATCCCCCGAGTAGTAAGGACTTCATCTAACTCCCTTTTGAATATATTTAGTGAATTGGCCTCAACTAACTTCTGTGGTAGAGAATTCCACAGGTTCACCACTCTCTGGGTGAAGAAGTTTCTCCTCATCTCGGTCCTAAAGGGCTTACCCCTTATCCTTAGACTGTGACTCCTGGTTCTGGACTTCCTCAACATTGGGAACATTCTTCCTGCATCTAACCTGTCTAAACCCATCAGAATTTTAAACGTTTCTATGAGGTCCCCTCTCATTCTTCTGAACTCCAATGAATACAAGCCCAGTTGATCCAGTCTTTCTTGATAGGTCAGTCCCACCATCCCGGGAATCAGTCTGGTGAATCTTCACTGCACTCGCTCAATAGCAAGAATGTCCTTCCTCAAGTTAGGAGACCAAAACTGTACACAATACTCCAGGTGTGGCCTCACCAAGGCCCTGTACAACTGTAGCAACACCTTCCTGCCCCTGTACTCAAATCCCCTCGCTATGAAGGCCAACATGCCATTTGCTTTCTTAACCGCCTGCTGTACCTGCATGCCAACCTTCAATGACTGATGTACCATGACACCCAGGTCTCGTTGCACCTCCCCTTTTCCTAATTTGTCACCATTCAGATAATAGTCTGTCTCTCTGTTTTTACCACCAAAGTGGATAACCTCACATTTATCCACATTATACTTCATCTGCCATGCATTTGCCCACTCACCTAACCTATCCAAGTCACTGTGCAGCCTCATAGCATCCTCCTCACAGCTCACACTACCACCCAACTTAGTGTCATCTGCAAATTTGGAGATACTACATTTAATCCCCTTGTCTAAATCATTAATGTACAATGTAAACAGCTGGGGCCCCAGCACAGAACCTTGCGGTACCCCGCTAGTCACTGCCTGCCATTCTGAAAAGTACCCATTTACTCCTACTCTTTGCTTCCTGTCTGACAACCAGTTCTCCATCCACGTCAGCACACTACCCCCAATCCCATGTGCTGTAACTTTGCACATTAATCTCTTGTGTGGGACCTTGTCGAAAGCCTTCTGAAAGTCCAAATATACCACATCAACTGGTTCTCCCTTGTCCACTTTACTGGAAACATCCTCAAAAAATTCCAGAATGTTTGTCAAGCATGATTTCCCTTTCACAAATCCATGCTGACTTGGACCTATCATGTCACCATTTGCCAAATGCACTGCTATGACATCCTTAATAATTGATTCCATCATTTTACCCACTACTGAGGTCAGGCTGACCGGTCTATAATTCTCTGTTTTCTCCCTCCCTCCTTTTTTAAAAAGTGGGGTTACATTGGCAACCCTCCACTCGATAGGAACTGATCCAGAGTCAATGGAATGTTGGAAAATGACTGTCAATGCATCCGCTATTTCCAAGGCTACCTCCTTAAGTACTCTGGGATGCAGTCCATCAGGCCCTGGGGATTTATCGGCCTTCAATCCCATCAATTTCCCCAACACAATTTCCCGACTAATAAAGATTTTCCTCAGTTCCTCCTCCTTACTAGACCCTCTGACCCCTTTTATATCCGGAAGGTTGTTGGTGTCCTCCTTAGTGAATACCGAACCAAAGTACTTGTTCAATTGATCTGCCATTTCTTTGTTCCCCGTTATGACTTCCCCTGATTCTGACTGCAGGGGACCTACATTTGTCTTTACTAACCTTTTTCTCTTTACATACCTATAGAAACTTTTGCAATCCGCCTTAATGTTCCCTGCAAGCTTCTTCTCGTACTCCATTTTCCCTGCCCTAATCAAACCCTTTGTCCTCCTCTGCTGAGTTAGAAACATAGAAACATAGAAAAATAGGTGCAGGAGCAGGCCATTCAGCCCTTCTAGCCTGCACCGCCATTCAATGAGTTCATGGCTGAACATGAAACTTCAGTACCCCCTTCCTGCTTTCTCGCCATAACCCTTGATCCCCCGAGTAGTAAGGACTTCATCTAACTCCCTTTTGAATATATTTAGTGAATTGGCCTCAACTACTTTCTGTGGTAGAGAATTCCACAGGTTCACCACTCTCTGGGTGAAGAAGTTTCTCCTCATCTCGGTCCTAAATGGCTTACCCCTTATCCTCAGACTGTGACCCCTGGTTCTGGACTTCCCCAACATTGGGAACATTCTTTCTGCATCTAACCTGTCTAAACCCGTCAGAATTTTAAACGTTTCTATGAGGTCCCCTCTCATTCTTCTGAACTCCAGTGAATACAAGCCCAGTTGATCCAATCTTTCTTGATAGGTCAGTCCCGCCATCCCGGGAATCAGTCTGGTGAACCTTCGCTGCACTCCCTCAATAGCAAGAATGTCCTTCCTCAAGTTAGGAGACCAAAACTGTACACAATACTCCAGGTGTGGCCTCACCAAGGCCCTGTACAACTGTAGCAACACCTCCCTGCCCCTGTATTCAAATCCCCTCGCTATGAAGGCCAACATGCCATTTGCTTTCTTAACCGCCTGCTGTACCTGCATGCTAACCTTCAATGACTGATGTACCATGACACCCAGGTCTCGTTGCACCTTCCCTTTTCCTAATCTGTCACCATTCAGATAATAGTCTGTCTCTCTGTTTTTACCACCAAAGTGGATAACCTCACATTTATCCACATTATACTTCATCTGCCATGCATTTGCCCACTCACCTAACCTATCCAAGTCACTCTGCAGCCTAATAGCATCCTCCTCGCAGCTCACACTGCCACCCAACTTAGTGTCATCCGCAAATTTGGAGATACTGCATTTAATCCCCTCGTCTAAATCATTAATGTACAATGTAAACAGCTGGGGCCCCAGCACAGAACCTTGCGGCACTCCACTAGTCACTGCCTGCCATTCTGAAAAGTACCCGTTTACTCCTACTCTTTGCTTCCTGTCTGACAACCAGTTCTCAATCCACGTCAGCACACTACCCCCAATCCCATGTGCTTTAACTTTGCACATTAATCTCTTGTGTGGGACCTTGTCGAAAGCCTTCTGAAAGTCCAAATATACCACATCAACTGGTTCTCCTTTGTCCACTTTACTGGAAACATCCTCAAAAAATTCCAGAAGATTTGTCAAGCATGATTTCCCTTTCACAAATCCATGCTGACTTGGACCTATCATGTCACCATTTTCCAGATGCACTGCTATGACATCCTTAATAATTGATTCCATCATTTTACCCACTACTGAGGTCAGGCTGACCGGTCTATAATTCCCTGTTTTCTCTCTCCCTCCTTTTTTAAAAAGTGGGGTTACATTGGCTACCCTCCACTCCATTGGAACTGATCCAGAGTCAATGGAATGTTGGAAAATGACTGTCAATGCATCCGCTATTTCCAAGGCCACCTCCTTAAGTACTCTAGGATGCAGTCCATCAGGCCCTGGGGATTTATCGGCCTTCAATCCCATCAATTTCCCCAACACAATTTCCCGACTAATAAAGATTTCCCTCAGTTCCCCCTCCTTACTAGACCCTCTGACCCCTTTTATATCCGGAAGGTTGTTTGTATCCTCCTTAGTGAATACCGAACCAAAGTACTTGTTCAATTGGTCTGCCATTTCTTTGTTCCCCGTTATGACTTCCCCTGATTCTGACTGCAGGGGACCTACGTTTGTCTTCACCAACATTTTTCTCTTTACATACCTATAGAAACTTTTGCAATCCGCCTTAATGTTCCCTGCAAGCTTCTTCTCGTACTCCATTTTCCCTGCCCTAATCAAACCCTTTGTCCTCCTCTGCTGAGTTCAAAATTTCTCCCAGTCCCCAGGTTCGCTGCTATTTCTGGCCAATTTGTATGCCACTTCCTTGGCTTTAATACTATCCCTGATTTCCCTAGATAGCCACGGTTGAGCCACCTTCCCTTTTTTATTTTTACGCCAGACAGGAATGTACAATTGTTGTAATTCATCCATGCGGTCTCTAAATGTCTGCCATTGCCCATCCACAGTCAACCCCCTAAGTATCATTCGCCAATCTATCCTAGCCAATTCACGCCTCATACCTTCAAAGTTACCCTTCTTTAAGTTCTGGACCATGGTCTCTGAAATTACTGTTTCATTCTCCATCCTAATGCAGAATTCCACCATATTATGGTCACTCTTCCCCAAGGGGCCTCGCACAATGAGATTGCTAATTAATCCTCTCTCATTACACAACACCCAGTCTAAGATGGCCTCCCCCCTAGTTGGTTCCTCAACATATTGGTCTAGAAAACCATCCCTTATGCACTCCAGGAAATCCTCCTCCACCGTATTGCTTCCAGTTTGGCTAGCCCAATCTATGTGCATATTAAAGTCATCCATTATAACTGCTACACCTTTATTGCATGCACCCCTAATTTCCTGTTTGATGCCTATCCAACATCCCTATTACTGTTTGGAGGTCTGTACACAACTCCTACTAACGTTTTTTGCCCTTTGGTGTTCTGCAGCTCTACCCATATAGATTCCACATCATCCAAGCTAATGTCTTTCCTAACTATTGCATTAATCTCCTCTTTAACCAGCAATGCTACCCCACCTCCTTTTCCTTTTATTCTATCCTTCCTGAATGTTGAATACCCCTGAATGTTGAGTTCCCAGCCCTGATCATCCTGGAGCCACGTCTCCGTAATCCCAATCACATCATATTTGTTAACATCTATTTGCACAATTAATTCATCCACCTTATTGCGGATACTCCTTGCATTAAGACACAAAGCCTTCAGGCTTGTTTTATTAACACCCTTTGTCCTTTTAGAATTTTGCTGTACAGTGGCCCTTTTTGTTCTTTGCCTTGGGTTTCTCTGCCCTCCACTTTTCCTCATCTCCTTTCTGTCTTTTGCTTTTGTCTCCTTTTTGTTTCCCTCTGTCTCCCTGCATTGGTTCCCATCCCCCTGCCATATTAGTTTAAATCCTCCCCAACAGCACTAGCAAACACTCCCCCTAGGACATTGGTTCCGGTCCTGCCCAGGTGCAGACCGTCCGGTTTGTACTGGTCCCACCTCCCCCAGAACCGGTCCCAATGCCCCAGGAATTTGAATCCCTCCCTGCTGCACCACTGCTCAAGCCACGTATTCATCTGCGCTATCCTGCGATTCCTACTCTGACTATCACGTGGCACTGGTAGCAATCCCGAGATTACTACTTTTGAGGTCCTACTTTTTAATTTAGCTCCTAGCTCCTTAAATTCGTTTCGTAGGACCTCATCCCTTTTCTTACCTATGTCGTTGTCACCAATGTGCACCACGACAACTGGCTGTTCTCCCTCCCATTTCAGAATGTCCTGCACCCGCTCCGAGACATCCTTGACCCTTGCACCAGGGAGGCAACATACCATCCTGGAGTCTCGGTTGCGGCCGCAGAAACGCCTATCTATTCCCCTCACAATTGAATCCCCTATCACTATCGCTCTCCCACTCTTTTTCTTGCTCTCCTGTGCAGCAGAGCAGAGTTCTAAATTTCTCCCAGTCCCCGGGTTCGCTGCTATTTCTGGCCAATTTGTATGCCACTTCCTTGGCTTTAATACTATCCCTGATTTCCCTTGATAGCCACGGTTGAGCCACCTTCCCTTTTTTATTTTTACACCAGACAGGAATGTACAATTGTTGTCGTTCATCCATGCGGTCTCTAAATATCTGCCATTGCCCATCCACAGTCAACCCCTTAAGTATCATTCGCCAATCTATCCTAGCCAATTCACGCCTCATACCTTCAAAGTTACCCTTCTTTAAGTTCTGGACCATGGTCTCTGAATTAACTGTTTCATTCTCCATCCTAATGCAGAATTCCACCATATTATGGTCACTCTTCCCCAAGGGGCCTCGCACAATGAGATTGCTAATTAATCCTCTCTCATTACACAACACCCAGTCTAAGATGGCCTCCCCCCTAGTTGGTTCCTTGACATATTGGTCTAGAAAACCATCCCTTATGCACTCCAGGAAATCCTCCTCCACTGTATTGCTTCCAGTTTGGCTCGCCCAATCTATGTGCATATTAAAGTCACCCATTATAACTGCTGCACCTTTATTGCATGCACCCCTAATTTCCTGTTTGATGCCTATCCAACATCACTACTACTGTTTGGAGGTCTGTACACAACTCCCACTAATGTTTTTTGCCCTTTGGTGTTCTGCAGCTCTACCCATATAGATTGCACATCATCCAAGCTAATGTCCTTCCTAACTATTGCATTAATCTCCTCTTTAACCAGCAATGCTACCCCACCTCCTTTTCCTTTTATTCTATCCTTCCTGAATGTTGAATACCCCTGGATGTTGAGTTCCCAGCCCTGATCATCCTGGAGCCACATCTCCGTAATCCCAATCACATCATATTTGTTAACATCTATTTGCACAGTTAATTCATCCACCTTATTGCGGATACTCCTTGCATTAAGACACAAAGCTTTCAGGCTTGTTTTTTTAACACCCTTTGTCCTTTTAGAATTTTGCTGTACAGTGGCCCTTTTTGTTCTTTGCCTTGGGTTTCTCTGCCCTCCACTTTTCCTCATCTCCTTTCTGTCTTTTGCTTTTGCCTCCTTTTTGTCTCCCTCTGCCTCCCTGCATTGGTTCCCATCCCCCTGCCAGATTAGTTTAACTCCTCCCCAACAGCACTAGCAAACACTCCCCCTAGGACATTGGTTCCGGTCCTGCCCAGGTGCAGACCGTCCGGTTTGTACTGGTCCCACCTCCCCCAGAACCGGTTCCAATGCCCCAGGAATTTGAATCCCTCCCTGCTGCACCACTGCTCAAGCCACGTATTCATCTGCGCTATCCTGCGATTCCTACTCTGACTAGCACGTGGCACTGGTAGCAATCCCGAGATTACTACTTTTGAGGTCCTACTTTTTATGTTCCAACAAAGTGCTTGTTCTGTATGACCCATGTAAACGTTTAGTGCTTGCTTTAAATGCGTCTTCATACGGGGTTGGGTGTGTGTTACAACAAGCAAATGAATCGGGAACATTGCAACCGGTCGCTTATGCATCCAGGAGTTTGTCCAAGGCCGAAAGGGCCTACAGCATGATTGAAAAAGAAGCTCTGGCATGTGTTTACAGGGCGAAAAAAATGCATCAGTATCTGTTTGGGCTTAAGTTCGAGTTAGAAACTGACCATAAGCCGCTCATATCGCTATTCTCAGAGAGCAAAGGTAATAATACCAATGCCTCTGCTCGCATCCAAAGATGGGCGCTCATGCTGTCTGCATATAACTATGTAATTTGCCACAGACCAGGCACAAAGAACTGCACTGATGCTCTCAGTCGGCTACCATTGCCCACCACTGGGATGGAAATGCCACAGCTGCAGACTTGCTCTTGGTGATGGATACATTTGAAAACGAAAAGTCAACCGTTACGGCCTGCCAGATCAGGACCTGGACCAGCCAGGATCCTTTACTGTCCCTACTAAAAACCTGTGTCCTGCATGGGAGCTGGTCCAGTGTCCCAGTGGAGATGCATGAAGAGATCAAGCCGTTCCAGCGGCGCAAAGATGAAATGTCCATACTGGCGGACTGTCTTTTGTGGGGTAATCGCGTGGTTTTGCCTAAGAAAGGCAGGGTAACATTCATACGCGACCTACACAGTATCCACCAGGGATGGTAATGATGAAAGCTATCGCCAGATCCCATGTGTGGTGGCCCGGCATTGACTCAGATTTGGAGTCTTGTGTGTTCCAATGCAACACTTGCTCTCAACTGAGCAATGCACCCAGGTAGGCACCGCTAAGTTTGTGGTCATGGCCCCCCAAACCGTGGTCTAGGATCCACGTTGACTTTGATGGCCCATTTCTCGGCAAAATGTTTTTGGTTGTTGTGGATGCTTATTCAAAATGGATTGAGTGTGTAATAATGTCTGTAAGCATGTCCACTGCCACCATCGAAATCCTACGAGCCATGTTTGCCACGCATGGCCTGCCTGATGTCCTTGTCAGCGACAATGGACTGTGCTTCACCAGTGCTGAATTCAAGGAATTCATGACCCGCAATGGGATCAAGCACGTCACATCTGCCCCGTTCAAACCCGCATCTAACGGCCAGGTAGAATGGGCAGTCCAAAGCTTGAAACGTGTGTCAGAAAGCTCCCTGCAGACCCGCCTGTCCTGAGTCCCGTTCAGCTACCGCACAAGACCCCACTCGCTTACCGGGGTTCCCCCTGCCGAACTGCTCATGAAAGGGGCACTCAAAATAAGGCTCTCTCTAGTCCACCCTGGACTCCATGATCATGTCGAGGGCAGACGGCATCAACAAAGCATGTACCATGATCGCGCAAATTTGTCACGCGATATTGAAGTCAATGACTCTGTATTTGTACTCAACTATGGACATGGTCCCAAATGGTGTGCTGGCACTGTCGTAGCCAAAGAAGGGAGTTGGGAGGTCAAACTTGCAAATGGATTAACTTACAGAAAGCCTTTGGACCAAACCAAACTGCGATTCACAGACAACCACGAGCAACCTGAAGAGGACACCACCAACTTCGACCCTCCAACACACACACAAGTGGCAACCAGCATCACGGTTGACCATGAAGCTGAACCCATCATCCCCAGCAGCCCAGCAAGGCCAGCTGCGCAGTAGGCCAGCGAAGGCCCAACCAACTCACCTGCACCTGTGTTTGTACCGAGACGATCGACTCGGGAGTGGAAAGCCCCAGATCGTCTCACCCTGTTAATAAGTGTACTATTGACTTTGGAGGGGGGAGTGATGTTATGTATGCAACACCTTGTAACCAGCATTCTACCGCCACCAGAGGGCGCATCTGTTGGAGACCCAAGGGTCCCAGCATCCCTTGGGAGCACTGCATATAAGCAGGCCTCCCATGCTGTGCCAGCACTCTGGGGTCAGAATAAAGAGACTAAGGTCACACTTACTCAAGTCTACAGTACTCAGTCACATTGCTTTATTTGAGACATAACACTGTCTGCCTTCTTGGGGGACGTAAAATATCCCTTGGCACTATTTTGAAGAAGAGCAGGGGAGTTAACCCCAGTGTCCTGGCCAATATTTATCCCTCAATCAACATCACTAAAACAGATTATCTGGTCATTATCACATTGCTGTTTGTGGGAGCTTGCTGTGCGTAAGTTGGTTGTCACGTTTCCCACATTACAACAGTGACAACACACCCAAAGTACTTCAATGGTTGTAAAGCGCTTTGAGAAGTCTGGTGGTTGTGAAAGGCGCTATATAAATGCAAGTCTTTCTTTTTCTTTCTTTACTGTCTTTCCCACCCTGTGTCATTGTACATCACGCAGTGTGCAGCAGCAGAACTGCACAGTCCGAGGCACAGCTCCCGAGACCCACCGCAGTATAAGCCTGTGTGGCTGCTCTAAGGAAACTTGACAATGGGTTTAACTCCACCGACACTGGGCCAACCAGAATGTGCCACCAGCTGCAGTTATGTGCACACGTTGTCTGTCACGTTCCCCACATTACAACAGTAACTACACTCCCAAAGTACTTCAATGGCTGTAAAGCACTTTGAGACATCCGGTGGTCATGAAAGGCGCTATATAAATGCAAGTCTTTCTTTTTATCATATAAATACAAGTTGTTGTTGTTTTGTGATACTGGTTATTTAGAGGCAGACGAAAGGAAACAGTCACGAGCTCCCGTGACAATAGCAGCAGGCCCCTCCTGAACCACTGTTTTCTTACCACAGGGTAAGAATCCCCTTGCTCTCCCACTGGCCTTCCGACTGTTCCAGCCTCGCGGGCTTACTAGCATCACTCCTATCTCTCATCCTCATTCTCCTCGCCCACTCTGGTTTTCCGTATTGCTCCACTGCTGCTTGGCACCAGGGTGCTGGGCTCCTCCCGACTCCCTCCAAGGGAGGCTGCGGAGGTACGCACACTGTCGCTCCAGAGTGCTGCCGCCACCCCCAGATGTGGCACAGCGGCACAATCCCGTCCCTGGGGTGACCACCGACAGGCAAATCACAGCTTCCAGCACACACGCGTCAAATTAAGAACAATTCATGAAAGGCTAGCATTACAAAAGCAAATTCCTGCCCCGTTACCGTTAAAACTGGGGGAGAAATTGGGTCGGTTAGCACCTCTAGAAAGGGTCGGAACAGGGGTGCTAAAGGGTGAGAAGCAGCGAGGGTGAGTTCGTGCTGCTCGGCGAATTCAGTGGGCTGGCACCTGCGGTACCACTGGGCAGGCCACATTGTCCGCATGCCAGACACGAGACTCCCAAAGTCAGCGCTCGACTCGGAATTTCTTCACGGCAAACGAGCCAAAGGTGGGCAATGGAAACGTTATAAGGACACCCTCAAAGCCTCCCTGACAAAGTGCGACATCCCCACCGACACCTGGGAGTCCCTGGCCAAAGATTGCCCTAAGTGGAGGCAGTGCATCTGGGAGGGAGCTGAGCACCTCGAGTCTCATCGCCGAGAGCATGCAGAAACCAAGCGCAGGCAGCGGAAAGAGCGTGCGGCAAACCTGTCCCACCCACCCCTTCCCTCAACGACTATCTGTCCCACCTGTGACAGGGACTGTGGTTCTCGTATTGGACTGTTCAGCCACCTAAGGACTCATTTTTAGAGTGGAAGCAAGTCTTCCTCGATTGTGAGGGACTGCCCATGATGGTGCTGAGCAGTAACGCTGGGAGTGTGGTGCCGATGTGCAATGCCCCCAGCTTCGACAGCGATGCGATATTTGCTTGGAGCGGCATCTATTAGCACCTCCTAGTGAGACCGCCAGAGAAAGCGGGCGGGCCAAGCTGTCCCAGGGCGCTAAGGGAAAGGAATGATTGAAAAAGGTAAGTGTAAGTGACGTTGATATTTCTGCGATTCACCTTTTATTGGGGGGGAGTACTTTGTCGGGAACATTTTTTGTGCTGATTTTTTTTTCACAGGGAGGTCTCACTTAGGGCGCTCCGAACCCGGCTCCTTAGCAACGGGTTGTCAGTTGCTCAGCCGGCCTAGCGCCCTGAGAGAAGTGTGGAATGCCTCCCTTAGCGCTCCGCTCAACTCTCAGGGCCCAGCAACCGAATTTTTGGCTGCCGTCGCAAACCATTTTCCGGTGGAAAATTAACCGACCCTCCACCATTAGCGTCCTAAGAAGCCTCCAACCGAATTTCCACCCCAAAGATCTTCCAGGTCTCTGATGGACATTCTCCTTCAGCTGTCCCGTTAATATTGCCGCTGCCTTTGAAGCTCAGGAAGCACTGAGTCTTCTTCTGAGTTGTTCAAAGGGAAATGACGCTCTGTTATGCTGCCCTTCCCTCCCCCCCCAGCCCCCGCCTTCCTCCACACAGTGCCCTCCGATACACACTTCCCCCCAGACCCGCCTTCCTCCACACAGTGCCCTCCGATACACACTCCCCCCCAGACCCGCCTTCCTCCACACAGTGCCCTCCGATACACACTTCCCCCCAGACCCCGCCTTCCTCCACACAGTGCCCTCCGATACACACTCCCCCCAGACCCGCCTTCCTCCACACAGTGCCCTCCGATACACACTTCCCCCCAGACCCCGCCTTCCTCCACACAGTGCCATCCGATACACACTCTCCCCCAGACCCGCCTTCCTCCACACAGTGCCATCCGATACACACTCTCCCCCAGACCCGCCTTCCTCCACACAGTGCCCTCCGATACACACTCCCCCCCAGACCCCGCCTTCCTCCACACAGTGCCCTCCGATACACACTCTCCCCCAGACCCGCCTTCCTCCACACAGTGCCCTCCGATACACACTCCCCCCCAGACCCCGCCTTCCTCCACACAGTGCCCTCCGATACACACTCCCCCTCAGACCCGCCTTCCTCCACACAGTGCCCTCCGATACACACTCCCCCCCCGACCCGCCTTCCTCCACACAGTGCCCTCCGATACACACTCCCCCCCAGACCCGCCTTCCTCCACACAGTGCCCTCCGATACACACTCCCCCCCAGACCCCGCCTTCCTCCACACAGTGCCCTCCGATACACACTCCCCCTCAGACCCGCCTTCCTTCACACAGTGCCATCCGATACACACTCCCCCTCAGACCCGCCTTCCTCCACACAGTGCCCTCCGATACACACTCCCCCCAGACCCGCCTTCCTCCACACAGTGCCCTCCGATACACACTCCCCCCCAGACCTGCCTTCCTCCACACAGTGCCCTCCAATACACACTCCCCCCCAGACCCGCCTTCCTCCACACAGTGCCCTCCAATACACACTCCCCCCAGACCCGCCTTCCTCCACACAGTGCCCTCCGATACACATTGCTCCCTGTCAGTGCTGGGAGAGGAAGATCAGCACCACATTCCCTGAACTTTTATTGCACAAAACCAACTGTTCATGCACTATATAAAGAGTGCGGTAACCCAGTGCTTACATTTTCAAATATGATTATGACAGGTTGTGAAATTGAATTTAATAAAACTTGTGATTTATGGGCTGGCACTAGAACATGGCAATGAAATCTGCCAGATTGTCATAATGCACAAATGTTCATTAATGTCCTTCAGGGAAACGCAAGCAAGTGCCACCCCTACCTAGTCTGGCCTACATGTCCCACACTATGGTGTAGAAACACGGGTGCTAAGCGACCTCTTAAGTCCCCAAAATGGCGGGCAGGAAATACACACCCAATTCCAACTGCAAGTGTAAGGACAAACAAGAGCTGTCTTTTACCCACATCTGAAGCAAACGTTAGGCCCCTTGTATACAAGAACATGAGAATTAGGAGCACGAGTCGGCCATTCGGCCCCTCGAACATGCTCCGCCATTCAATAAGATCATGGCTGATCTTCTATGCTAACTCCACTTTCCTGTCCGATCCCCATATCCCTTGATTCCCTTAATATTCAAAAATCTGTCAATCTCTGTCTTGAATATACTCAAAGACTGAGCCTCCACAGCCCTCTGGGGTAGAGAATTCCAAAGATTCACCACCCTCTGAGTGAAGAAGTTTTCCTCATCTCAGTCCTAAATGGCCGACCCCTTATTCTGAGACTGTGACCCTTGGTTCTAGACTCCACAGCCAGAGGAAACATTCTCCCTGCATCTACCCTGTCAAGCCCTGTAAGAACTTTGTTATCATCATCATCATAGGCAGTCCTTCAAAATCGAGGAAGAAAAGTGAGTTCTCAGGTGACTGTACAGTCCAATACGGGAATTACAGTCTCTGTCACAGGTGGGACACCACAGCTGCTGAAGGAAAGGGTGGGTGGGACTGGTTTGCCGCACGCTCCTTCTGCTGTCTGTGCTTGATTTCTGCATGCTCTCGGCAACGAGACTCGAGGTGCTCAATGCCCTCCCGGATGCTCTTCCTCCACTTAGGGCAGTCTTGGGCCAGGGATTCCCAGGTGCCGGTGGGGATGTTGCACTTTATCAAGGAGGCTTTGAGGATGTCCTTGAAACATTTCCTCTGCCCACCTGGGGCTCGCTTGCTGTGTAGGAGTTCCGAGTAGAGTGCTTGCTTCGGGAGTCTCATGTCGGGCATGCAGACGATGTGGCCCACCCAACGGAGCTGGTTGAGCGTGGTCAGTGCTTCGATGCTGGGGATGTTGACCTGAGTGAGAACACTGATGTTGGTGGTCTATCCTCCCAGGGGATTTGCAGGATCTTGCGGAGACAGCGCTAATGGTATTTCTCCAGTGCTTTGAGGTATCTACTGTATATGGACCACATCTCTGAGCCATATAGGAGGGAGGGTATCACTATGCCCTGTATGTTTCAATGAGATCACCTCACACTCTTCTAAACTCGAGAGAATATAGTCCTAGTCTACTCAATCTCTCCTCATAGGACAATCCCCCCCCATCCCAGGAATCAGTCTGATGAGCCTTCGTTGCACTCCCTCTATGGCAATTATATCCTTCCTTAGGTAAGGAGACCAAAATTATACACAATACTCCAGGTGCGGTCTCACCAGGGCCCTATATAATTGCAATAAGATGTCTTTACTCTTATACTCATGCAAATGAGGTGCCTAATGCCAGCTTCAGTTTCCCCGCTGCAATATTGGTTTGCCCTGATCCGGCATCTCCCGTTCCTACAGAGCCGACCTCCACAGTCACTGATATCACTCCCCCGAGCCCCACCATCAAATACCAGTGGGTCGCTACAGTGTTGGCACATGTCCGAACTTCCAGCACTTATCTGTCCGTCTCCTCCTGCCATGCTGTTGATATGGGAATGAGAGCTGAGGCCCAATATCCGGGGCTCCTCGGACCCTACCATTCGTGTGCAGGGTAAGTACCCTGCACAGGGTGGGAGCACCCACAAAATGGGAGCTCCTGAATTTCTAGGCCTACGTGGTCCACTCAATAACCTCAGGACAACAAGGGATGGGCAATAAATGCAGCCTTGCCAGTTTGCCCACATCCTAAGAGCAAATATATCACAGTTAAATAGTTCACCCTTCTCTTAACCGATAAGAGGTTACGGGGAGCGGGCAGGGAAGTGGACCTGAGTCCATGATCGGATCAGCCATGATCGTATTAAATGGCAAAACAGGCTCGAGGGGCCGTGTAGAAACACAGAAACATAGAAAATAGGTGCAGGAGTAGGCCATTTGGCCCTTCAAGCCTGCACCACCACTCAATAAGATCATGGCTGATCATTCACCTCAGTACCCCTTTCCTGCTTTATCTACATACCCCTTGATCCCTTTAGCCGTAAGGGTCATATCTAACCCCCTCTTGAATATATCCAATGAACTGGCATCAACAACTCTCTGCGGTAGGGAATTCCACAGGTTAACAACTCTCTGAGTGAAGAAGTTTCTCCTCATCTCAGTCCTAAATGGCTTATCCCTTATCCTTAGACTGTGTCCCCTGGTTTTGGATTTCCCCAACATCGGAAGCATTCTTTCTGCATCTAACCTGTCCAGTCCCGTCAGAATTTTATATGTTTCTATGAGATCCCCTCTCATCCTTCTAAACTCCAGTGAATAAAGGCCCAGTCGATCCAGTCTCTCCTCATATGTCAGTCCAGCCATCCCGGGAATCAGTCTGGTGAACCTTCGCTGCACTCCCTCAATAGCAAGAACATCCTTCCTCAGATTAGGAGAGCAAACCTGAACACAATATTCCAGGTGAGGCCTCACCAAAGCCCTGTACAACTGCAGTAAGACCTCACTGCTCCTATACTCAAAACCCCCTAGCTATCAAGGCCAACATACCATTTGCCTTCTTCACCGCCTGCTGAACCTGCATGCCAACTTTCAATGACTGATGTACCATGATACCCAGGTCTCATTGCACCTCCCCTTTTCCTAATCTGCCGCCATTCAGATAATATTCTGACTTTGTGTTTTTGCCCCCAAAGTGGATAACCTAACATTTATCCACATTATACTGCATCTGCCATGCATTTGCCCACTCACCTAACCTGTCCAAGTCACCCTGCAGCCTCTTAGCATCCTCCTCACAGCTCACACCGCCACCCAGTTTAGTGTCATCTGCAAACTTGGAGATATTACACTCAATTCCTTCATCCAAATCGTTAATGTATATTGTAAAGAGCTGGGGTCCCAGCTCTGAGCCCTGCGGCACCCCACTAGTCACTGCCTGCCATTCTGAATAGGACTCGTTTATCCCGACTCTCTGCTTCCTGTCTGCCAACCAGTTCTCTATCCACATCAGTACATTACCCCCAATATCATGAGCTTTAATTTTGCACACGAATCTCTTCTGTGGGACCTTTCAAAAGCCTTTTGAAAGTCCAAATACACCACATCCACTGGTTCTCCCTTGTCCACTCTACTAGTTACATCCTCAAAAAATTCCAGAAGATTTATCAAGCATGATTTCCCTTTCATAAATCCATGCTGACTTGGACCGATCCTGTCACTGCTTTCCAAATGCGCTGCTATTTCATCTTTAATAATTGATTCCAACATTTTCCCCACTACTGATGTCAGGCTAACCCGTCTATAATTACCCGTTTTCTCTCTCTCTCCTTTTTTAAAAAGTGGTGTTACATTAGCTACCCTCCAGTTCGTAGGAACTGATCCAGAGTCGATAGACTGTTGGAAAATGATCACCAATGCATCCACTATTTCTAGGGCCACTTCCTTAAGTACTCTGGGATGCAGACTATCAGGCCCCGGGGATGTATCGGCCTTCAATCCCATCAATTTCCCTAACACAATTTCCCGCCTAATAAGGATATTCTTCAGTTCCTCCTTCTCACTAGACCCTCGGTCCCCTAGTACTTCCGGAAGGTTATTTGTGTCTTTCTTTGTGAAGACAGAACCAAAGTATTTGTTCAACTGGTCTGCCATTTCTTTGTTCCCCATTATAAATTCACTTGAATCTGACTGTAAGGGACCCACTTTTGTCTTCACTAATCTTTTTCTCTTCACATATCTATAGAAGCTTTTGCAATCAGTTTTTATGTTCCCGGCAAGCTTCCTCTCATACTCTATTTTCCCCCTCCTAATTAAACCCTTTGTCCTCCTCTGCTGAATTATAAATTTTTCCCAGTCCTCAGGTTTGCTGCTTTTTCTGGCCAATTTATATGCCTCTTCCTTGGATTCAACACTATCTTTCATTTCCCTTGTTAGCCACGGTTGAGTCACCTTCCCCATTTTATTTTTACGCCAGACAGGGATGTACAATTGTTGAAGTTCATCCAGGTGATCTTTAAAAGTTTGCCATTGTCTATCCACCGTCAACCCTTTAAGTATCATTTGCCAGTCTATTCTAGCCAATTCATGTCTCATACCATCGAAGTTACCTTTCCTTAAGTTCAGGACCCTAGACTCTGAATTAACTGTGTCACTCTCCATCTTAATAAAGAATTCTACCATATTATGGTCACTCTTTTCCAAGGGGCCTTGCACAACAAGATTGCTAATTAGTCCTTTCTCATTGCACATCAACCAGTCTAGGATGGCCAGCCCTCTAATTGGTTCCTCGACGTATTGGTCCAGAAAACCATCCCTAATACACTCCAGGAAATGCTCCTCCACCCGTATTGCTACCAGTTTGGTTAGCCCAATCAATATGTAGTTTAAAGTCGCCCATGATGACTGCTGTACCTTTATTCCATGCATCCCTAATTTCTTGTTTGATGCTGTCCCCAACCTCACTACTACTGTTTGGTGGTCTGTACACAGCTCCCACTCGCATTTTCTGCCCTTTGGTATTCCGCAGCTCCACCCATACAGATTCCACATCATCTAAGCTAATGTTCTTCCTTACTATTGCGTTAATTTCCTCTTTAACAGCAATACTACCTTACCTCCTTTTCCTTTCTGTCTATCCTTCCTGAATGTTGAATACCCCTGGATGTTGAGTTCCCAGCCTTGGTCACCTTGGAGCCAAGTCTCCGTGATGCCAATTATATCACATTCATTCATTGCTGCCTGTACAATTAATTTGTCCACCTTATTACGAATACTCCTCGCATTGAGGTGCAGAGCCTTCAGGCTTGTCTTTTTAACACACTTTGCACTTTTAGAATTTTGCTGTAATGTGGCCCTTTTTGATTTTTGCCTTGGTTTCTCTGCCCTCCACTTTTACTTTTCTTCTTTCTATCTTTTGCTTCTGCCCCTATTTTACTTCCCTCTGTCTCCCTGCATAGGTTCCCATCCCCCTGCCATATTAGTTTAACCCCTCCCCAACAACACTAGCAAACACTCCCCCTCGGACATTGGGTCTGGTCCTGCCCAGGTGCAGACCGTCCGGTTTGTACTGGTCCCACCTCCCCCAGAACCGGTTCCAATGTCCCAGGAATTTGAATCCCTCCCTCTTGCACCACTCCTCAAGCCACATATTCATCTGAGCTATCCTGTGATTCCTCCTCTGACTAGCACGTGGCACTGGTAGCAATCCTGAGATTACTACCTTTAAGGTTCTACTTTTTAATTTACCTCCTAGCTCCCTAAATTCAGCTTGTAGGACCTCATCCTGTTTTTTACCTATATCGTTAGTATCTATATGCACCACGACAACTGGCTGTTCACCCTCCCCCTTCAAAATGTTCTACTCCTGCTCCTATTTCTTATGTTCTTATGTTGTATTGAGGATGTGAAGTCCTGGTGGAAAGAGAGACAGAAAACAAAGAACAAAAGCTTTGTAGTATTTGTGGAAAAATAATGAAACAACATTGTTTTTTAAGCATTTCATTTTGATTGGTCAAAGTAAAAATGACATTAAAAACAGAAAGCAGGCAGGGCAGGTTTAATTCAATCATACGGCAACAAATATAAGAATTGGATTTCGGAGGACTGTGTGTGGAAGGGTTTTTAATGTCTGCAGTCACTGATCTCCTGCGACCTCTGTGGGTAATTGCACTGTGCTTTGGGCAACAAATAAGGGGCTCAGACAGCAAGCTGAAGAAGGAAGTAAGTCTGAGGGTGAGACTATTGCTGAAAGGGGATGAATGAATATATAGTGTGTTTTGATGAGGTTTGCAGGCACGAAGGGAAGGATTTGCAATAAAGAGGAGAGCCTTGTTGAAGAGCAAGGATCCCTTACCTTCAAAAAATGATCAAACTCCTAACCAAGCTCTTCCCGGAGGACCCCTGCTGCTTTAGTGTTCAGCATCCATCGGTCAAATCTGTTCTCTGCATGTAAGGAGCAATGTGCTTCAGATAGCACGACAATATTTTTCTGTTTCATGCTGCTAATGTTTAAATGTTTTTTCTTTAAGTTTGAAATGGTTGGCTAGTGCTTCCCTTGTCCGCCGTGGCTCAGTGGTAGCACTCTTGCCTCTGATTGAAAAGGTTGTAGGTTCACCTGCTACTCATTTCTGCCCATCATCCCTTTTGTCTCGCAAATCTCTCCTGCCTTCCACCCTATCACAGACCTTCCCTTTTTGTTCTTTCCTGCCCTCCCCCTTTCAGGGCCCCTGCACTTCCTTAAGAACCTGTTACACCTCGAACTTTTCCAGTTCTGACGCAGGGTCACAGACCCGAAACCTTAACTCGGTTTCTCTCCACAGGTGCTGCCTGACCCGCTGAGATTGCCAGCATTTTCTGTTTATATTTACTTGAGCACATAATCCAGGTTGACACTTCAGTGCAGTGGTGAGGGGGTGCTGCACTGTCTTTCAGATGAAATGTTAAACCGAGGCCCCGCCTACCCTCTTAGATGATATGAACGATCCCATGGCACCATTCGAAGAAGAGTAGAGGCGTTCTCCCAATGTCCTGGACAATATTTATCCCTCAAGCAACATCGCTAAACACAGATTACCTGGTCATTTATCTCATTGCTGTTTGTGGGACCTTGCTGTGCACAAATTGGCTGCAGCGTTTTCTATATTACAACAGTGACTACATTTCAAAAAAGTATTTCATTGGCTGCATGATGCTTTGGGCCGCCCTGAGGATGGTAATACCCCCAATGGATGTCGACCCAGTATTCAGAGCCAGCTCTGTCTGAGGCTCGAACCCAACTGGCCCAGAGGCAGGGGATACGACCCCTGAGCCAGTCATTACTTTGTCCAGACACAAGTTCCCCGCTGGATGTCATCCAGAACTTAGAGACCGTGTCCTAGCCTCCACTCGCTGGGGGTTTGACCCTTCACCTTTTGACTCAGAGCTGGGAATGCTACCGCTCAGCCAAAGGCTCATCCCCCAGCCAACAAAAATACTGAATCCACAGCAAGGTGGAAATAAAGCTTTTTTTTGTTGTTTCTCTTTTTCAAACAGTATTCTCCTGACCGCCCTCGAGTCTGTTTGTCTTTCTTTCAACAAAAAAAAGCAGTTAGGAAGTAGGAGCAGGAGTGGGCCATTCAATTAAATGATGGCTGATCTGTAACTCGACTCCATTTGTCCACTGTTATGTATGTAACTATGTAATACTTGCCACCAGAGGGCGTGACTGTTGGAGTCCTAATGGTCACCTGCACATACGTGCAGGGCCAGTAGAGGCACTCTGGAGTTGTAATAAAGAAGACTAAGGTCACACTAAGTTTAGCTCACAGTACTCAGCCTGGTGGAGTTCTCTATACACAACACCCACCTCGGCTGTATATCTCTCGATACCCTTGGTTAGGGTGAGTCGGAGATCGTCCAGTCAGGAGATCAGGGAGCGGGTTTCCCAGTCGTCTGCGCTCCGTTTTTTGCACCAGAGCAGCGGCAATGGCAGTGGTGAGGTGTTCTGGGCGAGCAGTCAGCCTCCAGCGCCCCGCGGCGATCCTCGGGTCCGGTTTAGCGGTGGTGCAGAGCAGCACCGCCAGGGAGAACTGCACCCGGTGTGCAACGCCCCTGGTTGTGACACCACCGCGAGTTTGGGTTCTTGCCCTACCCGTCCGCCCCGCAGCGCGCCCTGCACTGACCGCTCAGGAAATCAGGGCGTTCCAACGATACCGGCAGCGGAAATGGACTCCTAGGGTAAGTGTGATTGTATTTTCTTTAAAATTTTTTGCGATATATGTTGTGGTGCCGTGGGCAATGTTTCGGGAATGTTTTTGTTGCTTTTCCCAGGTTGCTTTTCTCCCCAGGCGTCTCTCGGAGCACTCCCGGCCCAGCTCTTTAGCTCGGGAGTTCCCCACGCTAATGCCCCAAGAGAGGTGTGTAACGCCTCCCTTAGCGCTGTGCCCCACATTCAGGGCCCAGCTGCCGAATATTGCTGACTGAGGCGCAAACTGTTCCTGGGCGCAAACTTTACCGCCCCGCCGCCATTACCGGCCCACAAACAGCAAAGCCGAAAATCCAGCCCACGGTCGGTGAGGAGCCGAATTACATTTCCTCACACAGACAGGGACAACACCGACTGCCTCCCTCTAACCTGTCGAAGAACGAAAGCGGGAGATGCCTGGACACAGGTCACCAGCCTCGTGACCCCTCTTTGATGGAACACAGCGAGAGAAGATAAGAAAAGGGGAGAAATGTCCTGCTTCTGGCTGAATCAAAAACCCCAATGATACGCACAATATTTAACGACATCTTTTTGCAACTGATTTAAGCAGCATTTTCAAATGCACTGAATGAAATTTTCATAGCAGACTCGGGATTATGAGCAACAATTGAAATTTCTGGATAAAATATGGATTACTTGCAGTATTGAAATTGCAGATAATAAAATAAAATGAAATTACTCGCCAATGATATGTAAATTCCATGACATGTTGGTGAAGAGTGATCTCACCTTCCATTTTAAATGTCTTTTCACAAGCTTGTTCCGCGAAGTAAGAATCGCCTCAGTCTACTGACGTGGTTCATCAGTAAAATCCCACGGGCTACACGGACTGGCATTCAAAGCTACATGTTCTCAAGTATCAACTTGCCTTCCACTCCCTAAGTGTAATGTCTGCCCCTGTGAGTACACTCGCCGGTTTGGAGAGAGTTGCTCCACCAATACGCGCGCGGCCTTCCGCGAGAGGTGGGCGCCAGAGGGACTGGAGTGCATCATCACTCCCGGCAACCAAATTTTAATTTGATTTTATGTCTAAATGTTAATTTGTTTAACTTGCTGGTTTTAGTGCACCCCCCCCCCCCTCGCCTTTTACCCAGGGGGCACTTGTAAAATGTGTGTTTCAGTGCCCTCAAAAAAAAAAACAAGGGGGCACTTGAAAAGTTTTTAGAGTGCCCCCCCGACCCCCCACCCCCACTTTAATCAAGGAGCACTTGATTACTGATTGCAGCTAAAATAGTTGTAGAGAGTTGTGAGTGGCTTAGCCAGGCACGTGATGTTCACAAGGCTCAATAAAACCTCAGCCAGTTGGGTTCAGGGGATCGACGATGAGGCAGGTGGTTGTGAGCCTGGTGGATGAACTGGTAATGTGTAGTGTGATTGTTAAACCTTTGCTAATAAACCAACTAGTTCTTAATAGCAATGTGTTGCTATGAATTTTTAAGCAAAGAACCTGTCATGTATCTTACATTATTATATATAACTGTATCCTAACATGCTATACATGACTATAATAAGATATGACCTGGAACCACCAGCATACCTTACCACCAGGGGTGCACTTGCAAGAGACAGGTATATAAGGACAGGTCTCAGGCAAGTACGGCATTCCAGAGCTGTGAAATAAAGGTGCAGGTCCAGAGTGAACTTGACTTCACTACATGCCTCGTGTGAATCTGTACTGAGGGGACAGGACTTTACAGTGGCGACAGGTTACGGGATTTCAGAATCCACAGAATGGCGAACAACGGATCAGATGAAAAGTACAATGCGGGAGACAATTGGGAGGACTTTATAGAAAGGCTCCAGCAAAGCTTTGTAACCAAAGACTGGTTAGGCGATGATACGGCAGACAAGAGAAGAGCCCATCTCTTGATCAGCTGTGGCTCGAAAACATACGCTTTAATGAAGGATCTGTTGGCACCTGAGAAACCATCAAGCAAGTTGTTTGAGGAATTGAGCACACTGGTAAGAGACCACCTGAAGCCAGCGAGCAGCCTACACATGGCCAGACACAGGTTCTACAACTACAGATGCTGTGTGGGCCAGAGCATACCCGACTTCGTGGCGGAACTTCGGAGGTTGGCTAGTTTATGTGAGTTCTCCGATAAACCGAGGAGAGAAATGCTGAGAGACTTTTTCATTGAAGGAATAGGCCACGCAGGCATATTCTGAAAGCTCATAGAGACCAAAAATCTGACCTTAGAGGCAGCAGCACTGGTTGCACAGACATTCTTGGTAGGGAAAGAAGAAACGAGGTTGATTTACAATGCAGGTACGACAACTAACGAAATAATGGAACAAGGAGTTCACAGCATTAGAAAAGCTGCTACCCCCACACACAGACAAAACCGGCAGAACAGGCTTTCGACAGCAAGCAGTGGCAACAGAATCCATCAAGGGCCACAGGAACGGCCGTTCACACCTCATCAACCCACAATGCGAGCAATCAACTACAAACTGAGAGAAGCTTAAGAGAGATCAGCCAGATGCAGCTCATTCGTTGGGAACACTTTAAACAATAGAACAGGTCTGTGCTGGAGGTGTGGGGGGTGGGCACTTGTCAAGGGGATGTCGATTTCAGCAGGCTGTTTGCAGAAATTGTGAATATACAGGGTATTGGCCCGCATGTGCAAAAAAACGGCAGCTCGGCTGGTATACGAATCGGATGGGTCGGAAAGTGGACAAGAAGATGATGGGGACAGTACCCGGGACACCGATGTACAGCAGGTCAACACGATCAATGGCCGCTGCTCCTACAACAGGACGCCTCCTATAATGATGAGGGTCCTACTCAACGGGATATCTGTCAACATGGAGCTGGATAAGGGAGCGAGTCAATCTCTCATGGGCGCTCAACAATTTGAAAAACTGTGGCCGCAAAAAAGAGACAGACCAAAACTCACAAGGGTCGACACCACACTGAGGACCTATAGCAAAGAAATCGTACCAGTCCTCGGCAGCGCCATGCTCTCTGTCACACACAAAGGGACAGTGAACCGACTTCCCCTGTGGATTGTCCTCGGAGACCCCCCAGCACTGCTGGGGAGAAGCTGGCTGGCAAAACTAAACTGGAAATGGGATGATGTCCATGCCATGTCATTAGAGGAACGGACCTCCTGCTCAACAGTTATAAAGCGATTTGAACATCTCTTTCAGCCAGGTGTGGGCACTTTCAAAGGGGCCAAAGTCAAAATCTACATCATACAGGATGCTAGACTGGTCCATCACAAGGCCAGAGCTGTACCCTATGTGATGAGGGAAAAGATTGAACACGAACTAAACAGGCTTCTGCAGGAAGGCATTATATCACCTGTGGAATTTAGCGACTGGGCAAGTCCCATCGTCCCAGTTATGAAGCCTGATGGATCCGTATGAATCTGTGCGGACTACAAATCTACCATAAACAGAGTCTCCCTACAGGACCAGTACCCGCTGCCCAGAGCGGAGGACTTATTTGCCACATTAGCTGGAGGTAAACTTTTCTCAAAATTAGACGTATATGACGCAAGAATTGACTGAGGAATCCAAGTTACTCACCACCATCAACACACATCGAGGCCTTTTCATGTACAATCGATGCCCATTCGGCATCAGGTCGGCAGCTGCCATATTCCAGCGCAACATGGAGAGTCTGCTCAAGTCCATCCCGGGGACGGTTCTATTTCAAGACAACATACTTATCAAGGGCAAGGACACCGGCTCCCATCTCCGTAATTTGGAGGAAGTACTAAAGCGGTTGGATCAGGTAGGCCTACGAGTCAAGAAATCCAAGTGCCTGTTTCTCGCACCCGAGGTTGAATTTTTGGGCAGAAGGATTGCCGCTGATGGAATCCGCCCAACAGAGTCCAAAACAGAAGCAATTCGCCTGGCACTCAGGCCCCGGAATGTCTCAGAACTGCACGCCTTTCTCGGGCTACTCAATTACTTTGGGAACTTTATGCAGAACTTAAGCACGCTGCTGGAGCCTCTCCACGTGCTACTCAGGAAGGGGTGCGATTGGTTTTGGGGGGATGCCCAGGAACGTGCCTTCAATAAGGCACGCAACCTTCTGTGTTCCAACAGTGTTTTGACTTTCTTTGACCCAGGTAAAAAGTTAGTTCTCACATGCGATGCATCAGCATATGGGGTCTGGTGGGTTTTGCAACATGTCAATAGTGCAGGCAAATTACAACCCATAGCTTATGCCTCCAGGTCACTTTCGCGGGCGGAACGCGGGTACGGAATGGTAGAGAAGGAGGCGCTCGCGTGCGTGTACGGTGTCAAAAAGATGCACCAATACCTTTTCGGGGCCAAGTTCGCATTAGAAACCGACCACAAGCCCCTCACGTCCCTCATATCCGAGAGCAAGGCAATAAACGCCAACGCCTCGGCGCGAATTCAACGGTGGGCACTCATGCTGGCGTCCTACGACTATACCATAAGGCACAGACCAGGCACAGACAACTGTGCCGACATGCTCAGCAGGCTACCCCTAGCGACCACGGAAGGGTCTGATGAACAGGACTGTGAGATAGTCATGGCAATCAATGCCTTTGAGTCCACAGGTTCGCCCATGACGGCTCGCCAAATCAGAGTCTGGACGGCCAGCGACCCCACGTTATCCTTAGTAAAAAGATGTGTCCTAACCGGTGACTGGGCAGAGGCTCGCGATGCCTGCCCCGAGGAATTAAAACCTTTTCACAGGCGCATGCATGAGCTATCACTACAAACAGACTGCCTGATGTGGGGCAGCTGAGTAGCATGCCTCTGCGAGGCAGAGAGGCATTTGTCCGGGAGCTCCACCGCGAGCACCCGGGGATCGTTCTCATGAAGGCCATAGCCAGATCCCACGTCTGGTGGCCTGGTATTGACGCGGACTTGGAGCTCTGCGTCCGAAGGTGCACAATTTGTGCTCAACTCAGCAATGCCCCCAGGGAGGCTCCACTGAACCCCTGGCCTTGGCCTACCAAACGGTGGTCGCGGTGCACATAGACTATGCGGGCCCATTCATGGGCAAAATGTTCCTCGTAGTTGTAGATGCATTTTCAAAGTGGATCGAATGCACCATTTTAAACTCGAGCACAACCTCCACCACTGTGGAGAGCCTCGCAACCATGTTTGCAACGCACGGAATCCCTGACATGTTGGTCAGTGACAATGGTCCGTGCTTCACCAGCGCAGAATTCCAAGACTTTATAATTGACCGCGGCATAAATCACGTCAAGACGGCACCGTTCAAGCTGGCCTCCAACGGCCAGGCGGAGAGAGCAATGCAAATCATTAAACAAGGCATGCTTAAAATCCAAGGTCCCACGCTGCAGGGTCGCCTGTCGCGACTGCTGTTGGCATACAGATCTCGTCCGCACTCACTGACTGGGATCCCCCCCGCGCAACTGTTGATGAAAAGGACTTTAAAAAGAAGGCTCTCATTAATCCTCCCAGACATGCACGAAATCATTGAGGCAAAGTGCCGTAAGCTGACTGAGTACCATGACAGAAATTCAAGGGGGAGATGGAATGAGATAGGGGACAAAGTGTTTGTACTAAACTATGGCAGGGGTCCCAAATAGCTTGCAGGGTCAGTAACAGGCAAGGAAGGAAACAGGCTACTGGTAGTACAAATGGACAATGGCAAAACCTGCCGGAGGCATGTAGACCAAGTCAAAAGCAGATTTACCAACAGCACTGCGGAACCAGAGGCAGACTACAATGTGGAACTCGCACCACACCTGGTGGACAGACAGAGGGAACAACCTGAGGAAAGGGCAATCCCAACAGACAGCCCAGGCGAGTCAACAACAATCACACCAATCGAAACAGACAGCCCAGGCAAGATACCAGCAACCACACCCAAAGAAAAACGGACACCAAGGCAAACAACTGAACCACAACTCAGACGCTCCACGCGAGAGCGTAGACCACCTGAGAGACTGAACTTATAAGGACAATAAAACCTTGGGGGAGGGTGATGTCATGTATCTTACATTATTATATATAACTGTATCCCAACATGCTATACATGACTGTAATAAGATATGACCTGTAACCACCAGCATACCTTACCACCGGGGGTGCACTTGCAAGAGACGGGTATATAAGGACAGGTCTCAGGCAAGTGCAGCATTCCAGAGCTGTGAAATAAAGGTGCAGGTCCAGAGTGACCTTGACTTCACTACATGCCTCGTGTGAATCTGTACTGAGGGGACAGGACTTTACAGAACCCATGAAGCAAATCATCCTCATCATCATAGGCAGTCCCTCATATCAAGGATGACTTGCTTCCACGCCAAAAAAAGGATGAGTTCATCGGTGTTTCAATGAAGAACCTAATATTCCAGATCACGAACTATATGTTGAAGGGTGGAAGATGCCTGTGCGTGGATTTTTTTAACGTGTGGTGGCCGTTGCACACCAGCCACCACACGGGCTTGACAGAGCTAGGTCTTGGTCCAGTGGCAAGGGTTAACCAAGATGACTGGAGACCAGCTCTGCTGCATGGACCTAGTGTGTACACATATCGCAGTGTGGGCTGGCCATACATTACACTCAAATACGCTGGAGATGAAACCCTCCCCTGCCCTCCAGCCGATACATTTACCAGCGAAGTCAGTGTGAGTATAAAATGGCCATTCCGTTCTATACTCGCCGCAACATTTTTGCTAAGATTATGGACAGGACGGATTGATTCCCCACCCCTATTGTGCCCAGCATTGCCAGATATTGCCCCAGCCAAAACCAAGCGTCTGGTCGATGTGATGGGCTGCGGCTCTACGAGCGGCGATCCATCGTCTGGTGTGATTGTGAGACCTCGATGGTGAACAGGGCTGATGCTGCAGCTGGACGGTGATCCCAGTGAGCGCAGGCCCAGCGGGGGCGCCCGAGACCCCAAACCAGCCCAGACGGGAGTTTTTGAACGATAAGGGAGCGAAGGGTTATGGGGAGCGGGCAGGGAAGTGGTGTTGAGGCTAAGATCAGATCAGCCATGATCTTATTGAATGGCGGAGCAGGCTCGAGGGGCCAAATGGCCGACTCCTGCTCCTATTTCTTATGTTCTTATGTTGCCCATAATGCCTTCGCATCATGCGACACTACTTTGGAGGGGGGAGCTCAAAACCAAGAGAACTAAAATATGGGCGGGTTCTACAATAAGTGGGAGATCCGCTCTGCCAGGGGATGGTGAATATTAACCCCCGCCGCCCCCCAAGATATCTTGCCCATTCTTGTAGAAACCTCTGCACCAAAACTGGACGAGTGTCGATTCTAATTGCGACTAAAACTTTGAATCGTTTGAAATTGCTCAGACCATTCTAGTCAGGGGTCTCCCTGGAGCAGCTGTGGCAGGCTACGCGCTGTCTGTGAACAGTTACATACAGCAGGCACAGAGAAGGCCCCTTGGGATGTGCAAGCACTGACTGGCATTGTATTCTGCTACAAAAGAAAACCAGGTTTCTAACAGCAAGTTCCAAAGATTTCAAGTGACACTATTGCCTTTAGAAGATTCTCCGGCGCTCATTAAGATGATGGATGATAGCCTTGAAGAAATGAATTGTTTCCCCATCTCTTTTTTTTCTTTAAAGAAAATGCTCCATTCCAGGGACTTGAGCACATAAATCTAGGCTGACACTCCCAGTGCAGTGCTGAGGGAGTGCTGCACTGTCAGAGGCGCCGTCTTTCGGATGAGACATTAAACCGAGGCCCCGTCTGCTCTCTCGGGTGGACGTAAAAGATCCCATGGCACTATTTTGAAGAAGAGCAGGGGGAGTTATCCTCGGTATCCTGGCCGATATTTATCGCTCAATCAACATAACAAAAAAACAGATTGTCTGGTCATTATCACATTGCTGTGTGTGGGAGCTTGCTGTGCGCAAATTGGCTGCCGCGTTTCCCACATTACAACAGTGACTACACTCCAAATGTACTTCATTGGCTGTAAAGCGCTTTGAGACGTCCGATGGTCGTGAAAGGCGCTATATAAATGCACGTCTTTCTTTTTATCTTATTTTTTCATAAGTCCTGACAGAGATGCTGAACTGCTGATATACTAAAACATCATTCTGTCTTGGAGCTGTTGAAAGGTTGAGGTGATTGTTCTCTGTTCAAGCTGTGTTGACCCTTAGGCCCTCGCTCATTGTAGATTGCTGCACAGATTGGTTCTGGGAACAACTTCTAAAAATGCTTGCCAATCACAGGACAGCAACCCGCTGTTTTGTTGCCACAATGCCCTCTTTGATAGACATAGCCGAGTAACATCGCAGTTGAGAAATAAAACCTTGTCACGGGTTCTGGTTCCAGTGACCGGCAGTCGACCTTCCTAACTCTGCTTGTGAGAAGTGTCGTCACTTCTTGGCGGGACTACGACCCTCAGGCACCAAGAGCCGGCGGTATTGGAGCATGTTACCTCAGGAATGCAAATGCTGCCATACACGAATGATGATACGTTGACCTCACTCTGAAGCTCCATATCGAAACGGCTCACTGGGGGTCCATTCTGCATTGTAGTTCAGTCAGCGGAGGGAACTCGGCCTCCCAGTTCTACCTGTCCATATACGGCCGATAGAGGACATGCATTTACATACAGGGACACTGCTCCTACCTCAGGCAAAGCACAAGAATATATCCTGTTGTTAGAGACTAAAATTGAGAAGAAGTTAAGAAATCCTTTTTAGGCGGAAGATTCACCGATGTTAGCTTTCATATTATATTCTGCAATTGCAGCTTAGAATTAAAAAACCTGCAAGTGTAGCTGACAGGCAATATCTGTGGCTAGCATGCTCACCTCTGAGTCAGCAGGTTGTGGGTTCAAATCTTGTGACTTGAGCACATTAATCTAAGCTGACACTCCAGTGCAGTGCTGAGGGAGTGCTGCACTGTCGGAGGTGCCGTCTTGCGGATGAGACATTAAACGAGGCCCCGTCAGCTCTCTCAGGTGGACATAAAAGATCCCATGGCATTATTTTGAAGAAGAGCAGGGGAGTTATCCCTGGTGTCCTGGCCAATATTCATCCCTCAATCAACATAACCAAAAACAGTTCATCTGGGTCGTTATCACATTGCTGTTTGTGGGAGCTTGCTGTGCGCAAATTGGCTGCCGCGTTTCCCACATTACAACGTTGGCTGTAAAGCGCTTTGAGACATCCAGTGGTCGTGAAGGGCACTATATAAATCCAAGTCTTTCTTTCTTGTTTCTGTAAGGCTGTAACTGTGGACATATAAAATAGTCTTGTAGAGTTCTAATCTTCTCACGGCTACGTCTGTATGTTCATTCTTTTCTGTATAAGTAAATAGATAAGGTCGCTGATGTTGTGTCCTGAGATCATGCTGGGAAGGCTTTATGTGTTTTTGGTGTGTTAAGCCAATAATACCGACTGTAAAACCAGGAGTGAAGGTCGTGGAGGGGATGATGCAACCGTCTTGTAGCTGAGTTTAAAAGCGAGAGCTTTATAACGTGAGGTTGGGAGATTAAGTAGAGAAATATCTGGAGTGGTGAGCTGTAATGTTTGTATCTTCTGTGACAAAGCATCCATTGTAATCTCGGTGTTGGTTGTAAGTATATCTGTAACATTGAATCTTCAATAAACGGCAAGTCTTTGACTGCATGTCCAAGAATTCATCCCTGGCTTATGGGCACAGGATTGCAGTCTTAGTCCATATTATTACAAAGTTCACATTGCTAACACTATCTTTAGAATTGGGCCTTTAGGTCAGACTCCAGATTTGAGTCCAGGGAACAAAGTGAGATTCTAAACCATGGCACAATGCAGCAAAAGTTTTCCAACAAAACACCAGTGGATCAGCCACAGTATTGTCTCAGGGTGAGATGGAAGAAATGCTGCGGTAATGTTCACCTTCACCGCATTTTGTTAAAATAAAAATGCAATTCTTTTGTTGCTCAAGGTGTGTCCCAGATACACCGGAAATCATGGGGGCACCCATGCAGCTCATGCAGATTTCTCCCGCCCTCCGGATTTCCGACAGGGCCAGTGACACTGGTGAGTTGAAGGAAACTTAAATAAGGATTAAACTAAGCGGCAAGTCCAGGGACATGAGCATAAAAAATGTAGGCTTGCACTCCAGTGTAGTACTGAGAGAGCACTGCACTGTCGGAGGTGCCGTCTTTCAGATGAGCTATTAAACCGAGGCCCCGTCTGCCCTCTCAGGTGGAAGTAAATGATCCCATGGCACTATTTCGAAAAAGAGCTGGGGAGTTCTCCCCGGAGTCCTCGCCAATATTTATCCCTCAATTAACATAACAAAAACAGATTACATGGTCATTGCTGTTTGTGGGAGCTTGCTGTGCGCAAATTGGCTGCTGCGATTCCCACATTACAACAATGACTGCACTCCAAAAGTACTTCATTGGCTTGAGACGTCTGGTAGTTGTGAAAGGTGCTATATGAATGCACATCTTTCTTTTCTTTCATTTTTCCTTCATTAAACACCTTTGGGACAGTTTGTTATTGGCTAAACATGTTTAGATCAGGGCTTTTATTGCAAACCTCCCTCCAAACTTGAATACTGATACAGCCCTTCCCGATCTTGCCACTAATTTATGGGAGTCACGGTTATTATTTTATTTTTAGTTCTGAGATAATTAAAACAATTACAGCTAGTGTAACCATTTAGAATAGATTATAAAATATGCCCTGAGGTATTCTGTCCAAGCCTTGCCCCACCCACTGGTTTTCTCCTCTGCTATATCTGTGTTCAGCGATCTTATGCCGGGAATTTTACTCCTGGGTGGAAAGCAGCGAAGTGGCAGACTTTGTGGGCTGCATGTTGCCATGGCAAACCCTGTTGATTTTAATGCCCCCAGCCGCAGCAACATTTTTCCACCAAAAAGAGCATATAAAGGCAGCCTCACAGCTCCCATGCAAAACAGACGGGAGTAAACAGCTTTCCTGTCAAAATTTACTTCAGGAAGGTTCCAACATTCATATTCCGTGCTGGTCTTGAAGTCATTTGGACAAACAAAGTATTGTTACAGCCCGAGGTAAAAAAAAACACCCTTTGAGTTCCGCACAGAGTATGTGAGAGAATCACACTGTTGTAGGCTGGGAGTTGGTTCATTGCGTACTCAGGCCTGGAGTTTCTGAGATATTTCTGCGGATTTTGGGATGGTATCTGGGTGGGTGCGAGAAATGGAATGGAGAGCCATTCCACCACTTCCCATATCCAGGATTTTCTGTCGGAAGTAATGTCTGACACTAACCACACATAGTTGAATTTTTTTTTTAAATCCGTTCATGGGATGTGGGTGTCACCGGCAAGACCAGCATTTATTGCCCATCCCCAATTGCCCTTGAGAAGGTGGTGGTAACCCTCCTTCTTGAACCAGTGCAGTCCGTGTGGTGAAGGTGCTCCCACAGTGCTGTTAGGGAGGGAGTTCCAGGATTTTGATCCAGCGACGATGAGGGAACGGCCGATATATTTCCAAGTCAGGATGGTGTGTGACTTGGAGGGGAACGTGGAGGTGATGGTGTTCCCATGCACCTGTTGCCCTTGTCCTTCTAGGCGGTAGAGGTCGCGGATTTGGCCGGTGCTGCCGAAGAAGCCTTGGCAAGTTGCTGCAGTGCATCTTGTAGGGGGTGCACTCTGCAGCCACGGTGCGCCGGTGGTGGAGGGAGTTAATGTTTAAGGTGGTGGATGGGGTGCCAATCAAATGGGCTGCTTTGTCCTGGATGATGTCGAGCTTCTTGAGTATTGTTGGACCTGCACTCATCCAGGCAAGTGGAGAGAGAGAGTATTTCATCACACTCCTGATGTGTCCTGTAGATGGTGGAAAGGCTTTGAGGAGTCAGGAGGTGAGACACTCACCACAGAATACCCAGCCTCTGACCTGCTCTTGCTGCCACAGTATTTATGTGGCTGGTGCAGATTCTGGTCAAAGGTGACCCCCAGGATGTTGATGGTGGGGGATTTAGCGATGGTAATGCCGTTGAATGTCAAGGGGAGGTGGTTAATATCTTACTTGCCACTTACAGCCCAAGCCTGAATGTTGTTCAGGTCTTGCTGCATGCGGCATGGACTATATATTTTCTATAACTTTTGGTCACAGGATATGATAGAACTTGAGCACCATGTGCTATCTCTTTGTCTGTAAACTGACTCAATTGAGATTTGTCCAGCTCTGCAGTATATCACTTGGCGAGTCTCGATGCAAAACCATAAGATGGGAGGTTCCATCTCATATTGTAGTCAAGGTTGATGCCTCTTGTTTTTCCTGCACTGTTCTGCTTGAGCTTATCCCAATATTTTCTACTCGGCCTGAGCTTGTGTGTTCCATGGTAGCCTTTCCCTCACTTGAATATTTTGTCTTATGCTCTCCTCGTCATGTGATAGAAGTTTCAACTAAAATTCTATTGTCTAAACCCAGTTCTGCAGGAATACAATTAATCACATCTACAGTAGCTGCATTTAATTCTGCTTTCAACATTGCCTGGCCCAAGCTGAGATCTCTCCGGCTTCAAGCTCAGCCTCAATCTGTCTGTCAGCATACATGATGCGTATTCTCTCCCCCTCCTGCTCTCATTGTAGCTCCCGATACTAATTGTAAGATTCCAAAATTCGTGGAAACCTCCCAGTGTTTGGACTCACTGAAAAGAAAATTCGATTTGGGCCTATTAAACAGAAAGTTTGGGATCTTAAAATGCATATGGAAGAAATCTACGAGTCTTAACCAAGTTTGGGATTTCAAAAGGCATGTTTGGGCCTGTGGGGAAAAGCTGCAGAGACAAAGAGGGGGGGATCAACCTTTACCATTAGAATTTGGATATTGTAGCTAATCAGTTTGTCTAGGGGAGCTGTTTAACCATAGTCAGACTCCCAGAAAACATTAGCATTTAAACAATCGACCACGGAAGAAACATTATCCACCCCATCCACAGGACCCAAATATAACATACATATTCCAACACCTTTCCAACATGCATAGAAATATCCAGCTCAGCCCAGACTTCCCGGAGCCAAAGCAGTGCTATTACAATGGACAAGAGCTCATCAGCTCATAAATAAGGAGTACCGCGATCTTAAAGTCTATCAACGCCAGATTAAAACATTTAATCAAGTTTCAGTTAGCTAGCCCGCCAAAACTTAAACAAAGAAGACCACTTAAAATCAATGGGCAGCAAACCTTAAACAAAAGAAACGATAGATTTGGCGTGAAGATTAAGCAGCCTCTCAGAGTATAACTGAGGGCCTATCGTACCAAGAGAACTATTCTGACCATCACTTCGGAACAACTAGATCAAGATGGAGAGCACATGGCAAGAAAACACAGGAAGGAACATCGCGACATCGGAGAAAAGAACTTAAAAAACAACCAATCAGTGGAACATCAATACCAGCTGACTTGGTAACAGCCATCAACTGGACCACCGTGACCGACAAAATCAACCACCAAGAAAACCGGGCTCCATGCAAGTTTTCCACTCTACAATTTGTGCCTAGACGATCCAGCGGGTAAAAGTTACCGAAAGAACTTAAAACCCTATTGATGACAAAGAAAATTGGATACTCACCAAAGATAAATCCAAAACGCGTCTAACCCCAACTGGCTTCAATACACAGCAGAGATCTTCTACCAATCCGGGGTACGGCAAGGCAAACCGGCTAAAACCAAAGAACCCCGAAACCGTGAAACAGCCCTAGCTGTCAAAGGAAGGATCTGGTGAGCATAAATCCCAGGAGCCCTAGAGTTTGACCTAGTTAGAGAGTAAGTGGGAGGTGGGAGGTATTTCTGTTGTGTTTATTACCTGTAATAAAGTATTCCCCATTGTTTAGAACCTTTTTTGTAAGATTTTACAGTTTTATTGGAGTGTATTTGTGTTATTTTGCTTTGTTGAATAAAACCCAAACCTTCTTTGTACAAAACAGTTGTCTGCTGCACTTTATCACACCCTGATTAATAAATCCAAGGTTGAGAATCAGGGAGTGGGAACGACTCAAAACTGCTCTGGTCAAGAAGGCAAGTTGACAGACCCATCATCCCCTACATAATTAACTTGTGATGCTCTCAGGAGTGTTCCCAGTACAGGCCATTCCTGATCAGGAGTACTCCATGAAGATGCATTGCATTCTACAGTTAAATGAGATTGATATATTTTGTAGGTTAAGGGTATTAAAGTATATGAAACCAAGGCGGTTAAATGGAGTTAAGGTACAGATCAGGCAAGATCTAAATGAAAACAGCTCGAGGTCCTGTTCCTATGTCCCCATGCTCTTTACTTATACCAAGCGGTTAACCCATTATATTACACAGTACATTACACCCACCTTAGCAATACAGGACATCAGGTTTGGCTCAGTGAAAGAACTTTCACCTCTGAGTCAGAAGGTTAGTGGATTCAAGTTCAAAGAGATAGTGGATGCATTGGTTGTCATCTTCCAAATTCCATAGATTCTAGAATGGTTCCCGTGGATTGGAAGTTAGCTAATGTAACCCCGCTATTTAAGGAGGGAGAGAGAAAACAGGGAACTACAGACTAGTTAGCCCGACTTCAGTCGTAGGGAAAATGCGAGAATCTATTATTAAGGACGTGGTAACAGTACAGTTAGAAAATAATAATAGGATTGGGCAGAGTCAACATGGATTTATGAAAGGGAAATCATGTTTGACAAATCTGTTAGAGTTTTTTGAGGTTGTAATGAGCAGAATAGATAAGGGGGAACCAGTGGATGTGGTGTATTTGGGTTTTCAGAAAGCATTCAGTAAGGTGCCACACAAGAGGTTATTAAACAAGATTAGAGCTCATGGGATTGGGGGTAATATACTAGCATGGATTGAGGATTGGTTATGTGACAGAAAACAGAGAGTAGGAATAAACAGGTCATTTTCGGGTTGGCAGGCTGTAACTAGTGGGGTACCGCAAGGATCGGTGCTTGGGCCCCAGCTATTCACAATTTATAACAATGATTTAGAAGAGGGGACCAAATATAATATATCCAAGTTTGCTGATGATGCAAAGCTAGGTGGGAATGTAAGTTGGGAGGAGGATGTAAAGAGGTTTCAAGGGGATATAAACAAGCTAACTGAGTGGGCAAAGAACATAAGAACATAAGAAATAGGAGCAGGAGTGGGCCACTTGGCCCCTTGAGCCTGCTCCGCCATTCAATAAGATCATGGCAGATCTGATCATGGACTCAGCTCCACTTCCCTGCCCATTCCATATAACCCTCTATTACCTTATCGCTCAAAATTCTGTCTATCTCCGCCTTAAATATAATCAATGACCCAGCCTCCACAGTTTTCTGGGGCAGAGAATGCCACAGATTTACAACCCTCTGAGAGAAGAAATTCCTTCCCAACTCAGTTTTAAATGGGCGGCCCCTTATCCTGAGACTATGTCCCCTAGTTTAATTTCCCTTATGAGTGGAAATCTCTTCTCTGCATCCACCTTGTAGAGCCCCCTCATTATCTTATATCTTTCGATAAGATCATCTCTCATTCTTCTGAACTCCAATGTGTATAGGCCCAACTTACACAACCTATCTTCATAAGTCAATCCCCTCATCCCTGGAATCAACCTAGTGAACCTTCTCTGAACAGCCTCCAATGCAATTATATCCTTCCTTAAATACGGAGACCAAAATTGTACGCAGTACTCGAGGTGTGGCCTCACCAATACCTTATACAGCTGTAGCAAGACCTCTCTGCTTTTATACTTTATCCCCCTTGCAATAAAGGCCAACAATCTATTTGCCTTCCTGATTACTTGCTGTACCTGCATTCTAACTTTTTGTTTCATGCACAAGGACCCCCAGGTCCCTCTGTACTGCAGCACTTTGCAATTTTTCTCGATTTAAATTATAATTTGCTTTTCTATTTTTTCTGCCAAATTGAATAACCACACATTTTCCCACATTATACTCCATCTGCCAAATTTTTGCCCACTCACTTAGCTTGTCTATATCCCTTTGCAAATTTTTTGTGCCCTCCTCACAATTTGCTTTCCCACCCATCTTTGTATTTATCTGAAAACTTAGCTACATTACACTCGGTCCCTTCATCCAAGTCATTAATATAGATTGTAAATAGTTGAGGACCCAGCACCGATCCCTGTGGCACCCCACTAGTCACTGTTTGCCAACTGGAAAATGACCCATTTATCCCGACTCTCTGTTTTCTGTTAGTTAGCCAATTCTCTATCCATGCGAATATATTATCCCCAACCCCGTGAACTTTTATCTTGTGCAGTAACCTTTTATGTGGCACCTTATCGAATGCTGTCTGGAAATCCAAATACACCACATCCACTGGTTCCCCCTTATCCACCCTGCTCGTAACGTCCTCAAAGAACTCCAGCAAATTTGTCAAACATGATCTCCCTTTCATAAAACCATGCTGACTTTGCTTGATTGAATTATGCTTTTCCAAATGTCCTGCTACCTTAATAATGGACTCCAGCATTTTCCCAATGACAGATATCAGGGTAACTGGCCTATAGTTTCCTTTTTTCCCTTTCCCTCTTTACTTGAACAGTGGGATTACATGTGCTGCTTTCCAATATATGGGGACTGGTCTAGAATATATGGAATTCTGGAAGATCAAAACCAATGCATCCACTATCTCTATAGCCATCTCTTTTAAACCCCTAGGATATAGGCAGTCAGGTCCAGGGGATTTGTTGGCTTTTAGTCCCATTCATTTCACCAATGTATTGCTTTACCAATGTTCTTCGCGTCTTCTACTAAGATGACACACACAAAATATTTGTTAAACTTATCTGCCATTTCCTCATTGCCCATTATAATTTCTCCTGTCTCTGCCTCTGCCTTTTACATACTTGTTAAAGTTCTTAGAATTTGTTTTTATATTTGTTGCTAGTTTATACTCATATCCCATTTTCTCCTTCTATCAATTTCTTGGTCTTCCTTTGCTGATTTTTAAAACCCTCACAATCTTCAGGCTAACTGCTCTTTTTGGCAACATTGTAAGACTCTTCATTGAATCTAATACTATCCATAACTTCTCTAGTTAGTCCCGGTATTATCATTTCTCAAGGGAACGTATATTCGTTGATAATTATGAACTATTTATTTAAATGTGTATCTATCATATCTTTTTATCTAATTTCTCAATCGACCTCAGCCAAATCGTCCCTTTCAAGTTAAGACCCTAGTTTTGTACTTAACCACATCACTCTCAAAATTAACATGAAATTCTATCATTTTATGATCACTTTACCCCAATATATACTTTACTATAAGATTACTAATTAACCCTGTCTCATTACACAATAATTGATTCTATACATGTAATGCCTATTCCCTAGTTGGTTCCTCAAAATATTTTTCAAGAAAACTGTCTCAAATACATTCCATGAACTCGTCCTCCAAGCTACTTTTGTCAATTTGGTTTGCCCACCACATAAGAAAAGGGGAGTTGCAACGAGATCTGGATGTCATGGTACCATCAGTCATTGAAAGTTGGCATGCAGATACAGTAGACGGTGAAGAAGGCAAATGGCATGTTACATAGAAACATAGGAACATAGAAATATAGAAAATAGGTGCAGGAGTAGGCCATTCAGCCCTTTGAGCATTCACAGCAAGAGGATTTGAGTATAGGAGCAAGGAGGTCCTACTGCTGTTGTACAGGACCTTGGTGAGGCCACACCTTGAATATTGTGTGCAGTTTTGTTCTCCTAATCTGAGGAAGGACATTCTTGCTATTGAGGAAGTGCAGCGAAGGTTCACCAGACTGATTCCCGGGATAGCAGGACTGACATATGAAGAAAGATTGGATCGACTAGGCTTATATTCATTAGAATTTAGAAGAATGAGAGGGGATCTCATAGAAACATGTAAAATTCTGACGGGATTGCACAGGTTAGATACAGGAAGAATGTTCCCGATGTTGGGGAAGTCCAGAACCAGGAGTCACAGTCGAAGAATAAGGGGTAAGCCATTTAGGACCGAGATGAGGAGAAACTTCTTCACTCAGAGAATTGTGAATATGTGGAATTCTCTACCACAGAAAGTTGTTGAGGCCAGTTCATTAGATATATTCAAAAGGGAGTTAAATGTGGCCCTTACGGCTAAAGAGATCAAGGGGTACGGAGAGAAGGCAGGAGTGGGGGACTGAAGTTGCATGATCAGCCATGATCATATTTAATAGTGGTGCAGGCTCGAAGGGCCGAATGGCCTACTCATGCACCTATTTTCTATGTTTCTATAAGGCCCTTCAAGCCTGCTCTGCCATTTAATACGATCAGCGCTGATCCGATCATGGACTCAGGTCCACTTTCCTGCCTGCTCCCCATAACCCCTTATCTCCTTATCGGTTAAGAAATTGTCTATCACAGTCTTAAATTTATTCAATGTCCCAGCTTCCACAGCTCTCTGAGGCAGTGAATTCCACAGATCCACAACCCTCTGAGAAATAGGTTAGAAGTGGGAAGAGGTCAATACAAGCTGAATTTAGGGAGCTAGATTAAAATGTCGGACCTCAAAGGTAGTAATCTCTGGATTGCTACCAGTGTCACGTGCTAATCAGAGTAGAGGGAGCAGGATAGTTAGAATAAAACTATAGATAGTTAGGATAAATATGTGGCTTGAGCAGTGGTGCTAGAGGGAGGGATTCAAATTCCTGGAACATTGGAACCAGTTCTGGGGGCAGTGGGACCTGTACAAAAGGGACGGTCTACACTTGGGCAGGACTGGAACTGATGTCCTAGGGATAACATTTGCTAATGCAGTTCGGGAGTGTTTAAACTAATATGGCAGGGGGATGGGAACCTATACAGCGAGACAGGGCGAAGTAATATGGAGTCAGAAACAGATGGTAGAAAGGTTAAAAAGCAATAGTGGAAGGCCGAGTAAACAAAGGCAAGAAACAAAAAGGGCCACACTACATCATAATTCTAAAAGGACAAAGGGTGTTAAAAAAACAAGCCTGAAGGCTTTGTGTCTTAATGCAAGGAGTATCCGTAATAAGGTGGATGAATTAACTATGCAAATGGATGTTAACAGATATGATGTGATTTGGATTACAGAGAAGTGGCTCCAGGATGATCAGGGCTGGGAACTCAACTTCCAAGGATATTCAACATTCAGGAAGGATAGAATAAAAGGAAAAGGAGGTGGGGTAGCATTGCTGGTTAAAGAGGAGATTAATGCAATAGTTAGGAAGGACATTAGCTTGGATGATGTAGAATCTATATGGGTGGAGCTGCAGAACACCAAAGGGCAAAAAACGGAGTGGGAGTTGTGTACAGACCTCCAAACAGTAGTTGTGATGTTGGGGAGGGCATCAAACAGGAAATGAGGGGTGACTGCAATAAAGGTGCAGCAGTTATCATGGGTGACTTCAATATGCATATAGATTTGGCTAACCAAACTGGAAGCAATACAGTGGAGGAGGATTTCCTGGAGTGCATAAGGGATGGTTTTCTAGACCAATATGTTGGGGAACCAACTAGGGGGGAGGCCATCTTAGACTGGGTGTTGTGTAAGGAGAGAGGATTAATTAGCAATCTCGTTGTGCGAGGCCCCTTGGGGAAGAGTGACCATAATATGGTGGAATTCTACATTAGGATAGAGAATGAAACAGTTAATTCAGAGACCATGGTCCAGAACCTAAAGAAGGGTAACTTTGAAGGTGTGAGGCGTGAGTTGGCTAGGATAGATTGGCGAATGATACTTAAAGGGTTGACAGTGGATGGGCATTGGCAGACATTTAGAGACCGCATGGATAAACTACAACAATTGTACATCCCTGTCTGGCGTAAAAATAAAAAAGGGAAGGTGGCTCAGCCGTGGCTATCAAGGGAAATCAGGGATAGTATTAAAGCCAAGGAAGTGGCATACAAATTGGCCAGAAATAGCAACGAACTCAGGGACTGGAAGAAATTTAGAACTCAGCAGAGGAGGACAAAGTGTTTGATTAGGGCAGGGAAAATAGAGTACGAGAGGAAGCTTGCAGGCAACATTAAAACGGACTGCAAAAGCTTCTATAGATTTGTAAAGAGAAAAACGTTAGTAAAGACAAATGTAGGTCCCCTACAGTCAGAATCAGGGGAAGTCATAACGGGGAACAAAGAAATGGCGGACCAATTGAACAAGTACTTTGGTTCGGTATTCACTAAGGAGGACACAAACAACCTTCCGGATATAAAAGGGGTCAGAGGGTCTAGTAAGAAGGCGGAACTGAGGGAAATCCTTATTAGTCGGGAAATTGTGTTGGGGAAATTGATGGGATTGAAGGCCGATAAATCACCAGGGCCTGATGGTCTGCATCCCAGAGTGCTTAAGGAGGTCGCCTTGGAAATAGCGGATGCATTGACAGTCATTTTCCAACATTCCATAGACTCTGGATCAGTTCCAATGGAGTGGAGGGTAGCCAATGTAACCCCACTTTTTAAAAAAGGAGGGAGAGAGAAAACAGGGAATTATAGACCGGTCAGCCTGACATCGGTAGTGGGTAAAATGATGGAATCAATTATTAAGGATGTCATAGCAGCGCATTTGGAAAGAGGTGACATGATAGGTCCAAGTCAGCATGGATTTGTGAAAGGGAAATCATGCTTGACAAATCTTCTGGAATTTTTTGAGGATGTTTCCAGTAGAGTGGACAAGGGAGAACCAGTTGATGTGGTGTATTTGGACTTACAGAAGGCTTTCGACAAGGTCCCACACAAGAGATTAATGTGCAAAGTTAAAGCACATGGGATTGGGGGTAGTGTGCTGACGTGGATTGAGAACTGATTGGCAGACAGGAAGCAAAGAGTAGGAGTAAATGGGTACTTTTCAGAATGGCAGGCAGTGACTAGTGGGGTACTGCAAGGTTCTGTGCTGGGGCCTCAGCTGTTTATATTGTACATTAATGATTTAGACGAGGGGATTAAATGTAGTATCTCCAAATTTGCAGATGACACTAAGTTGTGTGGCAGTGTGAGCTGCGAGGAGGATGCCTTGAGGCTGCAAAGTGACTTGGATAGGTTAGGTGAGTGGGCAAATGCATGGTAGATGAAGTATAATGTGGATAAATGTGAGGTTATCCACTTTGGTGATAAAAACAGAGAGACAGACTATTATCTGAATGGTGACAGATTAGGAAAAGGGGAGGTGCAACGAGACCTGCGTGTCATGGTACATCAGTCATTGAAGGTTGGCATGCAGGTACAGCAGGCGGTTAAGAACGCAAATGGCATGTTGGCCTTCATAGCGAAGGGATTTGAGTACAGGGGCAGGGAGGTGTTACTACAGTTGTACAGGGCCTTGGTGAGGCAACACCTGGAGTATTGTGTACAGTTTTGGTCTCCTAACTTGAGGAAGAACATTCTTGCTATTGAGGGAGTGCAGCGAAGGTTCACCAGACTGATTCCCGGGATGGTGGGACTGACATATCAAGAAAGACTGGATCAACTGGGCTTGTATTCACTGGAGTTCAGAAGAATGAGAGGGGATCTCATAGAAACGTTTAAAATTCTGACGGGTTTAGACAGGTTAGATGCATGAAGAATGTTCCCAATGTTGGGGAAGTCCAGAACCAGGGGTCACAGTCTAAGGATAAGGGGTATGCCATTTCGGACCGAGATGAGGAGAAACTTCTTCACCCAGAGAGTGGTGAACCTGTGGAATTCTCTACCACAGAAAGTTGTTGAGCCCAATTCACTAAATATATTCAAAAAGGAGTTAGATATAGTCCTTACAAGTCGGGGGATTAAGGGGTATGGCAAGAAAGCAGGAATGGGGTACTGAAGTTGCATGTTTAGCCATGAACTCATTGCATGGCGGTGCAGGCTCGAAGGGCCGAATGGCCTACACCTGCACCTATTTTGTCTGTTTCTATGTTTCTATGTTTCTAAAAGAAATTTCTCCTCATCTCAGTTTTAAATGGGCGTCCACTTATTCTAAGATCATACCCTCTAGTTCTAGTCTCCCCATCAGTGGAAACATCTTCTCTGCATCCACCTTGTCAAGTCCCCTCATAACCTTATACGTTTCGATAAGATCACCTCTCAATCTTCTGAATTCCAATGAGTAGAGGCCCAACCTACTCAACCTTTCCTCATAAGTCAACCCCCTCATCTCCGGAATCAACCTAGTGAACCTTCTCTGAACTGTCTCCAAAGCAAGTATATCCTTTCGTAAATATGGAAACCAAAACTGCACGCAGTATTCCAGGTGTGGCCTCACCAATACCCTGTACAACTGTAGCAAGACTGCCCTGCTTTTATACTCTACCCTCTTCGCAATAAAGGCCAAGATTCCATTGGCCTTCCTGATCACTTGCTGTACCTGCATACTATCCTTTTGTGTTTCATGCACAAGTACCCCCAGGTCCCGCTATACTGTAGCACTTTGCAATCTTTCTCCATTTAAATAATAACTTGCACTGTGACTTTTTCTGCCAAAGTGCATGACCTCACACTTTCCAACATTATACTCCATCTGCCAAATTTTTGCTCACTCACTTAGCCTGTCGATGTCCTTCTGCATGTCCTTTTTCATATATGAAGATTAAAGTCCCCTCGGATTATTGCATTACCCTTGTTATATGATCCTCTAATTTCATGCGACCCTGTTGTAATTTCTATGTGATATGTAATTCAATGTATCTGTGTTGTCCAAATCTGCATTACCCACATCCTCTGCCATAATCACTTCAGTCCCTCAACAGCTCAATGGGTGAATGCACTGAGCTACATATCCCCAATTTAGGCTCAATTAGATGATCTCATGTGTTGAGTTGGCTTTAGAACTGCTTGAGTTGGCCATAATGTGTCCTGGGCTTGGGAGAGGGAAAGTAATTCAGACGATCCAATAATTCTACTGGGAAGTACATGTGAGTGGAGATCATAGAGTCATAGAATCATAGAAAAATGACGACACGGAAGGAGGCCATTTGGCCCATCGTGTCCGTGCCGGTAAATTGGGTAAGTACAGGATTGGGCTCAACAACCCCTCAATCATATAGCCTGCCAACACGTACTGGGCTCACGTGGGCAATTGCCACTTGGGCAAGGTACCAGAGGTGGGCACCGTGCACCTGTGAGACTGTACCCAGCAAGATTCAGCACTTTCAGCTTCGGAGAGGAGACAATGGGAAGGGGTGAGAGATGGACAGACACACTACAAATAACGGCGGTGAATATTCTTGGAGATGCTCCCATTCCGCCACCGTAACGCCAGCGGAAGATCTTCGAAGTGCGGTTTACACATAAACGGGTTTCCGCCTCACCTGCTGAAGCCACGCGGACGAGAGCATCAATAAAGAAATAGAACAACAACAACATCAACTTGTATTTATATAGCACCTTTAACATAGTTAAACATCCCAAGGTGCTTCACAGGAGCATTATGCGATAGAAATTGGACACCGAGCAGCATAAGTAGAAGTTAGCGCAGGGCTTGTTCAAAGAGATAGGTTTTAAGGATCGTCCTGAAGGAGGAAAGAGAGGTAGAGAGGCAGAGAGGTTTAGGCAGGGAGTTCTAGAACTTAGGGCCTAGGCAACAGAAAGTACGGCCATCAATGGTTGAGGGGATTATAATCAGGGATGCTGAGGAGGGCAGAATTAGAGGAGCGCAGACATCTCGGGGGGGGGGGGGGTTTGGTGCTGGAGGAGATTACAGAGATAGGGAGGGGCGAAGCCATGGAGGGATTTGAAAATAAGGACGAGAATTTTGAAATCGAGACGTTGCTTAACCGAGAGCCAATGTAAGTCAGCGAGCACAGGGGTGATGGGTGAGTTAGGACACAGGCAGCCAAGTTTTAGATCACCTCTAGATACGTAGGGTAGAATGTAGGAGGCCAGCCACGAGTGCATTGGAATAGTCAAGTCTAGAGGTAACAAAGGCATGGATGAGGGCTTCAGCAGTGGATGAGCTGAGGTAAGTGTGGAGACAGGTGATGTTACGGAGGTGGAAATAGGCAGTTTTAGTTATGCTGCGGGTATGTGGTCGAAAGCTCATTTCAGGGTCAAATATGAGACCAAGGCTGCAAACAGTGTGGTTCAGCCTCAGACAGAAGTTGGGGAGAGGAATGGAGTCAGTGGCTAGGGAACGTAGTTTGTGGTGGGGACCGAAAACAATGGCTTCAGTCTTCCCAATATTCAATTGGAGAAAATTTCTGCTCATCCAGAACTGGATGTCGGACACGCAGTCTGACAATTTAGAGACCAGGAGGGTTAGTAACCAGAGGACACAGATTGAAGATAATTGGCAAAGATCCAAGGAGGAGATGAGAATATTTTTAATGCAGCGAGTTGCTATGATCAGGAAAGGGTGCCGGAGCTCTGGGGAAAGAACGGGAGAATGGGACTAATTGGATCGCTCTTTCAAAGAGCTGGCTTAGACACGATGGGCCGAATGGCCTCCTTCTGTGCTGTAAGATTCTACACCAATTTACCCTGTTGTGTTCAAACAGATTTGAGGTCTGTGTCCAAGGCTGCTGCAGCAGTGTCGAGTCTAAATCAGATCACTTAATATCAGATAAACAACAATATTATTCTGCAAAGGAGAGCAGAAACCTTGTCAAATTTGTGTTTGACTGCATGTGGGTGTGATGTGCAGCGATAAGAGCGGAGTAATGGGATGCAGTTTGCTGGATACGTCAGCCAAGAAATGTCAGCTGTTGGCAGCAGAATTGACAGACCCAACAAAATTGGTTCTGGTGGACTGAACAAGGGCGGCCGGCTGTCAGGGGAATTCAATAGCGTTAGACTAATGTTACAGTCTGCTCTTTGTCTCCCGCCCGGCATCTTATAATTTCAATTATTCTGTTCTGGATTGTCTCTCCTTACCCACAACGTCTCACATTACAAAGCAGGATTTTAATCTGCGGATCACTGAAGCACAGCCGAATGGTAATAAGATCAGCTTCTCAATGATTATTTTTCTTCAAATTATTATTTTTTTTAACCGAACACAGAATCCACAGCAGCAGTCACCGAGACAAAGTTCCTCAGCTTGGCTTGCGAATCAACATCACAAATGTACTCATTGCCGCTCCTTGACATTTCCAGCACTATTATATAAGCGTTCTTTCTCGTTCTGTTTGCAATTTCGCTTGGGTTACCAGCCATGAGAAATCTTCATGAGCACGTTTATTTATTGAGTAGAATGGACCCATATTCCCTAGAATTTAGAAGAGTGAGAGGTGATCTCATTGAAACATACAAGATTCTGAAGGGGATTGATGAGGGTAGATGCTGAGAGGTTGTTTCCCCTGGCTGGAGTGTCTAGAACTAGGGGGCACAGTCTCAGGATAAGGGGTCGGCCATTTAGAACTGCGATGAGGAGGAATTTCTTCACTCAGAGGGTTGAGAATCTTTGCAATTCTCTGCCTCGCAGGGCTGCGGATGCTGAGTCGCTGAGTATATTCAAAACTGAGAGCGATAGATTTTTGGGCACGAAGGGAATCATCATCATCATAGACAGTCCCTCGTATCGAGGATGACTTGCTTCCACGCCAAGAAAGGATGAGTTCACAGGTGTTTCAATGAAGGACCTAATATTCCAGATCCTGAACTACACCCTGAAGGGTGGAAGATGCCTGTGCGTGGATTTTTTTAACATGTGGTGGCCGTTGCACACCAGCCACCACACGGGCTTGACAGAGCTAGGTCTTGGACCAGTGGCAAGGGTTAACCAAGACGACTGGAGACCAGCTCTGCTGCACGGACCTAGTGCGCACACATATCGCAGTGTGGGCTGGCCCGCGCTGCCCCTGGGCCCTCACCTCTTCTGGGCCCCGAACTCACGCCTCTCCTGGGCCCCGATTACTTCGCTCTACAATCTCTCGCCGCTCCTTCGCCCCGACCTCGCCGCTCCTGCTGTATCTGCCCACGCTCCAATCACCGACCTGGATCTTAATGACGTCCCTCTTCGCTGCTGTCGCCCTCCTGCACCAGCTCATGCTGTACCTTGCCGTGGCACACCACCACGCTGCCCATGGCCACCGCTCGCCACTCCTTTTATGGCCCCGACCTGCCGCTGATGGCCTACCATAAATGGTAACATTACAAAGGATGACTTGTATCTGAGCAGTATGGGATATGGTGATAGGGCAGGAAAGTGCAGTTGAGGTAGAAGATCAGCCATGATCTCATTGAATGGTGGAGCAGGCTCGAGGGGCTGACTGGCCTACTCCTGCTCCTATTTCTTGTGTTCTTATTTATTTTGTCACTATAGATGATAGAAAGCAACACTCGACCAGTGTCAGCATGAAGCGCTTCCGGATAGGTGTAGCACAGATTGTACACGGAGTAAAGCTTTTTTTACTCTTCTTGTTTAGCCGCTCAACCCAACCTCCATGGAGCCCCCCATGGCACCACTGTGACAACTTTCCAAAAGAAAGGAAGACTTTGCATTTATATAGCGGCTTTCACATGCTCAGAACATCTCAAAGCGTTTACATCCAATGAAGTGTAGTCACTGTGCAATGTAGGAAACGCGGCAGCCATTTTTCGCATGGCAAGATCCCACAACCAATGTGATAATGACCAGATAATCTGTTTTCGTGACGTTGGTTGCAGTATAAATATTAGATAGGAGAGAATTCCTTTGCTCCTTTTCGAATAATGCCATGGGATCCACCTGAGAAGACAAACAGGGTCGCGTTTTAACTTCTCATCTGAAAGACGGCACCTCCAACAGTGCAGTGCTCGCTCAGTACTGCACTGGAGTGTCGGCTTAGATGATGTGCTGGTTTCTGGAGTGGGACTTGAACCCATGACCTTCTGAGTCATCCATTTCCCATATCAGCCACCCTGTGGCCTCTCTGAGTCAGATTGGCCAATCAGTGGGAGTTTAGTGCTGTGGATGTTGTGTGAGAACACCAGCGGCAGGTCGGGGCCATAAAAGGAGCGATGTGTGGAGGCATACCACTACAGGGTACAGCGCGAGCTGGTGCAGGAGGCCGACGGCAGTGAAGAGTGATGTCAGCAAGGTCCAAGTCGGTGATTGGAGCGTGGGCAGATACAGCAGGAGTGGCGAGGTCGGGGCGAAGGAGCGGCACGAGACTGTAGAGGGATGTGATCGGGAACAGGAGAGGCGTGAGTTCGGGGCCAGGGGGCCAGGGGCAGCATGGGCCAGCCCACACTGCGATATGTGTGCGCACTGGGTCCGTGCAGCAGAGCAGGTCTCCAGTCGTCTTGGTTAATCTTTGCCACTGGACCAAGACCTAGCTCTGTCAAGTCCGTGTGGTGGCTGGTGTGCAACGGCCACCCCACGTTAAAAAAATCCACGCACAGGCATCTTCCACCCTTCAGGATGTAGTTCGGGACCTGGAATATTAGGTCCTTCAGTGAAACACCTGTGAACTCATCCCTTTTTGGCGTGGAAGCAAGTCATCCCCGATACGCGGGACCACCTATGATGATGAGTGCTGCGGATGTTTGATTGCTAGAAACAAGTGCTGGCATTTTCTACTTTGGTTAAATTCAAAACGAATCTGTGGAAGCAATGGCCCCATTGATGGGGAGGCGGGGAGGGTGCAGAGGAGCTCGGTAACGGCAGAAGAATCGGGCAAGGCCAGGGACGTGGAGGCCCTGACAATCTTAACAGCAGGGCCCCATTTGAAAAAAATTGGGCCTATTCCCGCCAGACAGCCGGCCAGCTTGACTGGCAGCCTGGTGGGCAGGAGCGGGAAACAGCGGCAGGTGGAGAGGCCTCCAGTAGTCAGTAGGGAGGCAGAGGCTTCAGGCCACAATCGGGGCTTGGGGATAGTGGGGGCACGCAGGGAGGGGGAAGCCTGAGTGATTTGGGCTGAGGGAGTTCGAAGGCTTCCTTGTGGGACCTGGAGGGGAGCAGATCTTGTACTTCTGCAGGCAGATGGTGTCTCCCTCCTCGGACATGCTGCCAGGCAGTTAAACTTTAACCACTTCGCCAATTATTGGTCCATGAATCTCAGTTAGGTCCCGGGGAGCCTCGTCAATGGCCTGATTTGTATTTTTTTAAATTGAAACGGGAGGGAATGGGGTCGGGTTGCTTAATCCCATATTTTAAATCCCCCGAACCCCCTCCTACCCGTCAGGAGGGGGTGGTGGTGCTTTAACACATAGCCAATATTTCAGTGAGCGAGTGGTCAAACTATGGAACAGGCTCCTGAGGGAGATGGTGGAAGTAGCTATTATTGATTCATTCAAATGCAACTTAAATAGATTTATTTCAGAAAATAACACTTTGGGGTGCAGTATATGAGTAATTTGAGACATGACGTGTTGTAATGTATTTGCTTCATGGGTTCTTTGCTTAAGAATTCATAGCAACACATTGCTATTAAGATCTAGTTGGTTTATTAGCAAAATGTTTAATAATCACACTACACATTGCCAGTTCATCCACCAGGCTCATAACCACCTGCCTCATCGTGGATCCCCCGAACCCAACTGGTTGGGGTTTTATTGAGTCTTGTGAACATCACTTGACTGGCTAAGTCACTCCCAACTCAACAGCTCTACCAACCTGTGAGCATACTCACAGGGGCATACATTACACATGTGGTGAGTGCAGCATGTTTGGGAGGAACAGGTGACTTTGGACCTGTGGTTCCCAAAGCTTTCCCCCACTGGGGTAATCCTCACCTCATGTCTGTGTCTGGTTATAGACTAATTGTGAGAGATTGATTGCTGTGATTAGTCGATTATAATATGTCTCTACTTATCTGTAGAATAACTCCATGAGGCCTAGTTTTGTGCTTGAACTGTTGTGACCTTAGTCTCTTTATTGTAACTGCAGAGTGCTCTCACCGCATGATGGCTAGCCTTTTATACAGCTCCTGCCTGGGCCTCCCACAGTTGCACCCTCTAGTGGTACCAGCATAGTATATACACAGAGTATACATATATGATAGATTACTCCATTATTGTTGTATCATGTGATTACCAGGATGGTAGAAGGTGAACTAGACCTTGGTCTTTCTTCATCTAGCAGTTCCTACATTCTTATGTGCCCGGACTAAAGTCGGTTTGATGGGCTTTGCGCTCACCCAACTTGCCTGCTGTTGACCCCAGCCTATTTTCTGGGGTTGTACAGTGTAGTATCATTTTAGCAGGCGCCCAGTGGGATTCTGGCCTGCGCTGGGGAGCTGTCGGATGTTGGGGACGGGGGTGGGGGGGGGAGGTGTGGGGGGCGGGGGTATGGTTAGTGGACAATTAACGCTTGCCGTCTTGGCTGCCTGCAGAAGTAGAGAGGAACCTGCAGCCTCCAGAGCAGCTGAAGAGTGGCAGCAAGCCCATTGAAAACTGCAGGGGTCGCCAAAAGAGTCACGGCAGATGCACTCAGCCAGGAGATGAGGGCCAGGAGAAGAAGCTCAGTTATTGTTACCCTACTATGGGTTGCACTGCTGAATGGAGCTTTTGATAACGTGAATCCCCTCCCGCACACCATGTACAACACTGGATGACGGGCAAGTGCTGGGAATCCTTGCGTACCGTGTCGCAATCGTAGGACTTTCCCTATGGGTTTCCAACACCAAGACTTATAAGAACACTGAGATTTTCCAATACAATGAACTTTATTCAAAAGATTAAAAAGACTATGAGGTTGAAATTCACCGTCCCGAAAAAAATCGATTGACCACTTCGGTCGGGTGTTTTTCGCTCCCTGAGCCATATTCAGCTGGGGCGTTGGCGAGGGGGGGGGATTTGAGCGGTGCACACTTCCGCCAGAAACGGCGGGGTGAAGCCGCGGTAAAGGAAGGTTTGCAGTGGTGAGCTCAGCAGCGTGTGGGCCACTGAAAGGAGCAGCCAGGCCAGCGATATTGAGAATCAAAAAGGTAAGGTTTTTCCCGGCAGTGCCCCCGCGAGGTTTTCCAGTCGGAGCACCAATGCAACACCCACCGCTGGCTGGAGTTTTGCCGTGATCGGGTCCGTTTGCTTTTTGAAGGAGTGAGTCCCAGATTTCCACTTGAGGGCCATGTGTGACGCGCTATAGTGAGGGGGAAAGTTACAAAGTTCTCTCTATGAATGAGTGAGCTGTAAACAATACAGTTATATCACAAAATGTTACAGTACAGAGTTATTGTGACAGTACAGAATGCTAGTATATTGACTTTGTTAAAACCACTCTGCTACATAAATAGCAGTATTTGCAATGAAATCTGACTGCAGAAGATCCCTCACAAATGATTAGTCAAACAATTGGGTATACATTTTCTATTAAAGCACTTACTCTACTCACATATTGCTAATGGTTACATTTTATCCCTAGCATGTAGATCATTCTTGTTCTCTGCTGCTGAGGTGTTTTGGGGTGAAATTTGAGTATAGCATCGGCAAGACCAGACCACTGAGAAAACCATGTATCTCTATGGACTGCAAATCTATTGAAATGGAAGTGTGATGATGCAATTCTGCCTAGCTGGAGTTGTGAAAAAAATGTTTCTGAGCGTGGAATTTATGGCCAAGTTTGTGTTCCTCTCAGGAATTCCAGGCGCATAATCTTTCTGCCCACAAATGGGAAGGCATATTATGATACCATGCAAACAAGGGTGGTAATATGTCACATGACGTATTTCCTCCATTTGCACCCGAGCAATGCTGGACACAAGGGATGCCCCTGAGGCCTTGGCATATAACATTGCTAAGGCCCTGGGAGGAAAGAATTTGAAATATCTAGTGAGCTCAATCTTGAGACTGTCAATTGACCCTGCTTCCATAGCCTCTTCTTCAGTGTCTCCACACCATCCATCAGTGTATCCAGCTGCATATCAGTGAACTTGTTGGCTCTCCTTGCACCTCCTACACCAGCCATCCTTCCAACCTCCTTCCAAACTCCTTCCCCCCTCAAGGCTTTGCTACAAACCCCGGCCTTTAAAAAGGCCAGGGAGCACTGGCCCATTAGAAACCCTTACCTGCATGGTGAAATTCTCAGTGGTCATAATGCTCAAATTGAGGCAAAAGTAATAATAATCTCTGGATTACTACCTGAGCCATGAGTACATTTGCATCGGGTAAATAAGATCAGAGAATTAAACATGTGGCTCAAAGACTGGTGTGAGAGAAATGGATTTTGTTTTTTGGGGCATTGGCACCAGTACTGGGGTAAGAGGGAGCTGTTCCGTTGGGACGGACTCTACTTAGACCGTGCTGGGACTAGGGTCCTGGCGAATCGAATAACTAGGGTTGTAGATAGGGCTTTAAACTAATTGGGGGGGTGGGGGGTGGGGGGGTGGAGGATCCAGGTGAGCGAAAATTTTAAAAGTCAAAGAATAAGGAGAAGGCAATAGAGCAGGGAAACACTGGTGGAAATTAAAACCAGAGCGTGACAGGAAGGGACAGAATGTATCAATCTAAAAGTGAATCAGAAAGTGGGGTCAAAGCAGGAAAAAATGGTTAAAAAATCAAATTTAAAAGCTCTTTATCTGAAAGCACACAAAATTCTTAACAAACTAGATGAATTGACGGCACAAATCGATACAAATGGGTATGATCTGATGGCCAGTACAGAGACGTGGTTGCAAGGTGACCAGGACTGGGAACTAAATATTCAGGGGTATTTAACAATTTGGAAGGACAGACAGAAAGGAAAAGGAGGTGGGATAGCACTGTTAATAAAGAATGAGACCAGTGTGTTATTGAGAAACAATATTGGCTCAAAAGACCAAGATGTTCAATCAGTTTGGGTGGAGATAAGGAATAACAAGGGTATAGTCTATTGGCCCCGTAACAATAGCTACACTGTTGGATGGAGTATAAATCAAGAAATAATGGAGGTTTGTAAAAAAGGAACGGCAATAATCATGGCCGATTTTAATCTTCATATTGATTAGCCAAAGTAAATAGGCCAGGATAGCCTTGAGGAAGAGTTCATAGAGTGTTTAGAGTGGTAGAGGCAGAAACCCTCACCACATTTAAAAGTTGCTTGGATGGGCACTTGAAGTGCCATAACCTGCTGGTAAGTGGGATTAGACTGGATAACCTCTTGTTGGCTGGCGCAGATACGATGGTAAGTACTTCAGGGAATCGAATACGGCCAGAGTGATTTCCTGGACTAGTATCGATCACCTGGATGGGTTGGAGAGGAATTTTCACAGATATTTTCCCCAATTGGCTTGGGTTTTTATCTGTTTTTTTGCCTCTCCCAGGAGATCGCATGGTTCCGATTGGGGTGGAGTGCAGAATGTTTCGGTGCAAGAGGTATCGCGGTTGTGTGGGGCGGACTGGTTGGGCTGGATGCTCTTTACCTGTCCGACATTGTTCATTGTTCGTACATTTATATATAACCTTTAGGGCTGCTGACCGAGGGCCGTGTGGCTCTTTGTCGGCCGGCGCGGACACAATGGCCTGAACTGGCCTTCTTCTGCACTGTAGATTTCTATGTTTCTATGTATCCGGGATAGTTTCCTTGAACAGTATATTGCGGGACCAACCAGGGAGCAGGCTATCTTAGATCTGGTACTGTGTAATGAGACAGGATTAATAAATAATCTCCTAGTAAAGAATCCTCTAGGAATGAGTGATCATAACATGGTTGAATTTCAAATTCAGTTGGAGAGTGAGAAAGTTGGATCTAAAATCAGTGTCCTAAGCTTAAATAAAGGAGACTACAAAGGTATGAGGGTAGAGTTGTCTAAAGTAGACTGTCAAAATAGATTAAAGCATGGGACGGTTGATGAGCAGTGGCAGACATTTAAGGAGATATTTCATAACTCACAACAAAAATATATCCCAATGAGAAGGAAAGGCTCTAAGAGAAGGGACAACCGTAAGGTAATAAGGGATGGTATCAAATTGAAAACAAGGGCATACAATGTGGCCAAGACCAGTGGGAGGCCAGAGGATTGGGAAACTTTTAAAAGCCAGCAAAGAACGACTAAAAAAATGAGCAAGAGAGGGAAAATAGATTATGAAAGTAAACGAGCACAAAATATAAAAACAGATAGTAAGAGTTTCTACAGGTACATAAAAAGGGAAAGAGTGGCTAAAGTAAATGATGGTCCCCAAGAAGATGAGACTGGGGAATTAATAATGGGAAACAGGGAAATGGCAGAGACATTGAACAAACATTTTGTCTCGGTCTTCACGGTAGAAGACACTAAAAATATCCCAATAGTGGATAATCAAGGGGTTATAGGGAAGGAAGAACTTAGTACAATCACCATCACTAAGGAAGTAGTACTCGGTAAAATAATGGGACTAAAAGTGGACAAGTCCCCTGGACCTGATGGCTTACATCAACAGGTCTTAAAAGAAATGGCTGCAGAGATAGTGGATGCATTGGTTGTAATCTACCAAAATTCCCTGGATTTTGGGGCGGATTGGAAAACCATAAATGTAATGCCCCTATTTAAAAAAGGAGGCAGCCAGAAAGCAGGAAACTAAAGACCAGTTAGCCTAACATCTGTTGTTGGGAAAATACTGGAGTCCATTATTAAGGAAGCAGTAGCAGGACGTTTGGAAAAGCATGATTCAATCAAGCAGAGTCAGCATGGTTTTATGAAAGGGAAATCATGTTTGACAAATTTGCTGGAGTTCTTTGAGGATGTAATGAGTAGGGTGGATAAGGGGGAACCAGTGGATGTGGTGTGTTTGAATTTCCAGAAGGCATTCGATAAGGTGCCACATAAGAGGTTACTGCACAAGATAAAAGTTCACAGAGTTGGGGGTAATATATTAGCATGGATAGAGGATTGGCTGACTAACAGAAAACAGAGAATCGGGATAAATGGGTCATTTTCCAGTTGGCAAACTGTGGGGTGCCGAGGGATCGGTGCTGGGTCCTCAACTATTTACAATCTATATTAATGATTTGGATGAAGGGACCGAGTGTAATGTAGCCGAGTTTGCTGATGATACAAGGATGGGTGGGAAAGCAAATTGTGAGGAGGACACAAAAGATCCGCAAAGGGATATAGACAGGCTAAGTGAGTGGACAAACATTTGGCAGATGGAGTATAATGTGGGAAAATGTGAGGTTATCCACTTTGGCAGAAAAAATAGAAAATCAAATTATAATTTAAATGGAGAAAAATTGCAAAGTGCTACAGTACAGAGGGACCTAGGGGTCCTTGTGCGTGAAGCACAAAAAGTTAGTATGCAAGTACAGCAAGTGATCAGGAAGGCAAATGGAATGTTGGCCTTTATTGCAAGGAGGATAGAGTATAAAAGCAGAGAAGTCCTGCTACAACTGTATAGGGTATTGGTGAGGCCACACTTGGAGTACTGCGTACAGTTTTGGTCTCTGTATTTACGAAAGGATATACTTGCATTGGAGGCTGTTCAGAGAAGGTTCACTATGTTGATTCTGTAGATAAGGGGGTTGACTTATGAAGATAGGTTTTCGATGCGGTGCTCAAACGCGACACCGCTGGTACCCCTTGGTAGATAAAAAGTGTTATATATGTACACTTGTATTTACTCTGTACAGCCACCAGAGGGCTCATCCCCTGGAGTCCCAAGGGATCCCATAATCCCTTGGGAGCACAGGTATTTAAGGAGGTTTCACGGGTTGCAGAGGAACTCTGGAGACCTGCAATAAAAGACTAAGGTCACACTTTACTTTGAGCTCACAGTGTTCAGTCTGACTCTTTCTCCATACACAACAACTGGCGACGAGACACAGATAGCGAACTGAAAGATGCAGAGAACAGTGGGCATCCTGGAGAAATTCTCGGAGGGAGATGATTGGGAAACTTTTGTGGAGCGACTCGACCAATACTTCGTGTCAAATGAGCTAGATGGGGAAGAGAGCGCTGCCAAACGAAGGGCGATCCTCCTCACCGTCTGTGGGGCACCAACATATGACCTCATGAAGAATCTGCTCACTCCAGCGAAACCCACAGAGAAATCGTACGACGATTTGTGCACACTGGTCCGGGAGCATTTGAACCCAAACGAAAGCGTTTTGATGGTGAGGTACCGATTCTACACCTACAAAATGTTGCAGAGGAGGACAGATCCACGGAGGAACAAGATGAACCAGAGCCGCAGATCAAGGAGGCAGAGGTATATGGGCTGCACACATTCACCACAAAGTGTCCCCCGATAATGCTGAATGTTGAACTAATGGAATCCCAGTGTCAATGGAGCTGGAAACAGGCGCGAGCCAGTCTATCATGGGAAAAAAGACTTTTGAAAGGTTGTGGTGCAACAAGGCCTCAAGGCCAGTCTTAACTCCAGTTCACACGAAACTAAGAACTTACATGAAAGAACTGATTCCTGTAATCGTCAGTGCTACTGTAAACGTCTCCTACGATAGAGCTCCTAAGATAGATACCACTCTGGGTGGTACTGGGCGATGGTCCCACGCTGCTCGGCAGGAGCTGGCTGGGAAAGATACGCTGGAACTGGGACGACGTCCGAGCGCTATTGCCCGCTGATGACACTTCGTGTGCCCAGGTCTTAAACAAATTTCCTTTGCTGTTCGAACCAGGCACCGGGAAATTCCAAGGAGCAAAAGTGCAGATCTACTTAATTCCGGGGGCGTGACCCATCCATCACAAGGCGAGAGCAGTACCGTACATGATGAGAGAAAGGGTAGAGATCGAGCTAGATGGCTGCAAAGAGGGCACCATTTCCCCGAACGAGTTCAACGAGTGGGCCAGTCCTATTGACCCAGTCCTCAAGGGAGACGGCACCATCAGAATCTGGGGTGATTACAAAGTAACTATCAATCGTTTCTCCCTGCAGGACCAATACTCACTACCAAAGGCCGACGACCGTTTCGCAACGCTGGCGGGAAGAAAGACGTTCACGAAGCTGGATCTGACTTCAGCCTACATGACGCAGGAACTGGAGGAATCATCGAAGGCCCTCACTTGCATCAACACACCGTTTGGAATCCGATCGGTGGCAGCGATATTCCAGAGAAACATGGAAAGCTTACTGAAGTCGGTCCAACACACCGTGGTCTTCCAGGACGACATCTTGGTCACAGGTCGGAACACAGTAGAGCATCTGCAGAACCTGGAGGAGGTTCTTAGTCGACTTAACCACATGGGGCTCAGGTTAAAACACTCGAAGTGCGTTTTCCTGGCTCCTGAAGTGGAGTTCCTGGGAAGGAGGATTGCGGCGGACGGCATCAGGCCCACCAACGCAAAGACAGAGGCAATCAAGAACGCACCGAAGCCACAGAATGTGACGGAACTGTAATCGTTTCTGGGACTCCTGAACTACTTTGGTAACTTCTTACCGGGTCCCAGCACACTGTTAGAACCACTGCATGTCTGACTATGAAAAGGGGACGAATGGGTTTGGGGCAAAAGCCAAGAAAATGCCTTTGTAAAAGCGAGAAAATTGTTATGCTCAAACAAATTGCTTGTATTGTATGATCCATGTAAGCATTTGGTACTAGCATGTAACGCGTCGTCATATGGGGTTGGGTATGTATTGCAACAAGCTAATGATTTCGGGAAACTGCAACCGGTTGCTTATGCATCTAGGAGTCTGTCTAAGGCTGAGAGAACCTACAGCATGATTGAGAAAGAAGCGTTAGCGTGTGTCTATGGGGTAAAGAAAATGCATCATACCTGTTTGGGCTAAACTTCGAATTGGAAACTGACCATAAGCCACTTTTATCCCTGTTCTCCGAGAGTAAAGGGATAAATACCAACGCATCGGCCCGCATCCAGAGATGGGCACTCACGTTGTCCGCATACAACGACGTCATCCGCCACAGGCCAGGCACAGAAAACTGCGCCGATGCTCTCAGTAGGCTGCATTGCCCACCACGGGGGTGGAAATGGCACAGCCCGCAGATCTAGCCATGGTTATGGAAGCATTTGAGAGTGAGCAAACACCCGTCACTGCCCGGCAGATCAAAACCTGGACAAGCCAGGACCCCTTATTATCTCTAGTCAAAAGCTGTGTGCTTCACGGAGCTGGTCCAGTGTCCCAGTGGAAATGCAGGAAGAGATAAAGCCGTTCCAGCAGCGCAAAGATGAAATGTCTATACAGGCAGACTGCCCTCTGTGGGGCAATCGAGTAGTGGTCCCCAAGCAGGGCAGAGACACCTTCATCAATTACCTCCACAGTACCCACCCAGGCATCGTAATGATGAAAGCGATAGCCAGATCCCACGTGTGGTGGCCCGGTATCGATGCAATACGTGAACGCAGTTAAGCAATGTACCCAGGGAGGCGCCACTAAGTTTATGGCCTTGGTCTTCCAAACCGTGGTCTAGGGTATATGTCGACTATGCAGGCCCATTCTTGGGTAAAATGTTCCTTGTGATTGTAGACGCGTACTCCAAGTGGATTGAATGTGAGATAATGTCGGCTAGCACGTCCGCTGCCAGTACTGAAAGCCTGCGGACCATGTTTGCCACACACGGCCTACCCGATGTCCTGGTGAGTGACAACGGGCCATGTTTTACCAGTGCTGAGCTCAAAAATTTCATGACCCATAACGGGATCAAATATGTCACATCTGCCCCGTTTAAACCAGCATCCAATGATCAGGCAGAGAGAGTAGTGCAAACCATCAAGCAAGGATTGAAGAGGGTAACTGAAGGCTCACTGCAGACTCGCCTATCTCGAGTCCTGCTTAGCTACTGCACAAGACCCCACTCACTCACTGGGATCCTACCTGCTGAACTGCTCATAAAAAGAGCACTTAAGACAAGGCTCTCGTTAGTTCACCTTGATCTACATGAACAGGTAGAGAGCAGGCGGCTTCAACAAAGTGCATACCATGATAGCGCAAATGTGTCACGCGAGATTGAAATCAGTGATCCTGTATTTGTATTAAATTATGGACAAGGTCCCAAGTGGCTTCCCAGCACTGTCATGGCCAAAGAGGGGAGCAGGGTGTTTCGGGTCAAACTTTCAAATGGACTCATTCACCGGAAACACTTGGACCAAATCAAACTCAGATTCACGGACTATCCTGAGCAACCCACCTTGGACCCTACCTTTTTTGATCCCCCAACATACACACCAGTGGCAACCGGCACCACGGTTGACCACGAAGCAGAACCCATCATCCACAGCAGCCCTGCAGGGCCCAACACACCAGGGAGCCCAGCAAGGCCAGCTGCACAGCAGCCCAGCGAGGGCCCAACAAATGATTCAACAACATCAGCTTTCACACCGAGACGATCAACCAGGACAAGAAGGGCCCCAGATCAACTCAAATTGTAAATAGTTACACTATTGACTTTGGGGGGGGGGGGGAAGTGTTATATATGTAAACTTGTATTTACTCTGTACAGCCACCAGAGGGCTCATCTCCTGGAGTCCCAAGGGATCCCATAATCCCTTGGGAGCACAGGTATTTAAGGAGGCTTCACAGGTTGGCGAGGCACTCTGAAGACATGCAATAAAAGACTACGGTCACACTTTATTTTGAGCTTCCAGTGTTCAGTCTGACTCTTTCTCCATAAACAATAAAAAGTTTTACTAATTATTATTGTTTTTATTTCATTTTCCAGCATGCATCCACAGTATTTATCTTTTGATACAGTTTTATTATTTATTAGTGTTTTATTTCATTTTCCAGCATATGCAGTATTTATCTTTTCATATAGTTTTAGTAATTATTCATGTTTTTATTTCATTTTCCAGCATCTGCAGTATTTATCTTTTCATATAATTTTATTAATGGTTTTGGCTGCATTAAACCTGCTGAGTGCTACTCAGAAGTTTGCACATACCGCTTTACATTTGTACAACTTTCAGGTCTGACTCTTTAGTGGGCTGCAGAGACCTGCTTGGCAGGGTTCACCCTGAGGATGGGAGGAGTGTTGGGAGGGCAACACCTGGTACACCTGGCACACAGGAGAAGGTGTCGCCGTCAGCTCTGTGCAGACAGGCAGCGGGCAAGGGAGGCAGCAGCCATGATTCGTTCATTCTGCGCCAGACCAGTGAGCCCGCTGTCTTCACCGGCCCGAATCAGGATTGCGGTTGGCTGCTTGGGGACAAGGGATATCCCCTGTCGACTTGGCTGCTCACTCCACTGCGGAACCCCAGGATAGCACCAGAGCATGCATACAATGTCGCTCATTGTGCCACCAGGTGCATCATCGAGCAGTGCATAGGCATCCTCAAGCAGAGGTTCCGGTGCCTGGACTGCTCTGGTGGCACCTTGCAGTACTCTCCTCAACAGGTTTCCTTAATCATCGTGGTCTGCTGCATGCTGCACAACCTGGCCATCGTGAGGGGACAGCCGCTGGAGGTCGAGCTAGCAGGAGGAGGAGGAGGATCCCCGTCGCCTCAGAGCTCGGAGGCATCGACCCATCGCCACCCTGGAAGGGCCGGGTGCAGACTGGCCACCACCCTCCTGGGAGGGTGCTTCCTCACATATATGGAGGGGCCTGATTCCTCCCCTGTAATCTCCCTCCATACATTATGTACTGGCGGTCTGTCAGGTCTCCCCACGTCAGGAAACTGTATTCTTCTTCTGTCCTCCACATCGTCCTTCAGTGTCTCCAGCTCCATATCAGTGAACCTGTTGGCTCTCCTTGCACCTCTTACACCAGCCATCCTTCCAACCTCCTTCCCCCTCAGGGCCTTGCTGCAAACTCTTGGCCTTTAAAAAGGCCCGGGAGCAGCTGGCCCATTAGAAACCCTTACCTGCATGCTGAATTTCTCAGTGGTGATAATGCTCAAATTAAGACAGCCACACCACTGAAAAATCCCTTTGGAAGGGTTCATTAGCGCTGGAACCCATTTGTTCACTTTTGGAGCAGAATATGGGGTGGCCCAGCCACGAAAAAACGTTGGCGCTAATGGCCACAAAAAGGTGGGGGAGCACCAGCTTTCCAGCAGTACTGAATTTCAGGTCCTATAATTTCCTAGTTCAACACCACTGAGTACAGGTTCAAACAAAACTACAAATTCCCAAGCTTACCGGCTTTAAATTCAATTTTGCAATATAATATGCTCCAAGTTAGCCAATGACATATAATTGAAACAATACTAACATACCTTCTCAATATCTAGGCCTCTAAGTTAACTGGTTATGCACAATCTTTCTGGCAATATCTATGCCCCAACTGGCTTACGTATAATCCTTCGGATAATCAGCCTGACTGGAATTATAAGTTTGAGTGTTTGGCGTCCAACACCGCCCTTCAATGTCTTCAGCTCCAGGGAGCGAGCAATCCTTTGTCCTGCTTCTTTTATACTCCACAGCAAACTGGGCCATCATAGTATGCTGGTGTCCAGTTCTGTTAGGCCAGAGATAACTTATCCCTTTTGTTGATTGGCCAATTCTGATGTCCTTTACCATGCCTCTTCCTGTTTGAACTCAAATTGCTTGTCCCATCCCCCGAGGTTTCCGTCAGCCATTTTTACAGATGTTTTTTTTCCGTCTCCCATAGGTCTTCACAATGGAGGTAGAACAGAAGGTTTCTGATGTCACTTGGTCACTACTGCCTAATTTGGACAGGTCGCTCATATTTGCCACAGGGCCGGTTCAATCAGTTGTGGTGGAACATCGAGAGCAATCGGTCTAGAGCTTCACATCCATTTCCCATCTCCGCTCCTGTCAATACGCCCTCTTACTATCTAAACTCGGCTCCAATCCAAGAGGAAAATCGTGCTTATGTTCCTGAACTCATCTCACATGGTGTGATCCACAGCCAACGTGGGAGGAGTCCCTTTATGTCAGCCAGTCTGGCTGGATTTTCACCTCAAGTGCCGGAGGCGAAAGATTTGGGTCCAGTTAGTCTCCTTAATGACCAGTTTTACTGGAATGCGCCTATCAGCTTTTACCATTAAAAGCCTCAGCTTCACTTCGTACAACTATGTTTGTTTTAAGCCATTTTACAATCTGAAAGCAGAAGGAACAACGGTCGTTCAGACATTCCTGCCCTTCCTGTCATGTACAGGGTCTCACTTGCCCACCATCTCAATTTGGCCCATCATGCCTTTTGTTCTCAAATCTCTCCTGCCTTCCACCCTATCGCCGACCTTCCCTTTTGTTGTTTCCTCCCCTCCCCCTTTCAGGGCCTCAGCATTTCCTAAGAATCTGTTACATTTCAAACTATTGCCAGTTCTGATGAAGGGTCACAGACCTGAAACGTTAACGCTGTTTCTCTCCACTGTCGCTGGCTGACCTGTTCAGATTTCCAGCATTTTCTGTTTTTAGTTCAGCTCCTACCCCATCCTGCTCCTGTCTGTCTGCACCCGAGTGAGTCAGGAAACTGCCCATTTATATTTTGAAATGTTTCTTGCTCCTCGACATTCGCTGCACCTGGCTGGATATGTATTCTCTCTAATTCTCAGCAGGACAAGGTTCCCTTCGCTTATTATCATGTCCCTGAGCTCCAATCTCCTGGTTTAGTGCATTCACCCCAGTGATTCGGTAATCATTCGGTACACCCTCCCTCTCCCCTGTTATTCTCACTTCTGTTTTTGTCACCAAAGTGGATAACATCACGTTTATCTACATTATGCATTATACTGCATCTGCCATGCATTTGCCCACTCACCTAACCTGTCCAAGTCACCTTGCAGCCTCTTAGCATCCTCCTCGCAGCTCACACCGCCACCCAGCTTAGTGTCATTTGCAAACTTGGAGATATTACATTCAATTTCTTCATCTAAATCATTAATGTATATTGTATATGGGTCCCAGCACTGAGCCCTGCGGCACCCCACTAGTCACTGCCTGCCATTCTGAAAAGGACCCATTTATTTCGACTCTCTGTTTCCTGCCTGCCAACCAGTTCTCTATCCACGTCAGTACATTACCCCCAATACCATGTGCTTTAATTTTGCACACTAATCTCTTGTGCGAGACCTTGTCAAAAGTCTTTTGAAAGTCCAAATACACGACATCCACTGGTTCTCCCTTGTCCACTCTACTAGTTACATCCTCAAAAAATTCCAGAAGATTTGTCAAGCATGATTTCCCTTTCATACATCCATGCTGACTTGGACTGATCCTGTCACTGCTTTCCAAATGCGCTGTTATTTCATCTTTAATAATTGATTCCAACATTTTCCCCACTACTGATGTCAGACTAACCGGTCTATAGTTACCCGTTTTCTCTCTCGCTCCTTTTTTTAAAAGTGGTGTTACATTAGCTACCCTCCAGTCCATAGGAACTGATCCAGAGTCGATAGACTGTTGGAAAGTGATCACCAATGCATCCACTATTTCTAGGGTCACTTCCTTAAGTACTCTGGGATGCAGACTATCAGGGCCCGGGGATTTATCGGCCTTCAATCCCATCAATTTCACTAACACAATTTCCTGACTAATAAGGATTTCATTCAGTTCCTCCTTCTCACTAGCCCCTCGGTCCCCTAGTACTTCCAGAAGGTTATTTGTGTCTTCCTTCGTGAAGACAGAACAAAGTATTTGTTCAACTGGTCTGCCATTTCTTTGTTCCCCATTATGACTTCATCTGATTCTGACTGCAAGGGACCTACATTTGTTTTCACTAATCTTTTTCTCTTCATGTATCTGTAGAAGCTTTTGCAATTAGTTTTTATGTTCCCTGCAAGCTTACTCTCATATTCTATTTTCCTCCTCCTATTTAAACCCTTTGTCCTCCTCTGCTGAATTCTAAATTTCTCCCAGTCCTCAGATTTGCTGCTTTTTTCTGGCCAATTTATATGCCTCTTCCTTGGATTTAACACTATCCTTAATTTATCTTGTGAGCCACGGTTGAGCCACCTTCCCCGTTTTATTTTTACTCCAGACAGGGATGTACAATTGTTGAAGTTCATCCATGTGATCTTTAAATGTCTGCCATTGCCTATCCACCATCAACCCTTTAAGTATCATTCTCCAGTCTATCCTAGCCAATTCACGTCTCATACCGTCGAAGTTTCCTTTCTTTAAATTCAGGACCCTAGTCTCTGAATTAACTGTGTCACTCTCCATCTTAATGAAGAATTCTACCATATTATGGTCACTCTTCCCCAAGGGGCCTCGCACAACAAGATTGCTAATTAATCCGCTCTCATTACAACTGTCTTGGGAATGCTTTCTGTGTGTTTATTTTTTTTAATTACATTTTTTTTTAAGTTTCCCCCCTCCCTAGGCCCAATCGCATCCTGGGACTAAATTTTAGTATTTACCGTCCATTCCAGTAACGACCGCCCATGTTGCTAACTTTCTACTTACCCAGCGAGAAAACCACCAACAATGAGTGTGCAACGCCGGGTGATTAGTTTTAATTACTTTTGATACGTCCTTACTATACAGCATAAATACACACGAGGCCCATGCTTGAGAGAAGGTCAGTCCTTTATTCCTTAGCACTCAAGTGATGAAGGTGGGTGGAGCTTCCCCTTTTATACCTGAAGGTCCAGGTTAGGAGTGTCTCCCACAAGTTCACCACCTAGTGGCCATTGTTCTCACAGTGCACAACTTAGGTCAGTTTATACATGGGTTACAATGATGGTTGAATACATGACAACTTTAATCATAAAAATGGAAATTCTCGCCAGCGTTACTCACTGAATGTTAGTGGTTCTTCTCAGCGGGCAATCGGGCGTTGAGGGGCTCTCGGGAAAGTCTAGCCCATAGAAACTGCATGATGTCATCTGCTGGTCGTGTCTCTTTGTTGGAGAAATCCAAAGCTTATTCCACTGCCCTGCTCTCTCCCCTAGCTCTGTGTCTTCCTCTGCTTCCAATGATCATTTGCACAGTTCCACGTCAAGCTGACTTCCCTGGAGGTTGACAGAATTATGGACCCTCTCTGATTTCCCCTCTTGTTAGTATGGGGGAACGGTAGCATAGTCGTTATGTTACTGGACTAGTAATCCTCGAGGCTTGGCCTAATAATCTGAGAACCATGAGTTAATTCCCATCCTGGCAGCTGGGGAAAATTAAATTCAGTTAATTAAATCTGGAATAAAAACCTAGTACAGGCGCAATGTCCCGAATCCTGACTTCCGAAAACCAGAATTGTCCAAAAACCGGACATTTCGGTGAGCAGCGAGGAGCAGAGGATCAGCGGGCGGTGAGGTCCGAAATCTGGCAAAACCCAAAATCTGGCACAGATTCGATCCGCAATCCAGCATAACCTGAAATCCGGCATGGATTCTGATACACTCATAATAAAGGGTGAAACTGAGTACTGTGTTGAACGAGCAATTGTGACCTTAGCTCCTTTAATAAGACTCCAGAATGCAGGTACCTCGTTGGTGACCTACTTCTCTACTATGCTCCCAAGGGATGCTGGGATCCCTTGGGATTCCAACAGGTGGGCCCTCTGGTGGTCAGGTATCATGCAGGTTACAAGGGGTTAAATACATAACATCACTCTCCCGTGAAGTCAACACTACACTTATTTACAAGGTGAGACGATCTGGGGCTTTATGCTCCCTTGTCGATCGTCTCGGTACAAATGCAGGTGTGGGTGGGTTGGTCAGTTCTTCACTGGGCTGTTGGGCAACCAGCCTTGCCGGGTTGCTGGGGATGATGAGTTCGGCTTCATGGTCAACCATGATGTCAGTTGCCACTTGTGTACGTGTTGGAGGGTCAAAGTTGGTGGTGTCCTCTTCGGGTTATTCGTAGCTGTTGGTGAACCACAATTTAATTTGGTCCAAATGTTTTCTGTGCGTTTGTCCATTGGCCAATTTGACCTGAAACACCCTCTTTGGCTGTGACCGTGCCAGCGAGCCATTTGGGACCATGTCCATAATTGAGCACAAACACAGGATCATTGATCTCAATATCGCGTGACAAATTTGCGCGATCATGGTACACACTTTGTTGATGCCGCCTGCCCTCCACATGATCATGGAGATCAGGGTGGACAAGAGAGAGCCTTGTTTTGAGCGCCCTTTTCATGAGCAGCTCGGCTGGTGGAACCCTGGTGAGTGAGTGGGGTCTGGTGTGGTAGCTGAGCAGCACTCGGGACAGCCGGGTCTGCAGGGAGCCTTCCGACACACGTTTCAAGCTTAGCTTGATGGTCTGAACTGCCCGTTCTGCCTGGCTGTTGGATGCGGGCTTGAACGGGGCAGATTTGACATGTTTGATCCCGTTGCGGGTCATGACTTCCATGAATTCAGCATTGGTGAAGCACGGCCCATTGTCGCTGACTAAGACATCAGGCAAGCTGTGAGTGGCAAAATGGCTCGTAGGCTTTCAGACATTATTGCACATTCAATCCATTTTGAGTAAGTGTCCACGACAACCAAAAACATTTTGCCTAGAAATGGGCCCGCATAGTCTACGTGGATCCTCGACCACGGTTTGGAGGGCCACGACCATAAACTTAGCAGTGCCTCTCTGGGTGCATTGCTCAGCTGAGAGCAAGTGTTGCACTGGCGCACGCATAACTCTAAATCTGAGTCAATGCGGGGCCACCACACATGGGATCTGGCTATAGCTTTCATCATTACAATGCCCAGGTGGGTGCTGTGCAGTTCACAAATTAACGTATCTCCGCCTTTCTTGGACAAAACCATGCAATTGCCCCACAACAGACAGTCCGCCAGCAGGTGCAACTCGTCTTTGTGTCTGTGGAACGGCTTAATCACCTCCTGCATCTCCACTGGGACACCGGACCAGCTCCCATGGAGGACACAGTTTTTTTATCAAGGACAGTAAAGAATCCTGGCTGGTCCAGGTCCTGATCTGGCAGGCCGTAACAGGGGACTTCTCGTTCTCGAATGCCTCCATGACCATGAGCAAGTTCGCTGGCTGTGTCATTTCCATCCTGGTGGTGGGCAATGGCAGCCGACTGAGAGCATCTGAGCAGTTCTTTCTGCCCAGTCTGTGGCAGAGTACGTAGTTGTATACCGACAGCGTGAGTGCCCATCTTTGGATGCGGGCAGAGGCATTGGCATTAATCCCTTTGCTCTCAGAGAACAGCGCTATAAGGGGCTTGTGGTCAGTTTCAAGCTCAAACTTGAGGCCAAATAAGTACTGGTGCATTTTTTTCACCTTGTAGACGTACGCCAGAGCCTCTTTTTCAATCATGCTGTAGGCCCTTTCGGCCTTGGACAAATTCTTGGACGCATAAGTGACCGGTTGCAAAATCCCCAATTCATTAGCCTGTTGTAACACACACCCGACCCCGTATGATGGTGAATCGCAAGCAAGCACTAATCGTTTACAAGGGTTATACAGGACAAGCAGTTTGTTTGAACACAATAGATTTCTGGCTTTCTTAAAGGCAGCCTCTTGTGAATTCCCCCATACCCAGTCGTCTTCCTTGACGTAGCGCATGTAGGGGTCCTAGCAGGGTGCTTAACCCAGGTAAGAAATTACCGAAATAGTTAAGGAGTCCCAGGAACGACCGCAGCTCCGTCACGTTCTGTGGTCTTGGCGCGTTCTTGATGGCCTCCTTCGGTGGGTCTGATGCCGTCTGCTGCGATTCTTCTTCCCAAGAACTCGACCTCCTGCGCCAGGAAAACACACTTCGAGCATTTCAACCTAAGCCCCACGCGATCCAACCGACTAAGAACCTCTTCCAGATTCTTCAAGTGTTCAATGGTGTCCCAACCTGTAACCAATATGTCGTCCTGGAAAACCACGGTGCAAGGAACGACTTTAGCAGGGTCTCCATGTTCCGCTGGAGGATAGCCACGGCCGACCGAACGGGCATCGGTTATAGATGAACAGACCTTTGTGGATGTCGATGCAGGTGAGGCCTTTCAAAGGCTCCTCCAGCTCATGCATCATGTAGGCCGAGGTCAGGTCCAGCTTGGTGAACGTCTTTCCTCCAGCCAGGGTCGCAAATAGGTCGTCTGCCTTGGGTAGCGGGTACTGGTCCTGCAGCGAAAAACGGTTAATCGTTACTTTATAGTCCCCACAAATTCTGACCATGCTGTCCTCCTTAAGTACCGGAACAATCAGACTAGCCCACTCGTTGAATTCCACCGGCACGATGATGCCTTCTTGTTGCAGCCTGTCCAGCTCAAGTTCCACTTTTTCACATATCATGTATGGTACCACCCGTGCCTTGCGGTGGATGGGTCGCGTACCGGGAACCAAATGGATCTGCACTTTCACCCCCGAGAAGCTTCCAATGCCTGGCTCGAACAACGATGGAAACTTGCTCAGAACCTGGGCACATGAGGCTTCGTCGACGAACGAAAGCACTCGGAAGTCGTCCCAGTTCCAGCGGATTTTTCCCAGCCAGCTTCTGCCAAACAACGTGGGGCCATCTCCTGGCACAATCCACAGCGGGAGTTCGTGTACTGCTCCATCATAGGAGACTTTGACATCTGCACTGCCAATTACAGGGATTAGTTCCTTGGTGTAAGTCCTTAGTTTTGTGTGAATGGGGCTGAGCTTGGGCCTGTGTGCCTTTTTTCCCCACAGCCTGTCGAAGGCCTTTTTACTCATTATGGACTGACTTGCCCCCGTGTCCAGTTCCATAGATACTGGAATACCATTCAGTTCAACTTTCAACATTATTGGTGGATATTTCGCAGTGAACGTGTGTACCCCGTACATGTCTGCCTCCATGGTACGAGTCTCCAATTCAGCCTGATCCACAGTGGATCGATCTTCCTGTGCAACGTGGTGGTTTGCAGGGTTTGCAGCTCACCTGCACATTTGCTGGAGGTGTCCCATTGTTCTGCATTGTGCTTGAAGCAGCATTGATGGGGACGATGATCACCTCCACAGCGCCTACAAGGTGTTAACTGCCTCGCATTAACGATTGATGGCGAACTCTGGGTCAACTGAGGTCGGGCCGCAGCAGCTGGCATGTACATTCTGCCATGTATATTTCTGCTCGAGACCAACGTTACTTTGTGCACAGTACTGGCCAAAACTTCTTTACTCTGCAAAATCTGTTTGGTGTTGTCGCTGGTGGACATAAATGCCTGGGCTATCGTTATGGCTTTACTTAGATTCGGAGTTTCTACAGTCAACAGTTTGCGAAAGATTGTCTCATGTCCAATGCCCAGTACAAAAAGGTCTCTGAGCATTTGTTCTAGGAATCCCTCAAACTCACAATGTCCTGCGAGGTGCCTTAGTTCGGCGTCATAGCTTGCTACTTCTTGTCCCTCCGACCGTTGACACGTGTAGAATCGATATCTTGCCATCAAAACGCTTTCCTTAGGATTTAGGTGCTCCTGGACCAGCGTACACAATTCTTCATAGGATTTCTCTGTTTGTTTTGTCAGGGCCAGGAGATTCTTCATGAGGCCGTAGGTTGTTGCCCCACAGACAGCTAGGAGGATCGCCCTTCATTTGGTAGCGTTCTTGTCCCCTTCCAGCTCGTTGGCCATGAAGTATTGGTCGAGTCACTCCACGAAGGCCTCCCAATCGTCCCCTTCTGAGAACTTCTCCAGGATGCCAACTGTTCTTTGCATTTTCGCGCGGTTGTTCATTCCTCATCGCCAATTGATACACTCATAATAAAGGATGAAACTGAGTACTGTGTACAGTGAGCAAGTGTGACCTTAAGCTCCTTTAATAAGACTCCAGAGTGCAGGCACCTCGTGGGTGGCCTGCTTATATAACCGTGCTCCCAAGGGATGCTGGGATCCCTTGGGACTCCAACAGGTGGGCCCTCTGGTGGTCAGGTATCATGCAGGTTACAAGGGGTTAAATACATAACAGATTCGGTCCCAAGGATTCCGGATTTCAGATGTTGTACCGGCTTATCTGCCCGGTATTGGCCATTGTGGGTGGTAATCAGGTGAGCGAACATTCCCTATCTGAGTTACGCCGACGGTTTCGAGGTACCGCTGGGGAGCAGACTGCCAGCGTGCACTGTCCTCAGATCGCCATGGCGCGATATTTGGGTCAGCGGTGACTCATAGGTAAGTTTTTAAAACGCCCTCGAGGATCAGCGAAACTGGGTGGTAGGTGAGTAGCTCTCCTAGGAAAAGATTAATAATTGGTTTTTTACTAATTATCTTAAAAATGTGTTCTGGTGATTTAGTTTTAAAGTGCTGTGGAATGTTTTTTTGATTTGTTAGTTGATGTTTTTTGGAAAATTATTTTTATTAGGCCCAACCCACAGCCTCGGGGTAAATTTTTATTGATTTTTAAATTTTTCGCCCCTTTTGTTTACGAACCGTCCAATCGACCCTAAATTGCATTTTTTCACCCAGACTGGGGGTGCAAGGCCCATGTTTTTCGCTCGGCAGATTTTTTTATTTTTGGGGGGAAGTTTTCGCCGCCGATAATCTTAGCGGCGATTTGGGCGATGCTCGGACGCTGGCGAGCTGATAGGAAATTTTAGCCCCATATAACTACCGGATTGTTGTAAAATCTCATCTGGTTCACTAATGCCCTTCAGGGAAGGAAATCTGCCGTCCTTACCTGGCCTGGCCAATATGTGACTCCAAACCCACAGCAATGTGGTTGACTCTAAACTGATCTACAAAACCTCTCAGTTGTATCAAAATTCAGTGCAACAAGGGACAGGCAGTAAATGCTGGCCTTGCCAGCGATGCCCACACTCTGGGACTGAACTTTTAAAAGTTGCACTGGCCCTACCTGGAGCCTTATTTTTAAAAAAATACTCACCCATTCCTTTCTACTGAAATGTGATCCTCCAAAGATGAGAATCGTTTTAAACATATAGTTTGCAATTATCTCCAACACGGAAAACCTTCCGACCTTCCTCCTTGATACAAATGCCCTAAACCTGCCCAGTGTGCTCGGAGTCAGAAGTAATCCCACAGCAGACAGGGGTCACCAGAAAATAATAGAGCTTTGCTGTGGGGGCATTTCTTGATCTTCCCATACTGTGTCTCAGTAAATCCGTGCAGCTGGTCTTGACATTTTAAGTGTTGTGTCACATTACTGAGCAGATTCGTCTGATCAGAGAACACCCTGGGCCACATTGTATTCTGTTAGCATTGGTTCTGATGCTGACGTGTTCAATATCTGAACAGTGCTCCATAAATATGTTGGTATATATTAACCAGGAGCCACCGATAAACGCTGTTCGAGGAGATGTTGTCTCACTCAATGACTGTGATGGGGCCGAATATCAGGGGCTGCGTCTAACGGGCGGCCGTTCCGATACCGCCTGTTTTGCGCCACTGCTCAAGAAAAATTTCTAGCCGTAGCTAAACTTTAGAATTGTTTTAAACACTCTAAGGGGTTGAAATTCAATGCCGCCATTTTTGAGGCATTGGAATTCAGAAGAATGAGAGGTGATCTTATCGAAACGTATAAGATTATGAGGGGGCTTGACAAGCTGGATGCAGAGAGGATGTTTCCACTGATGGGGGAGACTAGAACTAGAGGGCATGATCTTAGAATAAAGGGCCAACCATTTAAAACAGAGATGAGAAGAAATTTCTTTTCTCAGAGAGTTGTGGATCTGTGGAATTCGCTGCCTCAGAGAGCTGTGGAAGCTGGGACATTGAATAAATTTAAGACAGAAATAGACAGTTTCTTAAACGATAAGGGTTATGGGGAGCGGGCGGGGAAGTGGAGCAGAGTCCATGATCAGATCAGCCATGATCTTATTGAATGGCGGAGCAGGCTCGAGGGGCTAAAAAATGGTGTTGCACATTCATCCTCGGGCGGGAGCTCAGGAGACCGACTGAATTCTGCAATGAAAGGCTGCCGCCGTGCTCGCTGGGAAACGGGAAGAAAGAAAAAAAACCTCAAACTTCTCCGACCCACACACACACTACCTCACTGTTACAACTGATGAAAAAATGAAGAAATAAAGAAAGAAAAAAATGTACCTTTCTCTCTGGGTGATTCCACCCAAGTCTCGCTGTTTAACCACCATTTTTTTCCAGGCTGTAAGAACGCCTGCCGGCAAGGCTGACATTCAAACTAAATATTGCGATCATTCATCGGGGGAAGGGGTCAGTAGGACTGGTTTGCCACGCGCTCCTTCCGCTGCCTGCGCTTGGCCTCTTCGTGCTCCTTGCATTGAGACTCAAAGAGCTCAACGCCCTCCCGGACGGACTTTCTCCACCTCGGGCGGTCTGCGGCCAGGGTCTCCCAGGTGTCAGTGGTGATGTCGCACTTTACCAGGGAGGCTTTGAGGGTGTCCTTATAACGTTTCCGCTGTCCTCCTTTGGCTCGTTTACCATGAAGGAGCTCCGCATAAAGCATTTGCTTAGGGAGTCTCATATCTGGCATGCGAACTATGTGGTCTGCCCAGCGAAGCTGATCGAGTGTGATCAGTGCTTTAACACTGGGGATGTTAGCCTGGTTGAAGTCACTGATGTTGTTGCGCCTGTCCTCCCAGGACATTTGCAGGATCTTGCGGAGACATCGTTGGTGATATATCTCCAGCGACTTGAGGAGCCTTCTGTACATCGTCCATGCCTCAGACCCATACAGGAGGGCGGGTATTACTACAGCTCTGTAGACCATGAGTTTGGTGGTAGATTTGAGGGCCTGGTCTTCAAACACTCTTTTCCGAAGGCTGCACTGGCACACTGGAGGTGATGCTGAATCTCCGCATCAATGTCTGCCTTTGTTGATAAGAGGCTCCCGAGATATGGGAAATGGTCCACGTTGTCCAGGGCCGCGCTGTGGATCTTGATGATTGGAGGGCAGTGCTGTGCGGTGAGGACAGGCTGGTGAAGGACCTTTGTCTTTGTTAAGCGTAAGGCCCATGCTTTCATATGCCTCAGTGAATATATTGACTATATCCTGAAGTTCAGCCTCTGAAAGTGCACAGACGCAGGCATCGTTCGCATACTGCAGCTCAATGACAGAGGTTGGAGTGATATGGACCTGGCCTGGAGCGGCTTAGGTTAAACAGCTTCCCACTGGTTCTGTAGTTTAATTCCACTTCAGTGGGGAGCTTGTTGGTTGTGAGGTGGAGCGTGGCGGCGAGGAAGATTGAGAAGAGGGTTTGGGCGATAATGCAACCCTGTTTGACCCCGATCTGGACATGGAATGGGTCTGTAATGGATCCGTTGGTAAGAATCACGGCCTGCATGTCATTGTGAAGCAGGTGAAGGATGTTGACAAACTTTTGAGGGCATCCGAAACGGAGGAGGACGCTCCATAGACCCACACGGTTGACAGTGTCAAAGGCCTTTGTAAGATCGAAAAAGGCCATGTATAAGGGCTGGCGCTGCTCCCTGCATTTTTCCTGCAACTGGCGCGCTGCAAAGATCATGTCTATTGTGCCCCGTAGGGGACGAAATCCGCATTGTGATTCCGGGAGGAGCTCCTAGGCCACAGGAAGAAGACGATTGAGGAGAACTTGAGCGACAACTTTCCCAGTGGCTGAAAGCAGGGAAATAGTTGCCGCAGTCGGACTTGTCCCCCTTTTTAAAAATGGTCACAATCACCGCATCTCTGAGATCTCCCGGCGTGCTCTCCTCCCTCCAAATGAGAGGGATGAGGTCATGTATCCGCGCCAACAGCGCCTCTCCGCCATATTTTAGTGCCTCAGCAGGGATTCCATCCGCACCCATAGCCTTAATATTCTTCAGCTGTTTTATGACTTTGCCTACCTGGTGCAGCATTGGAGTTTCACTGAGTTGGTGGCGGGTGGCATGCTGCGGGATGAAATCGAGCACACTCGCGTCAAAGACAGAGTCTTGATTGAGGAGATCGTCAAAGTGCTCCTTGCATCGAGCTCTGACAGCCTCGGTGTCCTTGATGAGTGTTTCCCCGTTCTTGGCCAGCAGTGTGGTGGGGCCTTGCGGGTTTGGACCGTCGGTGGCCTTGACTGCGGTGAAGAATCCTCGCACATCATGGCTTTTTCTATCCACCACCTGTTCTTTAGGTCCTGGGTTTTTTGCCTTGAGCTGTCTGTAATATTGTTTTGCAGCTCCAGAGGCGCCAAAGAGATGTTGAACGGTGGATGATGTCACCACGCGGTTGGCGATAGCCGGTGCAGCGTTGTCTCTTGGCGCCTCTACCAAAAAGCCGACTGAATTTCTGCGCAGGCGTGGACACTGCTTACTGTCGAAGGTCGGCCTTTGCTGGTGGTAACGGGTGGCGGTAGAACCTGAATTTCGACCCCTAAATACTTTTATTGACATTGAGGGAAAATTTGCGGTCGGAGGCTTCCCGCGGGCGGATGCCTCCGATGTGCAATAAATCTATGAATTTACCTGGTGGTCCGGGAGGTACGGAGACTCACGGTCCTGGGCCCCTCTGGGTATTTGCGGGTAGAGGCCCACATATCTCAGGGGCGCGGGCGGTTGGCATGGGCCAGCCCAACCAATCAAAGAGGGGAATCCCCATTCATACTTGTGGGGTTTCCGTTTATGGGACCTCCCATAAGTATGAATGAGGATCACTTAACAAATACACAAACACATGAAATAAATGTAAAAAAAAATTCACATTTAAAATTAATTAAAATGCCATTTAAGTAAATATTTTAAACAAAAATTCACAATTTTATTTTTCTATTTTTTAAAACTCTGGCGCTGGTAACAGCAGGCCTTATGCCTGCTTTTACCAAGCGTAAGAATTTCACGGGCATTCGCCCTGGGCAGAAGTTGGGCAAATAGCCCAACTCTCCGCCCGCGGAGACCCTTTTCTTTCGGATTCGTACAATCTGTCAAGAGGATTCTTGACAGATCACAAGTTCCAGGTTTCAGCGCATGTGCAGTGCATGCGGGGCCCCTATGGGCGTGTGTGGACCTTGTACGCACACGTAGGGGCCGCAAATTCAGCCCCATTAAGGCACGACAGTTTTCCAGATAAAGATGCCATCCAACCTTATCTGGGGAGTACGACTCCAAAACCAGTACAAGTCACCATGAAGCTGTCTGATGGTCGTAAAAACCCAACTGGTTCACTAATGCCCTTTCGAGAAGAAAGTCTACCACCCTTACCCGGTCTGGCCTATTTGCGATTCCTGTTCCACACTAATGTGGTTAACTGCTCTTTGACGTGTCAGCTGTGGCTCAGTGGGTAGCACTCTCACTTCTGATTCAGAAGGTTGTTGGTTCAAGTCGAGCACATAAATCTAGATTGGCCCTCCAGTGCTGTACTACTGTCTTCTGGATGATAAGTTAAACCGGGTGGGCATAAAAGATCCCAAGGCACTATTTTGAAGAAGAGCAGGGGAGTTATCCCCGGTGTCCTGGCCAATATGTATCTCTCAATCAACATAATAAAAACAGATTATCTGGTCATAATTACATTGCTGTTAGTGGGAGCTTGCTGTGCTAAAATTGGCTGCTGTGTTTCCCAAATTACAACTGTGACAACAATGGCTGTAAAGCGCTTTGAGGTGGTTATGAAAGGCGCTATATAAAGGCAAGTCTTTCTTTCTTTCTATGAAGTGGCGCGCAAGTCACTCAGTTGTATCAAAATGCAGCAGTTCAGGTAGAAGGCCCACTGCCATCTTCTCAGGGCAACTGGGGATGAGCAATAAATGCCGGCCTTGGCAGTGATGACCACATCCCAATAATGATCTGGTCATTATCTCATTGCTGTTTGTGGGACCTTGCTTTGCACCAATTGGCTGCCACATTTCCTACAACAGTGGCTACACTTTGTTGGCTGTACAGCGCTTTGGGAAATTCTTTAATCTTCCTTTGTCTGTTGGCTCGAATCGTGCTGAGGCCCGACCCTACTTGTCTGTGACAGACGCCCTGCTACACGGAGCTGCAGTGGACTCAACCTCACCATCTCCTGCAGGAATGCAGAATTTAAAAAACAAATCCACTAATTATCTACACGATGTGGAGCTGTTACAGGTAATTAACCCTCCGTGGGCCTGCAGCTAGATTTCAGCTGGATCCTGCATTCAGTGTCCAGTAACTGAGTAGGGAGGGAGCAGCAGTCCACCTATTCACTGGGCTCCTCTCCCCAAGTCCAGCAGGTTCAATACTAACTCATTCTACCCACGCATGTCCCTTAGATTATTGAAACTTCACGTCTGAAATGTTTACGCGAGTTGTTTATGAGGTCATTATTGGCTAATTATGATTAATTATAATATCATTGTATGTCTGTAATTACCATAACAGTATAGATTTTTTATTTCATAGTGCTTACTTCCACTAATCTCCTTTTTTTACTGGAAATCTTTTCATAAAGATTAGCCTGCCAAGATTTTAAAACTATTATAAATCAACGATATGGAATGCTGATATTGAATATTTTACTGGCTATATCAGCTGATAATCGGCTGTAAATTGTTAGTCAAGAAGCTGTGGTAATGGTGTTGCAATGATTTGATTGGAGGCAGAAGAATGAGGCCCAGTCCTCACTCCAAAGCTTAAGACCATGAACTAAGCTGCAACACTTGGTGTCAATGTTCCCTCTAATGACCTTTTTTGGGTGTGCTGCCCCTCCAACAGGCAGTGTGGCCCGTTCAAATATCCATGTAAAAGCCGGTGAGCGTCCTGAGCGGGACTTCCAGACCGCTGGGCGGCCGCACAGATTAACGGGAACAATGGCTGAAGCTGCTGTCCTTTGCACAAGATTTTGAACCCAGGTCCCATCGGCCTATTCTGAGACACTATTTGAAGAAGAGCAAGGAGTTCCCCTGCCACAAAAAAAAGAGATGAACTGGTCATTCGTCTTCTTGCTTTTTTGGGTTCTCGTGTGCAAAATCGTTGCTGCATCTGCCCACATTACTGTCGTGCTTTGTGACATTTCTGAGTGATATGATAAAGTACTTGGAAAAGCTGGGCGATATGATGGAGGTGCTTAAACCTGTGAAAGGATGGGACAGCACAGATAGAAGCAGATTGTTTGCAGTAGTTGAGACGTCAAGAGCAAGCAGCCATTAAATGTATGAGATTCAGAACCGAGGGCGGGAGAAACGTCTTCACACACAGAGTTCTGAGGCTGTGCAATTCACCCCCAGGGTTAGGGGTTGAGAAAGAAAAAAGAAAGTCTTGCATTTAGATAGCGCCTTTCATGACCACCGGATGTCTCAAAGCACTTTACAGCCAATTAATTACTTCGTTTGGAGTGTGGTCACTGTTGTAATGTGGGAAATGCGGCAGCCAATTTGTACACAGCAAGCTCCCACAAAGAGCAATGTGATAATGACCAGATAATCTGTTTTTTGTTATGTTGATTGAGGGATAAATATTGGCCCCAGGACACCAGGGATAACTCCCCTGTTCTTCTTCAAAATAATGCCATGGAATCTTTTACATCCACTTGAGAGAGCAGACAGGGCCTCGGTTTAACATCTCATCCAAATGACGGCACCTCCAACAGTGCAGCACTCCCTCAGCACTGTGCTGGAATGTCAGCCTAGAATTTTTTGTGCTCAAGTCCCGAGAGTGGGACTTGAACCCACAACCTTCTGAGGCAAGTGTGCTGTCCACTGAGCCACAGCTGTCAACATTCAAGATTAGATTAGATGGGTGTACGAAGGAAAAGGGGATAAAGGGATATTGGGAACAGGGCGGGCAAATGCGATTCGAACCATTTGCTTGGGGGGAGGGTAAACACCAACACGGACTAGATGGGCCGAATGGACTGTTACATGTTCACTGTATTCCCATGTTGGCCTCGATTTAAAAAAAGGCAAATCCTTGCTTTTTTCAGTGTGAACATCACGCATCAATCAGACAGAGTGCACTGGCTACTGGAGTCTATACTGACAGCATAAAACCATGAGGTTTAAATATATTATCAACAGGAGCTCCTCTGGCGTGATTGCAACAATTTCATTTAATTTTGAGGAATGGATTTTAATCTGAGCTCCGGGTTTGTGAATGCACAGTAGGTCAGTCAGCATTTGGAGTTGGTCAGATCCATGATGAAGGGTTGGATTTGAAACCATCTATCTGCTTTCCCCTTTCATGTGCTGACTGACCAGCTGTGCATTTGCAGCATTTTCGGTTTCTGATTTCCAGCAGATGTGAGTTGAAATGAACCTGGCCAATATCAGTAAAGAAATAGCAAAGCCATTGCACAATGCGATTGCAACCTGTTTCTTCTTAGCTTTCAATTGGATTCAATCAATCCCGGGCACCAATTGTTCTCTGTGTGTTCCCCACTATCGCTGTATAAAGACTACCAGAACCAATTCCTTATTTAGTGTTGGCTATGGCTCAGTAGGCAGCACACTCACCTTGGTTAGTTGGAAGGTTGTGGGTTCAAGTCCCACTCTAAGGACTTGAACACAAAAATCTAGGCTGACACTCCAGTGTAGTGCTGCACTGTTGGAGGTGCTGTCTTTTGGATGAAATGTTAAACCGAGCTCTCTCAGGTAGACTTAAAAGATCCCACGGCATTATTTCGAAGGACAGGGGAATTATCCACAGTGTCTTGGCCAATATTTATCCCTCAATCAACATAATAAAACAGATTATCTGGTCATTATCACATTGCTGTTTGTGGGAGCTTGCTGTGTACAAATTGGCTGCCGCGTTTCCCACATTACAACGGTGACCACATTCCAAGAATTACTTCATTGGCTGTAAAGCGCTTTGAGACGTCCGGTGGTCATGAAAGACACTATATAAATCCTTCTTTTTTAAATCATGATATATCTTCTTCAGTTGACCAAGTATTTTTGTACGGAACAGTATATAAATGCTAACGGTTGTCACTATATAATGTATATATTCTCCCTTTGTGTAAAAGTGAAACTGACCCAATAAAGTTGAGGGCCTACAAACTGGTCTCGGGTGGTTGTGGATTGGACGCCCGCTAAGCCCAGTGCCTGATATTCTGTTCCACTGCAGTCAGTGTGTTGTGATGGGTTTTTAACTGAAGCTGGGGTTCCTCATTACCCACAAACAAAGTTGATGATTCGAAGAACGTTTCTCCGCCATGCAGAGGTGAACATGTGGGGCAGGTGCCCAGAGAAAGTAATCGCTTCGGGATCAAGTGACCCCTGTAATAGAAGCCTGCTCCACTCCTCTCGAGAAGAGGGGATTGTGGGTTATCACGATAATAACAGCACTACTTGATTTTTTTTTTTCCCTTGGGCGGGCAGGGATAAAAGTGTCCATAATGTCATCATAGGCAGTCCCTCGTATCGAGGATGACTTGCTTCCACGCTGAAATGAAGGACCTAATATTCCAGATCCTGAACTACATGTTGAAGGGTGGAAGATGCCTGTGCGTGGATTTTTTTAACGTGTGGTGGCCGTTGCACAACAGCCACCACACGGGCTTGACAGAGCTAGGTCTTGGTCCAGTGGCAAGGATTAACCAAGACGACTGGAGACCAGCTCTGCTGCATGGACCTAGTGCGCACACATATTGCAGTGTGGGCTGGCCCGTGCTGCCCCTGGGTCCTCGCCTCTTCTGGGCCCCGAACTCTCGCCTCTCCTGGGCCCCGGTCATATCCCTCTCTGAACTCTTGCTGCTCCTTCGCTCCGACCTCGCCGCTTCTGCTGTACCTGCCCGCACTGCAGTCAGCCGTCGCCCTCCTGCAGCAGCAGGCCTTTCTCCCTGCAGTGGTATGCCATCACACGCTGCTCCCTCTAATGGCCCCGGCCTGCTGATGGTCTTTCAGACTGGGACCACATCTGAAAAGTACATGCAGATTGGTGTTGTATACATAATGTAGGAAACCAGCGGGTGGCGTGGGAGAGAAGGCCACGGGAGAACGATCGTACACAGATTCTGGCTGGACTCAGTGGTGGTCATTCTGACTCGGTGTGACAATGTAAGATGGGCCATAGCCAGTTGGCAGCCCCTTTACCTCCCTCCCTATTTTATTTCTGTTGACTTCATTGAAAAGATAAATCAGGCGGAATGTAAAGCGGGCTGCCAACTTGCTGACACCCATTTCACATGATCGCACAAAGTCAACATTACCGCCATTGACTTTTTCCTGCTGTGGCTTTCCTTACGGCATTCATATCATAGGCGGTCCCTCGAACGAGGGTGGCTTACTTCCACATGAGTTCACAGATGTTTCAATGAAGGACCTGATATTTCAGTCCTGAACTCCAATTGAAAGGGTGGAAGATGCCTGTGTGTGGATTTTTTTAACGTGTGGTGACCATTGCACATCAGCCACCACACGGGCTTGACAGAGCTAGGCCTTTATCCAGTGGCAAGGGTTAACCAGGACGACTGGAGACCTGCTCTGCTGCATGGACCTAGTGCGTATACATAGAAACATAGAAACATAGAAATTTACAGCACAGAAGGAGGCCCTTTTGGCCCATCGTGTCTGCGCCGGCCGACAAAGAGCCGCAAGGCCCTTGGTCATCAGCCCTAAAGGTTACATATAAACCTATGAACAATGACGGAAAGGCAAAGAGCACCCAGTCCAACCAGTCCGCTTCACACAACTGCGACAACCCTTATACTGAAACATTCTACACTCCACCCCAACCGGAGCCATGTGATCTCCTGGGAGAGGCAAAAACCAGATAAAAACACAGGCCAATTTAGGGAGAAAAAATCTGGGAAAATTCCTCTCCGACCCATCCAGGCGATCGAAACTAATCCAGGAGATCACCCTGGCCGTATTCGATTCCCTGCAGTACTTACCATTATATCTGCGCCATCCAACAAGAGGTTATCCAATCTAATCCCAATTACCAGCTCTAGGTCTGTAATCCTGTAGGTTACTGCACTTTAAGTGCCCATCCAACCATCTCTTAAAAGTGGTGAGGGTTTCTGCATCCACCACTCTTCCAGGCAGTGAGTTCCAGATCCCCACAACCCTGTGTGTAAAGAATCCCCCCTCAAACATATATCGCAGTGTGGGCTGGCCCGTGCTGCCCCTGGGCCCTCGGCTCTTCTGGGCCCCGTACCCACACTCGCCGCACAGTATGACATACTATTCGGTGACACACCGCCTGCATTTTTAGTCTAGCTCCCGTGGCATTCATTCAAAGGTTGTCCTGGCCAACGTTCGTGCCTCAAATGACACTACCGGGAACAGATGAACGATCTCATGGCTGTCTGTGGGATCTTGCTGTACACAAATTGGTTGCTGCATTTGCCTACATTGCAACAGTGCGACAACACGTGTAAAATGCTCCATTGGCTGGGAAGTGCTTTGGGAAATACTGAGGTCGGGGAAAGCACTGCAGAAATGCGAGTTCCTCCTTTTTAGGAGTCAGTTTGCCGGGTCCAGTAGCCCACGGTGTGTAGGTTTGCCCACGGCGAACAGTCATGTTGACCAATGGTTGGCCGGCTCCTGCGGCACTGTTCCCTAGCAACAACCGGCGCCTTCAAGGTGGAGAATATCTCAAAAGGAAACTGATTGGTCCATCTAATGAAATCTGAGGTCCATTTAATGAAATGAGACCGGTAGCGTTTGATACAAGGATGGCCAGCGAGAGAGATGGCCACTTGCGTGCAGCGAAGGTGCAAGAATTTTGTTCCGTGCTGACTGCTCATAAACGAGGAATTCTGGTGATGAGCTCACAGAGTGTGACGGCAGCGTGTGAGTGGTTTGTGCAGCCATTAGACGCTCAGGATTGTATTATGTCCATTACACACTCCCAGACAGCAGTTCGGCTTTATAATGCAATAGAAGGGCTTCACCTCAATCACCCTCGGGCACTTCCAACGTTACAGCTGACTGCCAGTACTAACTGCAGCAACTATTGTGTGTGCGTCTGTATTGAAGGAAGGGGTGAAGAATGGACGACAACAGCATAGGGCTTACTACAAACAAACAAAGATATAAGGGCAGCCAGCAGCAAAAATGGAAGGAATGTATGTCTTACTGTAAGATTGACCTTACCTGACTAAAATAAAAGCTTTCTAAACAATTTCAAATGAGAGTAACACAATTTACTACCCCCACCATTCTCTCCCGCTCCCTATTCTCATATTTATTGTTGTAACTTTACTTTATTTTTAATTAATATACCTTCATTTTAAAGTTTGAGACATTTCACTCTGTTTGCTTCATGGAGTGCGTTAGAACTGTGGGTGCAGGCTTCAGATCCGGCCCAGTCTGATGAGAAAAGTTTCCTCTTGTCTATTGGCTGCAGCGAGACTATCTGGAAATCTCAGCGGGTCAGGCAGCATCTGTGGAGAGAGGCTGAGTTAATGTTTCGGGTCTGTGACCCTTCGTCAGAACTGGCAATAGTTTGAAATGTAACAGGTTCTTAAGGAGGTGCAGGGGCCCTGAAAGGGGGAGGGGAGGAAAGAACAAAAGGGAAGGTCTGCCATAGGGTGGAAGGCAGGAGAGATTTGAGAGACAAAAGGGACGACGGACCAAATTGAGATGGTAATGGCAGAAGTTAGGAAACAAAAGATGAGTCTAGATAGGATGTGAATGGCGGAATTATCACCAGCTGCCGAGGGAAACAGAGAAATAAATATTTTATTTCAGATTCCAGCATCCGCAGTATTTTGCTCTCATATGAGCCTACCTGAAGCCAGTTTGAGACGCCTCAATTCAGGTCCTAAAGAATACAAGCTCATAGCACAAAAAACTGCTCTTGTTTTGGCATCAGTCTACATATAAGGCCCATTTTCCTGTGCGTGCTGCCCATGAAGAGCCTCACAGCCCAGCTTCACATAAAGAAATTGTCCGCACACTCCATGTGTACTGGAGAATGGGCCTTATATTATGTAGATTGGTGCCAAGTAGCATACATAAAAATAAAATCGGTATGTGCCCCTGTTGGAAAACTTTCATTGGCCGATAGCAGACCTGCGACCTAACAGTGACTGTGAGGTTTCCCAGGCTCCAACACTCTTACTGGTGGTGGTTAAGCACGACTGACGTGAGAGCTCTTGTCCAATGTCGGTAAAACAAGTCCAGATGGGGTCAAGGATCGTAAGGGCTTCAGTTTATAAAATACCAGATCGTTGGGCTCTGGTCACCAAATCCTTGTTTCCGTGGAAACTGCCGCTCATTGATTTAAAGGGGCGGATTTTCCAGATCTTTGCGTTCCGTTTTTTTACCCTAAAGCAGCGAAAATGGCGGCGGTGAGATCTTCTGGGCATGCGGTCAGCCTCCAGCGCCCTGCAGGAATTTTCGGGGCAGGTTTTGCGGGGGCACAGAGCAGCACCGGGTGTGCTACACCCCTGGTTGTGACACTGGCGTGAGTTTTAACTCCCGCTCGACCCATACGCCCGGCAGCGCGCCCCGCACTGACCGCCTGGGAAATCGGGCGGTCCAACGATACTGAGTGCGGAGAGATACATAATTTTTCTTTTAATTATCTTTGCGATTTATGTTGTGGTGGCGTGGGTTATGTTTTGGGAATGTTCCCGTGGGTTTTTTTCAGGTTTCTTTTTCCCCACAGGCATCTCTCGGAGCGCTCCTGGCCCGGCTCTTTAGCTCGGGAGTTTCCCATGCTAACGCCCCACGAGAGGTGTACAACGCCTCCCTTAGCGCTGCGCCCCCTGACTCAGGGCTCAGCTGACCAATGTTACTGACTGAGGCGCAAACTGTTCCCGGGCCCAAACTTTACCGTCCTGCCGCCATTACCGCCCCGAAAACATCAAAGCCAAAAATCCAGCCCAAAATCTTTGAAAGTGGATAAATCCCCAGGCCCAGATGAAATGTATCCCAGAATGTTAAAAGAAGCAAGGGAGGAAATAGCAGAGCCTCTGACCATCATTTTCCAATCCTTTCTGGCTACAGATGCGATGCCGGAGAACTGAAGGACTGCTAACGTACCTTTGTTTAAAAAGGAGAAAGGGATAGACCGAGTAATTACACACCAGTCAGCCTAACCTCAGTGGTGGGAATATTATTGGAACAAATTCTGAGGGACAGTACTAATCATCATTTAGAAAGACACAAATTAATCAAGGACAGTCAGCATGGATTTGTTAAGGGAAGGTCGTATCTGACTAATTTGATTGAAGTTTTTGAGGAGGTAACCAGGAGGGTCGATGAGGGTAGTGCATTTGATGTAGTCTACATGGATTTTAGCAAAGCTTTTGAAAAGGTCCCACATGGCATACTGGTCAGAAAAGTAAAAGCCCATGCGATCCAGGGCAAAGTGGCAAGTTGGATCTAAAATTGGCTCAGAGGCAGGAAGCAAAGGCTAATGGTCAATGATGGTTTTGTGATGAGAAGGCTGTTTCCAGTGGGGTTCCGCAGGGCTCAGTATTAGGTCCCTTGCTTTTTGTGGTATATAGCAATGATTTAGACTTGAATGTAGGGGTTATGATTAAAAAGTTTGCAGATGATACCAAAATTGGCCGTGTGGTTGATAATGAACAAGAAAGCTGTAAGATATCAACAGCAGGAAGATACCAATGGACTGGTCAGGTGGGCAGAACAGTGGCAAATGGAATTCAACCCAGAGCAGTGTGAGGTAATGCATTTGGGTAAGGCAAGGGAATACACAATAAATGGTAGGACATTGAGAAATGTAGAGGAACAAAGGGACCTTGAAGTGCATGTCCACAGATCCCTGAAGGTAGCAGGACAGGTAGATAATGTAATTAAGAAGGCATATGGGATACTTTCCTTTATTATCCGAGGCAGAGAATACTAGAGCAGGGAGGTTATGCTTGAACTGTATTAAACACTCATGAGGCCATAGCTAGAGTACTGCGTGCAGTTCTGGTCACCACATTCCAGGAAAGATGTGATTGCACTACAGAGGGTACAGAGGAAATTTACGAGGATGTTTCCGGGACTGGAGAATTTTAGCTATGAGGAAAGATTGGATAAGCTGGGGTTGCTTTCTTTGGAACAGAGGAGGCCAAGGGGAGACATGATTGAGGTGTATAAAATTTTGAGGGGCCTAGATAGAGTGGACAAGAAGGATCTGTTTCCCTCAGCAGAGTGGTCAATAACCAGGGGGCATAGATTTAAAGTAATTGGTAGGAGGTTTAGAGGGGAGATGAGGAGAACTTTTTTCAATCAGACGGTGGTGGGGGTCTGGAACTCACTGCCTGAAAGGGTGGTAGAGGCAGAAACCCTCACCACATTTAAAAAGTACTTGGATGTGCACTTGAAGTGCCGTAACCTACAGGGCTAGGGACCAAAAGCTGGAAAGTGGGATTAGGCTGGGTAGCTCTTTTTCGGCCGGCACAGACACGATGGGCTGAATGGAAAGCTTCTGGGCAGTAAATTTCACTGATTCCATGATTTTGAGCACTGTGATTGGCCCATGGAAGCATTGCGACTGTAAACTCTCATCTGCTATTGGTGCTTGGTCACCCCAACAATTAGAAAGGTTCCTTTTCTTTCTCTGGCATGTTTCAACTCGTGCATGTGGGAAAATGCTCGGCAAATGCAGAGAAAAAGATGCTGTGCTCGGGAAAAGTCGGAGCAAATTGCGGGAGCTCTGCAGTGACTCACGTGGACATTTTCAGCATCTTGTCTCAGCATAGCCCCATGTTTGGAGGCTTTATCCCCGGGGCCCCTGAACACAAAATCAATAATAAATAAACAAGCCAGCAGTTACTAATTTATGATGATGAACACTTTACAGAAAATGTTCTATTTCTTGTAGTTGCCATTACATCTGGAGTAAGGACAATGTTCTTGTGACGTTGCCCCCTCTGTATGTGTGTTTGCTTGCAAGTCTGTGTGGTCGAAAATTCTGTTTCTAAAGCCACCTGTTACTGCCGGCGGGAGGCGGCAAACAGGTGGCAAAATCCTACCACCAGTGGCGAACGGCGTCCACGCCTCCGGAGAAATTCAGTTGGGCCTTTGGTGGAGGCGCCAACAGGTAATGCTGCGCCCTCTAACCGCCCCCCACGCGGTGACGTCATCCAGTGTGCAGCGCCCCCTTGTGGCCACTCTCGCGATATTCAGTCTCCAAGGCGGCCTTCCCGGCAGGTGTTCAAACAGCCTGAAAAAAACGGTGAATTCAGAGCAGATCCCAGGCAGAATTGCCCAGAGCACAAGACAAGTTTATTTATTTATTTATTTCTGCATAGAAACATAGAAAATAGAAGCAGTAGTAGGCCATTCGGCCCTTCGAGTCTGCACCGCTATTCAATATGATCATGGCTGATCCTCTATCTCAACACCATATTCCCACTTTTTCCCCATATCCCTTGATGCCTTTTGTTTCTAGAAATCTATCTGTCTCCCTTTTAAATATATTCAGTGACTTTGCCTCCACAGCCTTCTGTGGTAGAGAATCCCACAGGTTCACTACCTGAGTGAAAAAATTTCTCCTCATCTCGGTCCTAAATTTCCTACCCTGTATCCTGAGACTGTGACCCCTTATTCTAGACTTCCCAGCCAGGGAAAACATTCTCCCCGCATCCAGTCTATCCAACCCAGTCTGAATTTTATACGTTTCAATGAGATCCTCTCTCATTCTTCTAAACTCTAGTGAATACAGGCCTAGTCGACCCAATCTCTCCTCATACAACAGTCCTGCCAACCCAGGAATCAGTCTGGTGAACCTTCGCTGCACTCCCTCTATGGCAAGTATATCCTTTTTTAGGTAAATTAGGCACACAATACTCCAGATGCGGTCTCACCAAGGCCCTGGATAACTGTAGTAAGACATCCTTGCTCCTGTACTCAAATCCTCTTGCAATGAAGGTCAACATACCATTTGTCTTCCTAATTGCTTGCTGCACCTGCATGTTTGCTTTCAATGACTGGTGTACAAGGACACCCAGGTCCCTCTGTACATCGACACTTCCCAAGTCATCACCATTTAAATAATACTTTGTCCTTATGTTTTTCCTACCAAAATGGATAACTTCACATTTATCCACATTATACTGCATCTGCCATGTGTTTGCCCACTCACTCAACCTATCTAAATCGCCTTGCAGCATCTTTGCATCCTCCTCACAACTCACAATCCCACCTAGTCAGCAAACTTGGAAAATTACATTTGGTTCCCTCATCCAAATCATTTATATATATTGTGAATAGCTGAGGCCCAAGCACTGATCCCTGTGGTACCCCACTAGTCAGTGCCCGCCACCCCAAAAAAGACGCTTTTATTCCTACTCTCTGGTTCCTGTCAGTTAACCAATTTTCAATCCATGCCAATACATTACCCCCAATCCTATGTGCTTTAATTTTGCACACTAACCTCTTATGTGGGACTTTATCAATGGCCTTCTGAAAATTCAAATACACTACATCTACTGGTTCTCCCTTATCTATTCTATCAGTTACATCCTCAAAAAACTCCAGTAGGTTTGTCAAACATGATTTTCCTTTCATAAATCCATGTTGACTTTGTCTAATCCCATTGATATTTTCTATGTGTTATCACATCCTTTATAATAGACTCCATTATTTTCCCTACTACTGATGTCAGGTCTGTAGTTGCCCGGTTTCTCTCTCCCTCCTTTTTTAAATAGTGGGGTTACATTTGCCACCCTCCAATCTGCAGGAACTGATCCATAATCTATAGAATTTTGGAAGATGACAACCAATGCATCCACTATTTTCATGGCTACCACTTTTAGTACTCTGGGATGCAGATCATCAGGCCCTGGGGATTTATCGGCTTTCAGTCCCATTAGTTTCTCCAGCACTATTTTCTTACTAATTATCATTTCCTTTAAATCCTCTTGCTCACTAGACCCTTGGTTCCCGAGCATTTCAGGGACATTATTTGTGTCCTCTTCCGTGAAGACAGAACCAAAGTATTTATTTAATTGTTCTGCCATTTCCTTGTTCCCCATTACAAATTCTCCCGTTTCTGCCTGTAAAGGACTTACATTTGTCTTCTTTTTCTTTTTACGTACTTGTAGAAACTTTTGCAGTCGGTTTTTATGTTCCTTGCAAGTTTACTCTCATACTCTATTTTTCCCCTCTGAATCAATCTCTTGGTCCTTTTTTGCTGAATTCTAAACTGCTCCCAATCTGCAGGCTTGCTACTTTTTCTGGCAACTTTGGATCTAATACTATCCTTAATTTATTTTGTGAGCCATGGTTGGACCACTTTTCCTTTTGTGTTTTTACACCAGAAAGGAATGTAAAACTGTTGCAATTCATGCATTCGTTCCTTAAATATTAGCCATTGGGTAGAGCTGCGGAATACCAAAGGCTAGTGGGAGTTGTGTACAGACCACCAAACAGTAGTAGTGAGGTTGGGGATGGCATCAAACAAGAAATTAGGGATGCTTGCAATAAAGGTACAGCAGTTATCATGGGTGACTTTAATCTACATATAGATTGGGTTAACCAAGTTGTAGCAATGCGGTGGAGGAGGATTTCCTGGAGTGTATTAGGGATGGCTTTCTAGACCAATATGTCGAGGAACCAACTAGAGAACTGGCCATCCTAGACTGGGTGTTGTGTAATGAGAGAGAACTAATTAGCAATCTTGTTGTGCAAGGCCCCCTGGGGAAGAGTGACCATAATATGGTAGAATTCTTTATTAAGATGGAGAGTGACTGTGTTAATTCAGTGACTAGGGTCCTGAACTTAAGGAACGGTAACTTCGATGGTATGAGATGTGAATTGGCTAGGATAGACTAGCAAATGATACTTAAAAGGTTGACAGTGGATATGCAATTGCAGACATTTATAGATTACATGGATGAACTTCAACAATTATACATCCCTGTGTGGAATAAAAATTAAAAGGGAAAGGTAGCTCAACCGTGGCTAACAAGGGAAATTAGGGATAGTGTTAAATCTAAGGAAGAGGCATATAAATTGGATAGAAAAAGCAGCAAACCTGAGGACTGGGAGAAATTTAGAATTCAGCAGAGGAGGACAAAGGGTCTAATTAGGAGGGGGAAAATAAAATATGAGAGGAAGCTTGCAGGGAACATAAAAACTGACTGCAAAAGCTTCTACAGATATGGGAAGAGAAAAAGATTAGTGAAGACAAATGTAGGTCCCTTGCAGTCAGATTCAGATGAATTTATAATGGGGAACAAAGAAATGGCAGACCAATTGAACAAATACTTTGGATCTGTCTTCACTAAGGATGACACAAATAACCTTCCGGAAATACTCGGGGTTCGAGTGTCGAGCGAAAAGGAGGAACTGAAGGAAATCCTTATTAGTCAGGAAATTGTGTTAGGGAAATTGATGGGATTGAAGGCCGATAAATACCCAGGGCCTGATAGGCTGCATCCCAGAGTACTTAAGGAAGAGGCCCTAGAAATAGTGGATGCATTGGTGATCATTTTCCAACATTCTATTGACTCTGGATCAGTTCCTATGGACTGGAGGGTAGCTAATGTAACACCACTTTTTAAAAAAGGAGAGAGAGAGAAAACAGGGGATTATAGACCGGTTAGCCTGACATCGGTGGTGGGGAAAATGTTGGAATCAATTATTAAAGATGAAATAGCAGCGCATTTGGAAAGCAGTAACAGGATCGGTCCAAGTCAGCATGGATTTATGAAAGGGAAATCATGCTTGACAAATCTTCTGGACAAATCTTTTTGAGGATGTAACTAGTAGAGTGGACAAGGGAGAACCAGTGGATGTGGTATATTTGGACTTTCAAAAGGCTTTTGATAATGTCCCACACAAGAGATTAGTGTGCAGAATTAAAGCACATGGTATTGGGGGTAATGTATTGACGTGGATAGGGAACTGGTTGGCAGACAGCAGAGAGTCGGAATAAATGGGTCCTTTTCAGAATGGCAGGCAGTGACCAGTGGGGTGCCGCAGGGCTCAGTGCTGGGACCCCAGCTATTTACAATATATATCAATGATTTAGATGAAGGAATTGAATGTAATATCTCTAAGTTTGCAGATGACACAAAGCTGGGTGGCAGTGTGAGCTGTGAGGAGGATGCTAAGAGGCTGCAGGGTGACTTGGACAGGTTAGATGAGTGGGCAAATGCATGGCAGATGCAGTATAATGTGAGGTTATCCACTTTGGCGGCAAAAACAGGAAGACAGAATATTATCTGAATGGTGACAGATTAGGAAAAGGGGAGGTGCAACGAGACCTGAGTGTCATGGTATATCAGTCATTGAAATTTGACATGCAGGTACAGCAGGCGGTAAAGAAGGCAAATGGCATGTTATCCTTCATAGCTAGAGGATTTGAGTATAGGAGCAAGGAGGTCTTACTGCAGTTGTACAGTGCCTTGGTGAAGCCACACCTGGAATATTGTGTTCAGTTTTGGTCCCCTAATCTGAGGAAGGACATTCTTGCTATTGAGGGAGTACAGCGAAGGTTCACCAGATTGATTCCCGGGATGGCAGGACTGACATATGAGGAGAGACTGGATCAACTGGGCTTGTATACACTGGAGTTTAGAAGAATGAGAGGGGATCTCATAGAAACATATAAAATTCTGACGGGATTGGACAAGTTAGAGGCAGGAAGAATGTTGCCGTTGTTGGGGAGTTCCAGAACCAGGGGTCACAGTCTAAGAATAAGGGGTAAGCCATTTAGGACCAAGATGAAGAGAAACTTCTTCACTCAGAGAGTGGTTAACCTGTGGAATTCTCTGCTGCAGAAAGTTGTTGAGACCAGTTCTTTAGATATATTCAAAAGGGAGTTAGATATGGCCCTTACGGCCAAAGGGATCAAGGGGTATGGAGAGAAAGCAGGAAAGGGGTACTGAGGTGAATGATCAGCCATGATCTTATTGAATGGCGGTGCAGGCTCGAAGGGCCGAATGGCCTGCTCCTGCACCTAACTTCTATGTTTCTATGTTTCTATGTTTCATTGCCTATCCACCGTCATGCCTTTTAATGAATCTTCCCAATCTATCAGAGCCAATTCATTCCTCATACCTTCGTAGTTTCCTTTGTTTAGATTTAGGACCCTAGTTTCGAATTGGACTACTTCACTTTCCAACTTTAATAAGAAATTCAATCATGTTATTGTCACTCTTCCCTCAAGGACCCCGCACAACAAGACTATTAATTAACCCATTCTCATTACACAATACCCAATCTAGGATAGCCTGTTCCCAATAGGCTCCTCATCATACTGGTCTAAAAAACCATCTCGTACACACTCCAGGAATTCATCAGCCACAGTATTATTACTAATTAGGTTTGGCCAGTCTATATTTCATTAGTTGTACCAGTGGGGAAGTGTGTATGTGGATCGGAGAAGTGTAACTTTTTTTTCTTCCCGTATTTTAATCTAGCATGAAGGCAGCCTCCTGAGCTCGCCACTGTTAACCCTGCTCTCTCATCTTTGGGCGTAAAAATATCCGGCGGTAAAATCAGCATCCGGGCGGTAACACTGCCTCAAAAATGGCCATAACCAATTTCGACCCCCATGTGTCTTTGTGTGTGCACGCCTGTGGCCTCAATATTAATTCCTCTCCACAATGGGCGGAAGGTAATCGGTGGAGGGGGTTAAACCCTTAACAATGCAAAACGCATCCCCAATCCAACACGCACATGCCTGCCGCCATTTTTGCAGTGGCGAGTTGCGTGGTATGTCTTGGAGAGGCGGGATACCTCATTAAAAAGTGCAATTGGGAGCCTGATTGGAATTTAACAGCTGCTGCACGGGTTTCCCAGGGCTCGGGAAACCCGGCAGCGAAATGGAGGCAGGAGCTGCCGGCTCCGGAAACTCAGTGCGTTTTATTGCACTTCCTGTGGGCCAGGAGGAGCAGTAGTGCTCGCGGCCCCCCGCCCCCACTGCCCCCCACCCTCACTGCTCCCTCCCCCACCCCCACCCCCCCCTCCAGCCCTTCGGTCTCCTGTCTGCCAATCATGGCTGCTCTCCCCCCAAGCCTTGATCTCTCACTCCCTCCTGCCAGCGATGGCCTCGCTCTCTCTCCCCCAGCCCCTCCCCCAAGCCCCGATCTGCAGCCTGCTCCTCTCCCGATTGTTGGGGATTGTCCCCAAGGGTCCCCGGTTTCTGGTTTTCTGGATCCGAGGATCGCTACAGGACACTGGAGGCTGACCTAGAACATCTCACCCCGCCATTGCAGCCGCTCCAGGGCGAAAAATGGAGCTCAGAAGACCCGAAAATCCCGCCCATGTGCGAGACAGAGAGAATGATAGTGAGAGACATACACAGACAAAGACAGAGATAGATAGAATGAGAGAGTGAGAGAGAGACTGAGAGATCGACAGGAAGAGAGGCAGAGACAGACAAGAGACAGAGGGAGAGAGAAAGAAACAGAGAGAAAGTTGCCTAATTAGTTATTTATAAGCAAGCGGTACATCAAATGTAAGTCCTATCGCAGGTTCCAGTAAACAGTCAGACTAATGTTATGCACATGCACTTTGGCCATTAATTAGTATTTTTACAGGCCCCCTTGTTATCTTATGTTGTTTTGCTAAATTACCAGTCATTCCACATCCCCATTGAAAGGCCTTATTTAATGATGGGGCTCAGACTATAACCCTGCTGTGTACCAGAAATAAACAGTTATTTATTTTCTAAATAGCTGGTGACACAGATGCTTCCACAGATATAAGTGCTGCTGATTCATGGCTGCAGTGATGGGCAAGGCCATCAATTTTCTGCAAATGCTAATGAACGGGGGACTAAAAATACCGAGGCTGCACAGACCGATCCCACACAGCTGTCATTCTCAGCTCTTCAGCAAAGAGGTCCAAACCCCTCTGCAAAATAGCTCCTGAAACGGCTCAGCCCTCTCTGTTGCAGCTATACATGGCTCAATCCATTACACGTCCTGTATTTGTGCTGGAGTTTGGCTGGGCCCTTGGCGTTACAAGTCCTGCCTCGGCGAGATCGGTACAGGGCTTTTTCCATTGCGTCCTGTTTTCAGTGACGGTGCCTTTCATTATCCCGACAGCTTATCAGCAGCAACGGATGAGCACGGCTAGGTGAACACAATCGAGGGGGCAGGGAGTGGAACATAAGCATTAGGAGCAGGAGTAGGCTATTCGGCCCCTCGAGCCTGCTCCGCCATTCAATAAGATCATGGCTGATCTTCTACCTCAACTCCACTTTCCTGCACTATCCCCATATCCCTTGATTCCCATAATATCCAAAAATCTATCACTCTCTGACTTGAATATACTCAAAGACTGAGCCTCCACAGCCCTCTGGGGTCAAGAATTCCAAAGATTCACCACCCTCTGAGTGAAGAGGTTTCTCCTCATCTCAGTCCTAAATGGCTGACCCCTTATTCTGAGCCTGTGACCCCTGGTTCTAGACTCCCCAGCCAGGGGAATAGAGGGGGCAGGGAGGGGAACACAGTGGAGGGGGCAGATGTGGAACACAGTGGAGAGGGCAATCGAGTGTATTACAAGGGGCATCATCATCATCAGAGGCAGTCCCTTGAAATCGACTTGCTTCCACTCTAAAAGTAAGTCCTTAGGTGGCTGAATAGTCGGGAATTACAGTCTGTCACAGGTGGGACAGGTAGTCGTTGAGGGAAAGGGTGGGTAGGACAGGTTTGTCGCATGCTCTTTCCGCTGCCTGCGCTTGATTTCTGCATGCTCTCGGCGATGAGACTCGAGGTGCTCAGCGCTCTCCTGGATGCTCTTCCTTCACTTAGGGCGGTCTTTGTCCAGGGACTCCCAGGTGTCGCTGGGGATGTTGCATTTTATCAAGGAGGCTTTGAGGGTGTCCTTGAAACGTTTCCTCCAGTGCGCCAGTGCAGCCTTCGGTTGCCTGAGGAAGAGAACGTTCGAAGACCAGACCCTCAAATCAAGCTCATGGTCTACAGGGCTGAAGTGATACCCGCCCTCCTGTATGGCTCAGAGACGTGGACCATGTACAGTAGACACCTCAAGTCGCTGGAGAAATATCACCAACAATGTCTCCGCAAGATCCTGCAAATCCCCGACCAGCTCCGCTATGTGGGCCACATTGTCCACATGCCAGACACGAGATTCCCAAAGCAAGCGCTCTACTTGGAAGTCCTTCACGGCAAACGAGCCAAAGGTGGGCAGAGGAAACAATGGTAAAAAACCACAGCAGAACAGGGAACGGGAACAGCACACAGTTGGTGGAGAGCACAGCAGAGTGGGATGGGTTGTCACAGAATGAAAGGCTGTTGGTTGGGGACTGGGGAGCGGGGCACAGAAGGGCCAGGGATTGGGCCACATTGGGATTGGGGGCTGGGGCAATTGTCGTATAGAATGTTCCACTGGTCCTCGAGAGATGCGGCCATTTCTCATCTGACAGCACTGGGGACATGACAGACAGTGATAGCAACTATTCTGGTTGTTTTCTCCCTGAATCGGGCCTCATTCCCAATCCGAAGGTCTGTGACTGGGAGGGGGAAAAAAAATCTTTGTTCGATCAGAAAATCTTTGAACCGACATTTTTCCGAATTTATAAGTGACAGAAAGTGACAGCCTTTTGCAGAGCACGACCTCTAAACTGCCTTTTAACATCATCATCATAGGCAGTCCCTCGGAATCGAGGAAGACTTGCTTCCACTCTAAAAATGAGTCCTTAGGTGGCTGAACAGTCCAATACGAGAGCCACAGTCCCTGTCACAGGTGGGACAGACACTCGTTGAGGGAAAGGGTGGGTGGGACTGGTTTGCCGCACGCTCTTTCCGCTGCCTACACTTGATTTCTGCATGCTCTCGGCGATGAGACTCGAGGTACGCAGCGCCCTCCCGGATGCACTTCCTTCACTTTGGGCGGTCTTTGGCCAGGGACTCCCAGGTGTCGGTGGGGATGTTGCACTTTATCCGGGAGGCTTTGAGGGTGTCCTTGAAACATTTCCTCTGCCCACCTTTGGTACCAACGCGCTCCCGTTAAACGCAGAAGTTGGCAGGTTGGAGCCCGCTTCCCGATGTGCTGACAATTTCAGTGCCTTTACCCCTTCCTTGCTCCCAAACCCACTCACGCTTTGCAGTTAAAATCCCCCCCTCACCATGAGTCACTCCAATGTTTGCTCTTATTGATCTAATATTTATGCATTACTAGCAAATCGCCCGTGGCTTGGAGTAGTGCTTCTCTTATAGAGTTTGAAGTCGGGGGGGTCAAGGAGCAGGATGTGGTCATTAATTATTTATTCGAACTTCAGACTGGGATGATGACTTATTTATTAATATGACATTCCAGCGGCGCTGGGCCACGCACAGATATTTTTAATTCATTTTAAAATCAGAATACTGTGTTTGAACCTTGGATTTATTTATTAAAAGATCCTAATAGTCAGCAAATTATTTATTAAAATAGTTTATCGGTAGGAGTGGAGCCCAGCACAGATTTGCCATTGATTTTAATCAGAAGGTTGTGGTTTAAGCCGCTCTATGGACATGAGAACATTCGCTGAGTGTACTTGGCAATGCTTCGGCGTCTCATCATCATCAGAGGCAGTCCCTCGGAATCGAGGAAGCCTTGCTTCCACCTAAAAATGAGCCCTTAGGTGGCTGAACAGTCCAATACGAGAACCATAGTCCCTGTCACCCTTTCCAGAAGGTGTAACCTCCACCTTGTTCCTTGAGCTGGCCTTCCCCTGCCCGCCGGCTCTCGCTTAGGGCGGCGATGTCGGCATCAAAGCATCTAAGTTCCCGGGCAATTATGGCGGTGCGGCATTCCGGCCTGTCGCTGTTGGGGTTGTCCATGAGGGTCCTGACATTCCAGGTCCCGAACTTCATGTTAAAGGAGTGGAAGATGCCCGTGCGTGAGTTCTTTTAATGCAGGGGTGGCCACTGCACACCGGCTACCTCACGGGCTTAGCTGAGCAAGGTCTTGGTCCAGTGGCAAGCTCAGCTCAGTCATTGTCTGATGTGGTGTTAAACTCAGTATGTACCAAACACTGGGCAACTAGGAATAGGCGTTAAGTTGCCAGTGAGACCCACATCTCGCAAATGAATCAATTAAAAAAAAAAAATGCCCACAGGTCCTTTCTTTTTCTTTTTATTGATGCAGGTATGGCTCCACATGGCTGGCTGGATTTCTGGGTATGGTAGCATAGTGGTTATGTTACTGGGTTAGTAATCCCGTAGGCCTGGACTCATGATCCAGCGACATGAGTTCAAATCCCACCATGGCAGCTGGGGAATTTAAATTCAGTTAATAAATAAAGCTGGAATAAAAAAAGCTAGTGATGGTGACTATGTAAACTACTGGATTGTTGTTAAAAACCCATTTGGTTCACTTTAGGGAAGGAAACTTTGGGCACTTCTTTTATTTATTCGTTCATGTGATGTGGACGTCGCAGGCAAGGCCAGCATTCATTGCCCGCCCCAAATTGCCCCCGAATACAATTGAGTGGATCGCTCGGCAATTTCAGAGGACAGTTAAGAGTCAACCACATGGGTCTGGAGTCACATACAGGCCAGCCCAGTAAAGATAGCAGATTTCCTTCCCTAAAGTGAACCAGATGGGTTTTTAACAACAATCCAGTAGTTTACATAGTCACCATCACTAGCTTTTTTTATTCCAGCTTTATTTATTAACTGAATTTAAATTCCCCAGCTGCCATGGTGGGATTTGAACTCATGTCGCTGGATCATGAGTCCAGGCCTCGGGATTACTAACCCAGTAACATAACCACTATGCTACCATACCCAGAAATCCAGCCAGCCATGTGGAGCCATACCTGCATCAATAAAAAGAAAAAGAAAGATTCTCATTTATATAATATTTTCACAACCTGAGGATGTTCCAAAGTACATTTAAGCTAACATAGTACTATTGAAGAGTAGTCAAAAGTATTACGTTACTCCTGTCATGGAGGAATCGCGGAAGCCAATTTTCACTCAGCAAGATCCCATATACAACAATATGATAACAACCAGATAATCAGTTTTTAGTAATATTGATTGAGAGACAAATATTGGCCAAGACACTGGGGATAACTCGCCCACTCGTCTTCAAATCAGTGTCATGGGATCTTTTACATCCATCTGAGAGGGCAGACAGGGCCTCGGATTAACGTCTCATCCGAAAGACGGCATCTCCCTCAGCACTGCACTGGAATGTTGGCCTAGATTTAAGTGCTCAAGTCCCTGGAATGGGATTTGTACCCATAACTTTCTGACACAAACTGAGCCACAACTGACACATACCGGAGCATCAAACAGCAAAAAGCTTGCTGCAGCATTAGATAGCTAATCAACAACAACTTGCATTTATATAGCGCCTTTAACATAGTGAGATGTCCCAAGGTGCTTCATAGGAGTATTATGTGAAAAAAAAACTTGAAACTGAGCCGCATAAGGAGAAATTAGCGCAGGTGACCAAAAGCTTGGTCAAAGGATATTAAAAATGCTTAGGAGGGAGTGTTATATATGCATGCTTGTATTGTTGTGTGATGTCTGTAACGCTGAATGTACCTTTACACTGTACACACCTCACCTGTACACCAGAGGGTGCTGCTGCTGGAGTCCTAAGGGTTACCTGCACACTGCGGGTAACCCAGTATAAAAGGGAGCTCACAGCTTGGTGTCCTCTCTCGAGGAGCTGCAAATAAAGGACTACAGTCTACATAGTTTAAGTACCGTACCCTGCCTCGTGGAGTCATTACAAAAGGTGCCTACATACACCACATAAGGGGTTATGGGGAACGGGCAGGGAAGTGGTTTTAAGGAGCATCTTGAAGGAGGAAAGGGAGGTAGAGGGGCGGAGAGGTTTAGGGAGGGAGTTCCAGAGCTTGGGTCCAGGCAACAGAAGGCACGGCCGCCAATGGTTGAGTGGTTATAATCAGCGATGCTCAAGAGGGCAGAATTCTAGGAGCGCCCGAGTCACGAGTATCCCACACTTCCCCAACCACCGCATCCTGCCAGGCACATCAGCCCTTTCCAGCTCACTGGCCATGTCCAAGTGTTGTACCGCTCTTCGACTTCCCTCTGCAATCAGGTCAGGAAGGTTGTGTACACCAGTCCTCCTCGAAGGCAAATGGTGGCCACTTGACCGAACCGTATGATGTGTAGATGCTGCACCCAAACTATGCAGGACTCCTGAAAATAGCAACGCATAAGAACATAAGAAATAGGAGCAGGAGTAGGCCTTATGGCCCCTCGAGCCTGCTCCGCCATTTAATACGATCATGGCTGATCCAATCATGGACTCATCCTTATTGTCATGACCTGGGGAGGTGATCAGTGGTGGGCTATGGGAGGTTGTGGTGAGGGTTGTGTGGTTGCCAGGTGTGATCCCTGTACTTGAGGCTGGCCTCATACGTTTCCCCTCCCTCACACACAGACCATGTGGGTGTCACTGTTGTGGGATCCCTCAGGTGGGTAGCCATTGCAGCAGTGGGTAGGGTGCATACGCTGTGATGTGGGTAATTGTGTGGTGGTAGGCAGGGCCACAGGACTGGGTGGGCTCCTTGTCCTCCAATTGGGATGAGGGTCAGGTCATCCCAGGGTTTGCAAGGGAAGCTGGAGGGTATTGGCCTCTCACTCCTGGTGTTGGCTCTGGTGGCCGGAGGGTGTAGGGCTGGTCTGGGGCAGGTTGCCAGTGGTGGTGGCTGTGCTGCCCATTGACCACTATCCCTGTAGTGGGTCTGCTCCCACTGGGTGGGTGTGTGTCCTGCAAGGGGCATCGCATGAGTTCCAAAGGTCCAGGCTCCATGGTCTGGTAGCCAGCTGGCCCTGGGGGTCTCCCACGGGGGATTCCTCTAGCATTTGCATGTTCCCTGAAGAACCCAGTGTCCTTTAGCAGTGGCCTACCTGTATACATGACACCTTGGCTCTGATCACACCTAGTCGAGCCTACATTATAAATTACAGCATTTGCATCACTTTTTGGGGTCATGGTCTCACCAGACATGGTTACATTAGGCATTTCAAACTCTCTGCCATAATCATCAAACATAAAAAGCTTGTTCTTAACCTTACTTACACAAGCATTCATCTCATTTGTCACATTAGTTACACCAGCATTACAATTCATGGTTACATTATCATACTTGCACCCTTTTATTACATCTTTAGCTTTAACGTCCTTGTCCTCATTTAGTTGAAACTGTCCCTTTAAATTTTTTTGGTTATCGGTCTCCTTTAAGGGAGCCTTCCAATCCGATTGGCCGCTCAGTGCCTCGTGTCGCTCCTCCAATGCTGCCCCTCGTGGTCTGGCCGCGGCCATTTTGATTGCAGGTTCTTCTCCTCGTGGATGCGGCCTCCATCTTCTGGCTCTCCTCCAGGTGGGCTGTGGTGGTCTTTTCTTCCTCAGGTTCGGCCCTGGTGTCGGGAATCCACTTCTTTCAACCATGTTCACCTCTTGGAGTCCTGCCCCAGCCCGGAAGGTGGAGTTCGTGGAGTTTTCGGTGCTGGAGATTTTGCCGCGATGTTTTGGAGTCGTCGCCGCGTAGTCGAGCTGGACGGTGGGATCTCTGGATGCAGCGGTGGATCCATGTTTGATGTCGATTGCTGGAGCCCGGAGGCCATCGCCACTTCGACCGACTTGGACCGGGTTCATCCAATTCCTTCCCAGCAGCATGGGACCGTCGCCGGCTACGATCCACAGGGGGAGTTTGTTCAACACGCCGCCCTGGGAGACCTGGACGTCCACACTGCCAACGACCGGGATTTTGCCTTTGGTGTAGGTGAGCAGCTTCGTTTGGACAGAATACAGTTTTGGTCAATTGGCGGGATTTATCCAAAGTTTCTCAAAGGTTGTTTGGCTCATCACAGACTGGCTCACCCCTGTATCGATCTCTATAGAAACTGGGACCCCATCGATGTCTACTTCCATCGTCCACAGAGAACCTTCTGTGGAGCAGGTATAAATTCCATACTCTTCTTCCAGGGTTTGAGCAGCTTCACCTTCATCTGTGTCGGAGCCCCGGTGATCAGCCAACTCATCAGAGACCCAGTGAGTACAGCCTTTTCTGCACATTCTCTGAAGGTGCCCTTTCTCTTTGCAGCCTTTGCAGGTATAGTCTTTGTAGCGGCACTGGTGGGCCCTGTGGTTTCCTCCACAGCGCCAGCACGGGTCATCCGGTTTGCCCCATGTGGCGGACTCAGGGTTGCTGGACTCAGGGCAGCATTTCTGCCTTTAGAAGTGTCCATGCGGTGCACTGCTCTCGCCGGTTTAGAGTTCTCGGTCAGTATTCGCCTGGGGTCACCGGCTGAAACTTGAATTGCTTTCTGCAGGGTGACCGTGATGTCGGCAGAGAGCAATTTGTGCAGGAGGCCCTCGTGGCTGATTCCGATGACAAACATGTCCCTTAGTGCTTCATTAAGGTGGTCGCCAAAATCACACGGTGCAGCTAGTCTTCTTAAATGTGCAGCATACTTAGTAATTTCTTGGCCTTCGGGTCGCCGGTAAGTGTAGAAACGGTGCCTGGCTGTGAGGATGCTTTCTTTTGGTTTTAGTTGTTCCTGTATGATTGTAACAAGTTGCTCATAGCTCTTGGCGGTTGTCTTCTCCGGGGCTAGCAAGTCCCTGACAAGACCATGGATGGTGGGCCCACAACTGCCAAGCAGGATGGCCCTGCGCTTGTTCGGTCGTGTAGCCGGTATGTCCCCCTCCAGGTCGTTGGCTATGAAGAAATGTTCCAATCTTTCTACAAAAGCTTCCTAATCTTCCCCATCGGTAAATTGCTGAAAGTTGCTGAGATGCGTAGTCTGTGACCTTGTATCCTCATCGGCAGTTGTGGTGTATGTAGGCACCTTTTGTAATGACTCCACGAGGCAGGGTATGATACTTAAACTGTGTGCACTGAAGTCCTTTGTTTGCACCAAGCTGTGAGCTTCCTTTTACATTGGGTTACCTGTGCAAGTAACCCTTAGTTCTCCAGCAGCAGCACCCTCTGGTGTACAGGTAAGGTGTGTACAGTGTAAGGCTACATTCAGTGTTACAGACATCACACAGCAATACAAGCATGCATATATAACACCTTATTCCCTTATCGGTTAAGAAACTGTCTATCTCTGTCTTAAATTAATTCAATGACCCGGCCTCCACAGCTCTCTGAGGCAGCAAATTCCAGGTACCAGGGCAAAGAGAATGGAGCTGCAGATAACCCACAGACTGAGCCGACAGCTTCAGAACGAAGAGAATTAACTCAGGGATTTGTCTGCAGGAACCCTTTAGGATTGGACTGGAAAGATTGCAGACTGTAGAGCAAGATAAATAAATCGGGCATGGAATCAAAGTTTAACAAAGCAATTCACATACAGCTTCTGATGTGATTCCCTAACTGTCAGCATTCCAATACTAGAGTCAAGACTTTTGATGCAAAAATGCTATCAATGTAATTAGTTTCAGCTAATTCTTTTATCCCCGGTAATCAATAGATGACTATGTTGAAAGCATAATGCAAGGGCTGCAATCACTCTTCTTATCAGGGAATCCAGGCAGGTTCTTCCAAAGTAATTTCCACTCACTCCATCGAGACAAATAATGGGGAATGTCTGTATTGACTTTTCAGTCAATGCATTATGAATACAATATTTCAATACAGGGGTTAACTTAATTATGCCATAAACACCAGTTATCATGATGATAAGGGACAGGAATGAACCTCCTGAGATCTCTCGAACGTAAGAATAGCAATCACAGGGCATGTTGCTGAGGTAATGCACTGCCAAATGGCTTGGCAAGATGAGATTACTTCTGGCATAGTCTGCATGGAGGGACCCGCAGGGAATCTGGAGTCACGTGTATCACCAACCATCACATTCTGCCAGACATCAGCCCTTTCCAGCTCATCTGCCATGCCCAAGGGTCAGTCTTCTCTCTCACTCCACAGTTAGAAAGCTAACACTCACATGGGGTCAAACTATGAGACTGATGCAGCCCTACCAAATGTATACAGGCAACTCTCGATTATCTGTACACGGATCCAATAGGAAACCGTTGTAACAGGATTTAAAATTCTGTTGCTAACAAGTAAAAATACAGCTCCAAATAACTTGGAAAAATCATCTTCCAAACATTGTGCTCATTTGTATTTGCTCATTCTCTCTCACACACACTCTCTCTCTCTCTCACACTCGCACATTCTCTCTCTCACACTCGCACATTCTCTCTCTCACACTCTCTCTCTCACACTCGCACATTCTCTCGCTCACATTCTCTCTCTCTCACACTCGCACATTCTCTCTCACACACACTCTCTCTCTCACACACACTCTCTCTCTCACACTCGCACATTCTCTCTCTCTCACACACTCTCTCTCACACTCGCACATTCTCTCTCTCACACACACTCTCACACTCGCACATCCTCTCTTTCACACTCTCTCTCACACTCGCACATTCTCTCTCTCACTCTCTCTCTCTCTCACACACGGGAACATTCTCTCTCTCACACACACTCTCTCTCACACACACTCACACATTCTCTCTCTCACACATTCTCTCTCTCACACACTCTCTCTCACACTGGCACATTCTCTCTCTCACACTCTCTCTCTATCACACTCGCACAATCTCCCTCTCGCACACTCTCTCTTTCACACACTCAATCTCTCTCACACTCGTAAATTCTCTATCTTACACTCACACATTTTCTCTCTCACACACTCTCTCTCTCACACTCGCATATTCTCTCTCTCACACTCTCTCTCTCACACTCACACATTCTCTCTCTCACATTCTCTCTCTCACACTCGCACATTCTCTCTCACATACATTCTCTCTCTCACATACACTCACTCTCTCATACATTCTCTCTCACACTCGCACATTCTCTCTCTCACTCTCTCTCTCCCTCACACTCGCACATTCTCTCTCTCTCTCTCTCTCTCTCTCTCTCTCTCACACACACGGGAACATTCTCTCTCTCACACACACTCTCTCTCTCACACACTCACACATTCTCTCTCTCACATTCTCACTATCACACACTCTCACACTCGCACATTCTCCCTCTCACACTCTCTCTCTCTCACACTCGCACATTCTCTCTCTCACACACTCTCTCTTTCACACACTCAATCTCTCTCACACTCGCTCATTCTCTCACACACTCGCACATTCTCTCTCTCACACACTCTCTCTCTCACACTCGCACATTCTCTCTCTCACACTCGCACATTCTCTCTCTCACACACTCTCTCTCACACTCGCACATTCTCTCTCTCACACACTCTCTCTTTCACACATTCTCTCTCTCTCACACTCACACATTTTCTCTCTCACACTCGCACATTCTCTCTCACACACTCCCTCTCAGACTCGCACATTCTCTCCCTCTCACTCTCTCTAGCCATCACACTCGCACATTCTCTCACTCTTTCTCTCTCTCTCTCTCACACACACGGGAACATTCTCTCTCTCACACACACTCTCTCTCTCACACACTCACACATTCTCTTTCTCACACATTCTCACTATCACACACTCTCACACTCGCACATTCTCTCTCTCACACTCTCTCTCTCACTCGCACATTCTCTCTCTCACACACTCTCTTTCACACACTCAATCTCTCTCACACTCGCACATTCTCTCTCACACTCGCACATTCTCTCTCTCACACACTCTCTCTCACACTCGCACATTCTCTCTCTCACACACTCTATCACACTCGCACATTCTCTCTCTCACATTAGCACATTCTCTCTCTCACACACTCACTCTCAGACTCGTACATTCTCTCCCTCTCACTCTCTCTCTCCATCACACTCGCACATTCTCTCACTCTCTCTCTCTCTCTCTCTCTCTCTCTCACACACAGGAACATTCTCTCTCTCACACACACTCTCTCTCTCACACACTCACACATTCTCTCTCTCACACATTCTCACTATCACACACTCTCACACTCGCACATTCTCTCTCTCACACTCTCTCTCTCACACTCGCACAGTCTCTCTCTCACACACTCTCTCTTTCACACACTCAATCTCTCTCACACTCGCACATTCTCTCTCACACTCGCACATTCTCTCTCTCACACACTCTCTCTCACACTCGCACATTCTCTCTCTCACACTCGCACATTCTCTCTCTCACACACTCTCTCTTTCACACATTCGCTTTCTTTCACACTCACACATTTTCTCTCTCACACTCGCACATTCTCTCTCTCACACACTCCCTCTCAGACTCGCACATTCTCTCCCTCTCACTCTCTCTCTCTCTCTCTCTCACACACGGGAACATTCTCTCTCTCACACACACTCTCTCTCTCACACACTCACACATTCTCACTCTCACACACTCTCTCTCACACTGGCACATTATCTCTCTCGCACACTCTCTCTCTATCACACTTGCACATTCTCTCTCTCGCACACTCTCTCTTTCACACACTCAATCTCTCTCACACTCGCACATTCTCTCTCTTACACTCGCATATTCTCTCTCTCACACACACTCTCTCACACTCGCACATTCTCTCTCTCACACACTCTCTCTTTCACACACTCAATCTCTCTCACACTCGCACATTCTCTCTCTTACACTCGCATATTCTCTCTCTCACACACTCTCTCTCACACTCGCACATTCTCTCTCTCACACACTCTCTCTTTCACACACTCTCTCTCTCACACACTCACACATTCTCTCTCTCACACATTCTCTCTCTCACACACTCTCTCTCACACTGGCACATTCTCTCTCTCACACTCTCTCTCTATCACACTCGCACAATCTCCCTCTCGCACACTCTCTCTTTCACACACTCAATCCCTCTCACACTCGTACATTCTCTATCTTACACTCGCACATTTTCTCTCTCACACACTCTCTCTCTCACACTCGCATATTCTCTCTCTCACACACTCTCTCTCACACTCGCACATTCTCTCTCACACTCTCTCTCTCTCTCACACTCGCACATTCTCTCTCTCACACACTCTCTCTCTCTCACACTCGCACATTCTCTCTCTCTCATTCGCACATTCTCTCTCTCACACACTCTCTCGCTCACACTCGCTCATTCTCTCTCTCACGCACTCTCTCTCTCACGCACTCTCTCTCTCACACGCTCGCCCATTTTCTCTCTCACACTCGCACATTCTCTCTCACACACTCGTACATTTTCTCTCTCACTCGCACATTCTCTCTCTCACACACTCTCTCTCTCTCTCTCACACTCGCACATTCTCTCTCACACATACTCTCTCTCTCACACTCGCACATTCTCTCTCACACACATTCTCTCTCTCTCTCATACTCGCACATTCTCTCTCTCACATACTCTCTCACTCTCTCACACTTGCACATTCTCTCTCACACACACTCTCTCTTATACATTCTCTCTCACACTCGCACATTGTCTCTCTCACACATTCTCTCTCTTATACATTCTCTCTCACACTCGCACATTCTCTCTCTCACATACTCTCTCTCTCACACTCGCACATTCTCTCTCTCACACTCTCTCTCACACTCGCACATTCTCTCTCACACTCTCTCTCTCTCTCACACTCGCACATTCTCTCTCTCTCATTCGCACATTCTCTCTCTCACGCACTCTCTCTCTCACGCACTCTCTCTCTCACACACTCGCACATTTTCTCTCTCACACTCACACATTCTCTCTCACACACTCGTACATTTTCTCTCTCACTCGCACATTCTCTCTCTCACACTGGCACATTCTCTCTCTCACACTCTCTCTCTATCACACTCGCACAATCTCCCTCTCGCACACTCTCTCTTTCACACACTCAATCTCTCTCACACTCGTAAATTCTCTATCTTACACTCACACATTTTCTCTCTCACACACTCTCTCTCTCACACTCGCATATTCTCTCTCTCACACTCTCTCTCTCACACTCGCACATTCTCTCTCTCACATACTCTCTCTCTCTCACACTCGCACATTCTCTCTCACATACATTCTCTCTCTCACATACACTCACTCTCTCATACATTCTCTCTCACACTCGCACATTCTCTCTCTCACTCTCTCTCTCCCTCACACTCGCACATTCTCTCTCTCTCTCTCTCTCTCTCTCTCTCTCACACACGGGAACATTCTCTCTCTCACACACACTCTCTCTCTCACACACTCACACATTCTCTCTCTCACATTCTCACTATCACACACTCTCACACTCGCACATTCTCCCTCTCACACTCTCTCTCTCTCACATTCGCACATTCTCTCTCTCACACACTCTCTCTTTCACACACTCAATCTCTCTCACACTCGCTCATTCTCTCACACACTCGCACATTCTCTCTCTCACACACTCTCTCTCTCACACTCGCACATTCTCTCTCTCACACTCGCACATTCTCTCTCTCACACACTCTCTCTCACACTCGCACATTCTCTCTCTCACACACTCTCTCTTTCACACATTCTCTCTCTCTCACACTCACACATTTTCTCTCTCACACTCGCACATTCTCTCTCACACACTCCCTCTCAGACTCGCACATTCTCTCCCTCTCACTCTCTCTAGCCATCACACTCGCACATTCTCTCACTCTTTCTCTCTCTCTCTCTCACACACACGGGAACATTCTCTCTCTCACACACACTCTCTCTCTCACACACTCACACATTCTCTTTCTCACACATTCTCACTATCACACACTCTCACACTCGCACATTCTCTCTCTCACACTCTCTCTCACACTCGCACATTCTCTCTCTCACACACTCTCTCTTTCACACACTCAATCTCTCTCACACTCGCACATTCTCTCTCACACTCGCACATTCTCTCTCTCACACACTCTATCACACTCACACATTTTCTCTCTCACATTAGCACATTCTCTCTCTCACACACTCACTCTCAGACTCGTACATTCTCTCCCTCTCACTCTCTCTCTCCATCACACTCGCACATTCTCTCACTCTCTCTCTTTCTCTCTCTCACACACAGGAACATTCTCTCTCTCACACACACTCTCTCTCTCACACACTCACACATTCTCTTTCTCACACATTCTCACTATCACACACTCTCACACTCGCACATTCTCTCTCTCACACTCTCTCTCACACTCGCACATTCTCTCTCTCACACACTCTCTTTCACACACTCAATCTCTCTCACACTCGCACATTCTCTCTCACACTCGCACATTCTCTCTCTCACACACTCTCTCTCACACTCGCACATTCTCTCTCTCACACACTCTATCACACTCGCACATTCTCTCTCTCACATTAGCACATTCTCTCTCTCACACACTCACTCTCAGACTCGTACATTCTCTCCCTCTCACTCTCTCTCTCCATCACACTCGCACATTCTCTCACTCTCTCTCTCTCTCTCTCTCTCTCTCTCACACACAGGAACATTCTCTCTCTCACACACACTCTCTCTCTCACACACTCACACATTCTCTCTCTCACACATTCTCACTATCACACACTCTCACACTCGCACATTCTCTCTCTCACACTCTCTCTCTCACACTCGCACAGTCTCTCTCTCACACACTCTCTCTTTCACACACTCAATCTCTCTCACACTCGCACATTCTCTCTCACACTCGCACATTCTCTCTCTCACACACTCTCTCTCACACTCGCACATTCTCTCTCTCACACTCGCACATTCTCTCTCTCACACACTCTCTCTTTCACACATTCGCTTTCTTTCACACTCACACATTTTCTCTCTCACACTCGCACATTCTCTCTCTCACACACTCCCTCTCAGACTCGCACATTCTCTCCCTCTCACTCTCTCTCTCTCTCTCTCTCACACACGGGAACATTCTCTCTCTCACACACACTCTCTCTCTCACACACTCACACATTCTCACTCTCACACACTCTCTCTCACACTGGCACATTATCTCTCTCGCACACTCTCTCTCTATCACACTTGCACATTCTCTCTCTCGCACACTCTCTCTTTCACACACTCAATCTCTCTCACACTCGCACATTCTCTCTCTTACACTCGCATATTCTCTCTCTCACACACACTCTCTCACACTCGCACATTCTCTCTCTCACACACTCTCTCTTTCACACACTCAATCTCTCTCACACTCGCACATTCTCTCTCTTACACTCGCATATTCTCTCTCTCACACACTCTCTCTCACACTCGCACATTCTCTCTCTCACACACTCTCTCTTTCACACACTCTCTCTCTCACACACTCACACATTCTCTCTCTCACACATTCTCTCTCTCACACACTCTCTCTCACACTGGCACATTCTCTCTCTCACACTCTCTCTCTATCACACTCGCACAATCTCCCTCTCGCACACTCTCTCTTTCACACACTCAATCCCTCTCACACTCGTACATTCTCTATCTTACACTCGCACATTTTCTCTCTCACACACTCTCTCTCTCACACTCGCATATTCTCTCTCTCACACACTCTCTCTCACACTCGCACATTCTCTCTCACACTCTCTCTCTCTCTCACACTCGCACATTCTCTCTCTCACACACTCTCTCTCTCTCACACTCGCACATTCTCTCTCTCTCATTCGCACATTCTCTCTCTCACACACTCTCTCGCTCACACTCGCTCATTCTCTCTCTCACGCACTCTCTCTCTCACGCACTCTCTCTCTCACACGCTCGCCCATTTTCTCTCTCACACTCGCACATTCTCTCTCACACACTCGTACATTTTCTCTCTCACTCGCACATTCTCTCTCTCACACACTCTCTCTCTCTCTCTCACACTCGCACATTCTCTCTCACACATACTCTCTCTCTCACACTCGCACATTCTCTCTCACACACATTCTCTCTCTCTCTCATACTCGCACATTCTCTCTCTCACATACTCTCTCACTCTCTCACACTTGCACATTCTCTCTCACACACACTCTCTCTTATACATTCTCTCTCACACTCGCACATTGTCTCTCTCACACATTCTCTCTCTTATACATTCTCTCTCACACTCGCACATTCTCTCTCTCACATACTCTCTCTCTCTCTCACACTCGCACATTCTCTCTCTCACACTCTCTCTCACACTCGCACATTCTCTCTCACACTCTCTCTCTCTCTCACACTCGCACATTCTCTCTCTCTCATTCGCACATTCTCTCTCTCACGCACTCTCTCTCTCACGCACTCTCTCTCTCACACACTCGCACATTTTCTCTCTCACACTCACACATTCTCTCTCACACACTCGTACATTTTCTCTCTCACTCGCACATTCTCTCTCTCACACTGGCACATTCTCTCTCTCACACTCTCTCTCTATCACACTCGCACAATCTCCCTCTCGCACACTCTCTCTTTCACACACTCAATCTCTCTCACACTCGTAAATTCTCTATCTTACACTCACACATTTTCTCTCTCACACACTCTCTCTCTCACACTCGCATATTCTCTCTCTCACACTCTCTCTCTCACACTCGCACATTCTCTCTCTCACATACTCTCTCTCTCTCACACTCGCACATTCTCTCTCACATACATTCTCTCTCTCACATACACTCACTCTCTCATACATTCTCTCTCACACTCGCACATTCTCTCTCTCACTCTCTCTCTCCCTCACACTCGCACATTCTCTCTCTCTCTCTCTCTCTCTCTCTCTCTCACACACGGGAACATTCTCTCTCTCACACACACTCTCTCTCTCACACACTCACACATTCTCTCTCTCACATTCTCACTATCACACACTCTCACACTCGCACATTCTCCCTCTCACACTCTCTCTCTCTCACATTCGCACATTCTCTCTCTCACACACTCTCTCTTTCACACACTCAATCTCTCTCACACTCGCTCATTCTCTCACACACTCGCACATTCTCTCTCTCACACACTCTCTCTCTCACACTCGCACATTCTCTCTCTCACACTCGCACATTCTCTCTCTCACACACTCTCTCTCACACTCGCACATTCTCTCTCTCACACACTCTCTCTTTCACACATTCTCTCTCTCTCACACTCACACATTTTCTCTCTCACACTCGCACATTCTCTCTCACACACTCCCTCTCAGACTCGCACATTCTCTCCCTCTCACTCTCTCTAGCCATCACACTCGCACATTCTCTCACTCTTTCTCTCTCTCTCTCTCACACACACGGGAACATTCTCTCTCTCACACACACTCTCTCTCTCACACACTCACACATTCTCTTTCTCACACATTCTCACTATCACACACTCTCACACTCGCACATTCTCTCTCTCACACTCTCTCTCACACTCGCACATTCTCTCTCTCACACACTCTCTCTTTCACACACTCAATCTCTCTCACACTCGCACATTCTCTCTCACACTCGCACATTCTCTCTCTCACACACTCTATCACACTCACACATTTTCTCTCTCACATTAGCACATTCTCTCTCTCACACACTCACTCTCAGACTCGTACATTCTCTCCCTCTCACTCTCTCTCTCCATCACACTCGCACATTCTCTCACTCTCTCTCTCTCTCTCTCTCTCTCTCTCTCACACACAGGAACATTCTCTCTCTCACACACACTCTCTCTCTCACACACTCACACATTCTCTCTCTCACACTCTCTCTCACACTCGCACATTCTCTCTCTCACACACTCTCTCTTTCACACACTCAATCTCTCTCACACTCGCACATTCTCTCTCACACTCGCACATTCTCTCTCTCACACACTCTCTCTCTCACACTCGCACATTCTCTCTCTCACACTCGCACATTCTCTCTCTCACACACTCTCTCTTTCACACATTCGCTTTCTTTCACACTCACACATTTTCTCTCTCACACTCGCACATTCTCTCTCTCACACACTCCCTCTCAGACTCGCACATTCTCTCCCTCTCACTCTCCCTCTCTCTCTCTCTCACACACGGGAACATTCTCTCTCTCACACACACTCTCTCTCTCACACACTCACACATTCTCACTCTCACACACTCTCTCTCACACTGGCACATTATCTCTCTCGCACACTCTCTCTCTATCACACTTGCACATTCTCTCTCTCACACACTCTCTCTTTCACACACTCAATCTCTCTCACACTCGCACATTCTCTCTCTTACACTCGCATATTCTCTCTCTCACACACACTCTCTCACACTCGCACATTCTCTCTCTCACACACTCTCTCTTTCACACACTCAATCTCTCTCACACTCGCTCATTCTCTCACACACTCGCACATTCTCTCTCTCACACACTCTCTCTCTCACACTCGCACATTCTCTCTCTCACACTCGCACATTCTCTCTCTCACACACTCTCTCTCACACTCGCACATTCTCTCTCTCACACACTCTCTCTTTCACACATTCTCTCTCTCTCACACTCACACATTTTCTCTCTCACACTCGCACATTCTCTCTCACACACTCCCTCTCAGACTCGCACATTCTCTCCCTCTCACTCTCTCTAGCCATCACACTCGCACATTCTCTCACTCTCTCTCTCTCTCTCTCTCACACACGGGAACATTCTCTCTCTCACACACACTCTCTCTCTCACACACTCACACATTCTCTTTCTCACACATTCTCACTATCACACACTCTCACACTCGCACATTCTCTCTCTCACACTCTCTCTCACACTCGCACATTCTCTCTCTCACACACTCTCTCTTTCACACACTCAATCTCTCTCACACTCGCACATTCTCTCTCACACTCGCACATTCTCTCTCTCACACACTCTCTCTCACACTCGCACATTCTCTCTCACACACTCTATCACACTCACACATTTTCTCTCTCACATTCGCACATTCTCTCTCTCACACACTCACTCTCAGACTCGTACATTCTCTCCCTCTCACTCTCTCTCTCCATCACACTCGCACATTCTCTCACTCTCTCTCTCTCTCTCTCTCTCTCTCTCACACACAGGAACATTCTCTCTCTCACACACACTCTCTCTCTCACACACTCACACATTCTCTCTCTCACACATTCTCACTATCACACACTCTCACACTCGCACATTCTCTCTCTCACACCCTCTCTCTCACACTCGCACAGTCTCTCTCTCACACATTCTCTCTTTCACACACTCAATCTCTCTCACACTCGCACATTCTCTCTCACACTGGCACATTCTCTCTCTCGCACACTCTCTCTCTATCACACTTGCACATTCTCTCTCTCGCACACTCTCTCTTTCACACACTCAATCTCTCTCACACTCACACATTCTCTCTCTTACACTCGCATATTCTCTCTCTCACACACACTCTCTCACACTCACACATTCTCTCTCTCACACACTCTCTCTTTCACACACTCAATCTCTCTCACACTCGCACATTCTCTCTCTTACACTCGCATATTCTCTCTCTCACACACTCTCTCTCACACTCGCACATTCTCTCTCTCACACACTCTCTCTTTCACACACTCTCTCTCTCACACACTCACACATTCTCTCTCTCACACATTCTCTCTCTCACACACTCTCTCTCACACTGGCACATTCTCTCTCTCACACTCTCTCTCTATCACACTCGCACAATCTCCCTCTCGCACACTCTCTCTTTCACACACTCAATCCCTCTCACACTCGTACATTCTCTATCTTACACTCGCACATTTTCTCTCTCACACACTCTCTCTCTCACACTCGCATATTCTCTCTCTCACACACTCTCTCTCACACTCGCACATTCTCTCTCACACTCTCTCTCTCTCTCACACTCGCACATTCTCTCTCTCACACACTCTCTCTCTCTCACACTCGCACATTCTCTCTCTCTCATTCGCACATTCTCTCTCTCACACACTCTCTCGCTCACACTCGCTCATTCTCTCTCTCACGCACTCTCTCTCTCACGCACTCTCTCTCTCACACGCTCGCCCATTTTCTCTCTCACACTCGCACATTCTCTCTCACACACTCGCACATTCTCTCTCACACACTCCCTCTCAGACTCGCACATTCTCTCCCTCTCACTCTCTCTAGCCATCACACTCGCACATTCTCTCACTCTCTCTCTCTCTCTCACACACGGGAACATTCTCTCTCTCACACACACTCTCTCTCTCACACACTCACACATTCTCTTTCTCACACATTCTCACTATCACACACTCTCACACTCGCACATTCTCTCTCTCACACTCTCTCTCACACTCGCACATTCTCTCTCTCACACACTCTCTCTTTCACACACTCAATCTCTCTCACACTCGCACATTCTCTCTCACACTCGCACATTCTCTCTCTCACACACTCTCTCTCACACTCGCACATTCTCTCTCACACACTCTATCACACTCACACATTTTCTCTCTCACATTCGCACATTCTCTCTCTCACACACTCACTCTCAGACTCGTACATTCTCTCCCTCTCACTCTCTCTCTCCATCACACTCGCACATTCTCTCACTCTCTCTCTCTCTCTCTCTCTCTCTCTCTCACACACAGGAACATTCTCTCTCTCACACACACTCTCTCTCTCACACACTCACACATTCTCTCTCTCACACATTCTCACTATCACACACTCTCACACTCGCACATTCTCTCTCTCACACCCTCTCTCTCACACTCGCACAGTCTCTCTCTCACACATTCTCTCTTTCACACACTCAATCTCTCTCACACTCGCACATTCTCTCTCACACTGGCACATTCTCTCTCTCGCACACTCTCTCTCTATCACACTTGCACATTCTCTCTCTCGCACACTCTCTCTTTCACACACTCAATCTCTCTCACACTCACACATTCTCTCTCTTACACTCGCATATTCTCTCTCTCACACACACTCTCTCACACTCACACATTCTCTCTCTCACACACTCTCTCTTTCACACACTCAATCTCTCTCACACTCGCACATTCTCTCTCTTACACTCGCATATTCTCTCTCTCACACACTCTCTCTCACACTCGCACATTCTCTCTCTCACACACTCTCTCTTTCACACACTCTCTCTCTCACACACTCACACATTCTCTCTCTCACACATTCTCTCTCTCACACACTCTCTCTCACACTGGCACATTCTCTCTCTCACACTCTCTCTCTATCACACTCGCACAATCTCCCTCTCGCACACTCTCTATTTCACACACTCAATCCCTCTCACACTCGTACATTCTCTATCTTACACTCACACATTTTCTCTCTCACACACTCTCTCTCTCACACTCGCATATTCTCTCTCTCACACACTCTCTCTCACACTCGCACATTCTCTCTCACACTCTCTCTCTCTCTCACACTCGCACATTCTCTCTCTCACACACTCTCTCTCTCTCACACTCGCACATTCTCTCTCTCTCATTCGCACATTCTCTCTCTCACACACTCTCTCGCTCACACTCGCTCATTCTCTCTCTCACGCACTCTCTCTCTCACGCACTCTCTCTCTCACACGCTCGCCCATTTTCTCTCTCACACTCGCACATTCTCTCTCACACACTCGTACATTTTCTCTCTCACTCGCACATTCTCTCTCTCACACACTCTCTCTCTCTCTCTCACACTCGCACATTCTCTCTCACACATACTCTCTCTCTCACACTCGCACATTCTCTCTCACACACACTCTCTCTCTCTCTCACACTCACACATTCTCTCTCTTACACTCGCATATTCTCTCTCTCACACACACTCTCTCACACTCACACATTCTCTCTCTCACACACTCTCTCTTTCACACACTCAATCTCTCTCACACTCGCACATTCTCTCTCTCACACTCGCACATTCTCTCTCTCACACACTCTCTCGCTCACACTCGCTCATTCTCTCTCTCACGCACTCTCTCTCTCACGCACTCTCTCTCTCACACGCTCGCCCATTTTCTCTCTCACACTCGCACATTCTCTCTCACACACTCGTACATTTTCTCTCTCACTCGCACATTCTCTCTCTCACACACTCTCTCTCTCTCTCTCACACTCGCACATTCTCTCTCACACATACTCTCTCTCTCACACTCGCACATTCTCTCTCACACACACTCTCTCTCTCTCTCATACTCGCACATTCTCTCTCTCACATACTCTCTCACTCTCTCACACTTGCACATTCTCTCTCACACACACTCTCTCTTATACATTCTCTCTCACACTCGCACATTCTCTCTCTCACATACTCTCTCTCTCTCTCACACTCGCACATTCTCTCTCTCACACTCTCTCTCACACTCGCACATTCTCTCTCATACTCTCTCTCTCTCTCACACTCGCACATTCTCTCTCTCTCATTCGCACATTCTCTCTCTCACGCACTCTCTCTCTCACGCACTCTCTCTCTCACACACTCGCACATTTTCTCTCTCACACTCACACATTCTCTCTCACACACTCGTACATTTTCTCTCTCACTCGTCGCACATTCTCTCTCTCACACTGGCACATTCTCTCTCTCACACTCTCTCTCTATCACACTCGCACAATCTCCCTCTCGAACACTCTCTCTTTCACACACTCAATCTCTCTCACACTCGTAAATTCTCTATCTTACACTCACACATTCTCTCTCTCACATACTCTCTCTCTCTCACACTCGCACATTCTCTCTCACATACATTCTCTCTCTCACATACACTCACTCTGTCATACATTCTCTCTCACACTCGCACATTCTCTCTCTCACTCTCTCTCTCCCTCATACTCGCACATTCTCTCTCTCTCTCTCTCTCTCTCTCTCTCTCTCACACACGGGAACATTCTCTCTCTCACACACACTCTCTCTCTCACACACTCACACATTCTCTCTCTCACATTCTCACTATCACACACTCTCACACTCGCACATTCTCCCTCTCACACTCTCTCTCTCTCACATTCGCACATTCTCTCTCTCACACACTCTCTCTTTCACACACTCAATCTCTCTCACACTCGCTCATTCTCTCACACACTCGCACATTCTCTCTCTCACACACTCTCTCTCTCACACTCGCACATTCTCTCTCTCACACTCGCACATTCTCTCTCTCACACACTCTCTCTCACACTCGCACATTCTCTCTCTCACACACTCTCTCTTTCACACATTCTCTCTCTCTCACACTCACACATTTTCTCTCTCACACTCGCACATTCTCTCTCACACACTCCCTCTCAGACTCGCACATTCTCTCCCTCTCACTCTCTCTAGCCATCACACTCGCACATTCTCTCACTCTTTCTCTCTCTCTCTCTCACACACACGGGAACATTCTCTCTCTCACACACACTCTCTCTCTCACACACTCACACATTCTCTTTCTCACACATTCTCACTATCACACACTCTCACACTCGCACATTCTCTCTCTCACACTCTCTCTCACACTCGCACATTCTCTCTCTCACACACTCTCTCTTTCACACACTCAATCTCTCTCACACTCGCACATTCTCTCTCACACTCGCACATTCTCTCTCTCACACACTCTCTCTCACACTCGCACATTCTCTCTCTCACACACTCTATCACACTCACACATTTTCTCTCTCACATTAGCACATTCTCTCTCTCACACACTCACTCTCAGACTCGTACATTCTCTCCCTCTCACTCTCTCTCTCCATCACACTCGCACATTCTCTCACTCTCTCTCTCTCTCTCTCTCTCTCTCTCTCACACACAGGAACATTCTCTCTCTCACACACACTCTCTCTCTCACACACTCACACATTCTCTCTCTCACACTCTCTCTCACACTCGCACATTCTCTCTCTCACACACTCTCTCTTTCACACACTCAATCTCTCTCACACTCGCACATTCTCTCTCACACTCGCACATTCTCTCTCTCACACACTCTCTCTCTCACACTCGCACATTCTCTCTCTCACACTCGCACATTCTCTCTCTCACACACTCTCTCTTTCACACATTCGCTTTCTTTCACACTCACACATTTTCTCTCTCACACTCGCACATTCTCTCTCTCACACACTCCCTCTCAGACTCGCACATTCTCTCCCTCTCACTCTCCCTCTCTCTCTCTCTCACACACGGGAACATTCTCTCTCTCACACACACTCTCTCTCTCACACACTCACACATTCTCACTCTCACACACTCTCTCTCACACTGGCACATTATCTCTCTCGCACACTCTCTCTCTATCACACTTGCACATTCTCTCTCTCACACACTCTCTCTTTCACACACTCAATCTCTCTCACACTCGCACATTCTCTCTCTTACACTCGCATATTCTCTCTCTCACACACACTCTCTCACACTCGCACATTCTCTCTCTCACACACTCTCTCTTTCACACACTCAATCTCTCTCACACTCGCTCATTCTCTCACACACTCGCACATTCTCTCTCTCACACACTCTCTCTCTCACACTCGCACATTCTCTCTCTCACACTCGCACATTCTCTCTCTCACACACTCTCTCTCACACTCACACATTCTCTCTCTCACACACTCTCTCTTTCACACATTCTCTCTCTCTCACACTCACACATTTTCTCTCTCACACTCGCACATTCTCTCTCACACACTCCCTCTCAGACTCGCACATTCTCTCCCTCTCACTCTCTCTAGCCATCACACTCGCACATTCTCTCACTCTCTCTCTCTCTCTCTCTCACACACGGGAACATTCTCTCTCTCACACACACTCTCTCTCTCACACACTCACACATTCTCTTTCTCACACATTCTCACTATCACACACTCTCACACTCGCACATTCTCTCTCTCACACTCTCTCTCACACTCGCACATTCTCTCTCTCACACACTCTCTCTTTCACACACTCAATCTCTCTCACACTCGCACATTCTCTCTCACACTCGCACATTCTCTCTCTCACACACTCTCTCTCACACTCGCACATTCTCTCTCACACACTCTATCACACTCACACATTTTCTCTCTCACATTCGCACATTCTCTCTCTCACACACTCACTCTCAGACTCGTACATTCTCTCCCTCTCACTCTCTCTCTCCATCACACTCGCACATTCTCTCACTCTCTCTCTCTCTCTCTCTCTCTCTCTCACACACAGGAACATTCTCTCTCTCACACACACTCTCTCTCTCACACACTCACACATTCTCTCTCTCACACATTCTCACTATCACACACTCTCACACTCGCACATTCTCTCTCTCACACCCTCTCTCTCACACTCGCACAGTCTCTCTCTCACACATTCTCTCTTTCACACACTCAATCTCTCTCACACTCGCACATTCTCTCTCACACTGGCACATTCTCTCTCTCGCACACTCTCTCTCTATCACACTTGCACATTCTCTCTCTCGCACACTCTCTCTTTCACACACTCAATCTCTCTCACACTCACACATTCTCTCTCTTACACTCGCATATTCTCTCTCTCACACACACTCTCTCACACTCACACATTCTCTCTCTCACACACTCTCTCTTTCACACACTCAATCTCTCTCACACTCGCACATTCTCTCTCTTACACTCGCATATTCTCTCTCTCACACACTCTCTCTCACACTCGCACATTCTCTCTCTCACACACTCTCTCTTTCACACACTCTCTCTCTCACACACTCACACATTCTCTCTCTCACACATTCTCTCTCTCACACACTCTCTCTCACACTGGCACATTCTCTCTCTCACACTCTCTCTCTATCACACTCGCACAATCTCCCTCTCGCACACTCTCTCTTTCACACACTCAATCCCTCTCACACTCGTACATTCTCTATCTTACACTCGCACATTTTCTCTCTCACACACTCTCTCTCTCACACTCGCATATTCTCTCTCTCACACACTCTCTCTCACACTCGCACATTCTCTCTCACACTCTCTCTCTCTCTCACACTCGCACATTCTCTCTCTCACACACTCTCTCTCTCTCACACTCGCACATTCTCTCTCTCTCATTCGCACATTCTCTCTCTCACACACTCTCTCGCTCACACTCGCTCATTCTCTCTCTCACGCACTCTCTCTCTCACGCACTCTCTCTCTCACACGCTCGCCCATTTTCTCTCTCACACTCGCACATTCTCTCTCACACACTCGTACATTTTCTCTCTCACTCGCACATTCTCTCTCTCACACACTCTCTCTCTCTCTCTCACACTCGCACATTCTCTCTCACACATACTCTCTCTCTCACACTCGCACATTCTCTCTCACACACACTCTCTCTCTCTCTCATACTCGCACATTCTCTCTCTCACATACTCTCTCACTCTCTCACACTTGCACATTCTCTCTCACACACACACTCTCTTATACATTCTCTCTCACACTCGCACATTGTCTCTCTCACACATTCTCTCTCTTATACATTCTCTCTCACACTCGCACATTCTCTCTCTCACATACTCTCTCTCTCTCTCACACTCGCACATTCTCTCTCTCACACTCTCTCTCACACTCGCACATTCTCTCTCACACTCTCTCTCTCTCTCACACTCGCACATTCTCTCTCTCTCATTCGCACATTCTCTCTCTCACGCACTCTCTCTCTCACGCACTCTCTCTCTCACACACTCGCACATTTTCTCTCTCACACTCACACATTCTCTCTCACACACTCGTACATTTTCTCTCTCACTCGCACATTCTCTCTCTCACACACACTCTCTCTCTCTCTCTCACACTCGCACATTCTCTCTCACACACACTCTCTCTTATACATTCTCTCTCACACTCGCACATTCTCTCTCTCACACACTCTCTCTTATACATTCTCTCTCACACTCGCACATTCTCTCTCTCACATACTCTCTCTCTCTCTCTCTCACTCGCACATTCTCTGTCTCACACACACTCTCTCTCTCTCACACACTCTCCCTCTCATACATTCTCTCTCACACTCGTACATTCTCTCTCTTACATACTCTCTCTCTCTCTCACACTCGCACATTCTCTCTCACACACACGCTCTCTCTCACACACATCACTCTCTCACATACACTCACTCTCTCATACATTCTCTCTCACACTCGCACATTCTCTCTCTCAAATACTCTCTCTCTCTCACACTCGCACATTCTCTCTCACACACACTCTCTCTCTCATAAATTCTCTCACACACTCGCACATTCTCTCTCTCACACACTCTCTCTCTCACATCGCACATTCTCTCTCTCTCACATAATCTCTCTCTCACACTCGCACATTATCTCTCTCACACACTCTCTCTCTCTCTCACACTCACACATTCTCTCTCTCACACATTCTCACTATCACACACTCTCACACTCGCACATTCTCTCTCTCACACTCTCTCTCTCACACTCGCACAGTCTCTCTCTCACACACTCTCTCTTTCACACACTCAATCTCTCTCACACTCGCACATTCTCTCTCACACTCGCACATTCTCTCTCTCACACACTCTCTCTCTCACACTCGCACATTCTCTCTCTCACACTCGCACATTCTCTCTCTCACACACTCTCTCTTTCACACATTCGCTTTCTTTCACACTCACACATTTTCTCTCTCACACTCGCACATTCTCTCTCTCACACACTCCCTCTCAGACTTGCACATTCTCTCCCTCTCACTCTCTCTCTCTCTCTCTCTCACACACGGGAACATTCTCTCTCTCACACACACTCTCTCTCTCACACACTCACACATTCTCACTCTCACACACTCTCTCTCACACTGGCACATTATCTCTCTCGCACACTCTCTCTCTATCACACTTGCACATTCTCTCTCTCGCACACTCTCTCTTTCACACACTCAATCTCTCTCACACTCGCACATTCTCTCTCTCACACTCGCATATTCTCTCTCTCACACACACTCTCTCACACTCGCACATTCTCTCTCTCACACACTCTCTCTTTCACACACTCTCTCTCTCACACACTCACACATTCTCTCTCTCACACATTCTCTCTCTCACACACTCTCTCTCACACTGGCACATTCTCTCTCTCACACTCTCTCTCTATCACACTCGCACAATCTCCCTCTCGCACACTCTCTCTTTCACACACTCAATCCCTCTCACACTCGTACATTCTCTATCTTACACTCGCACATTTTCTCTCTCACACACTCTCTCTCTCACACTCGCATATTCTCTCTCTCACACACTCTCTCTCACACTCGCACATTCTCTCTCACACTCTCTCTCTCTCTCACACTCGCACATTCTCTCTCACACACACTCTCTCTCTCTCTCATACTCGCACATTCTCTCTCTCACATACTCTCTCACTCTCTCACACTTGCACATTCTCTCTCACAGACACTCTCTCTTATACATTCTCTCTCACACTCGCACATTGTCTCTCTCACACATTCTCTCTCTTATACATTCTCTCTCACACTCGCATATTCTCTCTCTCACATACTCTCTCTCTCTCTCACACTCGCACATTCTCTCTCTCACACTCTCTCTCACACTCGCACATTCTCTCTCACACTCTCTCTCTCTCTCACACTCGCACATTCTCTCTCTCTCATTCGCAAATTCTCTCTCTCACGCACTCTCTCTCTCACGCACTCTCTCTCTCACACACTCGCACATTTTCTCTCTCACACTCACACATTCTCTCTCACACACTCGTACATTTTCTCTCTCACTCGCACATTCTCTCTCTCACACACACTCTCTCTCTCTCTCTCACACTCGCACATTCTCTCTCACACACACTCTCTCTTATACATTCTCTCTCACACTCGCACATTCTCTCTCTCACACACTCTCTCTTATACATTCTCTCTCACACTCGCACATTCTCTCTCTCACATACTCTCTCTCTCTCTCTCACTCGCACATTCTCTGTCTCACACACACTCTCTCTCACACACTCTCCCTCTCATACATTCTCTCTCACACTCGTACATTCTCTCTCTTACATACTCTCTCTCTCTCACACTCGCACATTCTCTCTCACACACACGCTCTCTCTCACACACATCACTCTCTCACATACACTCACTCTCTCATACATTCTCTCTCACACTCGCACATTCTCTCTCTCAAATACTCTCTCTCTCTCACACTCGCACATTCTCTCTCACACACACTCTCTCTCTCATAAATTCTCTCACACACTCGCACATTCTCTCTCTCACACACTCTCTCTCTCACATCGCACATTCTCTCTCTCTCACATAATCTCTCTCTCACACTCGCACATTATCTCTCTCACACACTCTCTCTCTCTCACACTCGCACATTCTCTCTCTCACATACTCTCTCTCTCTCTCATACTCGCACATTCTCTCTCACACACACTCTCTCTCTCACACACACTCTCTCTCTCACACATTCTCTCTCTCTCACACATTCTCTCTCTCTCACACTCGCACATTCTCTCTCTCTCACACACTCTCTCTCACACTCGCACATTCTATCTCTCACACACACTCTCACACTCACACATCCTCTCTTTCACACTCTCTCTCGCTCACACTCGCACATTCTCTCTCTCACTCTCTCTCTCTCTCTCTCTCTCTCTCACACACGGGAACATTCTCTCTCTCACACACACTCTCTCTCTCACACACTCACACATTCTCTCTCTCACACATTCTCTCTCTCACACACTCTCTCTCACACTGGCACATTCTCTCTCTCACACTCTCTCTCTATCACACTCGCACATTCTCCCTCTCGCACACTCTCTCTTCCACACACTCAATCTCTCTCACACTCGTACATTCTCTATCTTACACTCGCACATTTTCTCTCTCACACACTCTCTCTTATACATTCTCTCTCACACTCGCACATTCTCTCTCTCACATACTCTCTCTCTCTCTCTCACTCGCACATTCTCTGTCTCACACACACTCTCTCTCACACACTCTCCCTCTCATACATTCTCTCTCACACTCGTACATTCTCTCTCTTACATACTCTCTCTCTCTCTCACACTCGCACATTCTCTCTCACACACACGCTCTCTCTCACACACATCACTCTCTCACATACACTCACTCTCTCATACATTCTCTCACACTCGCACATTCTCTCTCTCAAATACTCTCTCTCTCTCACACTCGCACATTCTCTCTCACACACACTCTCTCTCTCATAAATTCTCTCACACACTCGCACATTCTCTCTCTCACACACTCTCTCTCTCACATCGCACATTCTCTCTCTCTCACATAATCTCTCTCTCACACTCGCACATTATCTCTCTCACACACTCTCTCTCTCTCACACTCGCACATTCTCTCTCTCACATACTCTCTCTCTCTCTCATACTCGCACATTCTCTCTCACACACACTCTCTCTCTCACACACACTCTCTCTCTCACACATTCTCTCTCTCTCACACATTCTCTCTCTCTCACACTCGCACATTCTCTCTCTCTCACACACTCTCTCTCACACTCGCACATTCTATCTCTCACACACACTCTCACACTCACACATCCTCTCTTTCACACTCTCTCTCGCTCACACTCGCACATTCTCTCTCTCACTCTCTCTCTCTCTCTCTCTCTCTCTCACACACGGGAACATTCTCTCTCTCACACACACTCTCTCTCTCACACACTCACACATTCTCTCTCTCACACATTCTCTCTCTCACACACTCTCTCTCACACTGGCACATTCTCTCTCTCACACTCTCTCTCTATCACACTCGCACATTCTCCCTCTCGCACACTCTCTCTTCCACACACTCAATCTCTCTCACACTCGTACATTCTCTATCTTACACTCGCACATTTTCTCTCTCACACACTCTCTCTCTCACACTCGCATATTCTCTCTCTCACACACTCTCTCTCACACTCGCACATTCTCTCTCACACTCTCTCTCTCTCTCACACTCGCACATTCTCTCTCTCACACTCGCACATTCTCTCTCTCTCATTCGCACATTCTCTCTCTCACACACTCTCTCGCTCATACTCGCTCATTCTCTCTCTCACGCACTCTCTCTCTCACGCACTCTCTCTCTCACACACTCGCACTTTTTCTCTCTCAAACTCGCACATTCTCTCTCACACACTCGTACATTTTCTCTCTCACTCGCACATTCTCTCTCTCACACACTCTCTCTCTCTCTCTCACACTCGCACATTCTCTCTCACACACGATCTCTCTCACACACATCACTCTCTCACATACACTCAGTCTCTCATACATTCTCTCACACACTCGTACATTTTCTCTCTCACTCGCACATTCTCTCTCTCACACACTCTCTCTCTCTCTCTCACACTCGCACATTCTCTCTCACACATACTCTCTCTCTCACACTCGCACATTCTCTCTCACACACACTCTCTCTCTCTCTCATACTCGCACATTCTCTCTCTCACATACTCTCTCACTCTCTCACACTTGCACATTCTCTCTCACACACACTCTCTCTTATACATTCTCTCTCACACTCGCACATTGTCTCTCTCACACATTCTCTCTCTTATACATTCTCTCTCACACTCGCACATTCTCTCTCTCTCATACTTTCTCTCTCTCTCACACTCGCACATTCTCTGTCTCACCCACACTCTCTCTCACACACACTCTCTCTCTCATACATTCTCTCTCACACTCGCACATTCTCGCTCTCACACACTCTCTCTCTCACACTCGCACATTCTCTCTCTCACACACTCTCTCTCTCTCACACTCGCACATTCTCTGTCTCACACACACTCTCTCTCTCATACATTCTCTCTCACACTCGCACATTCTCTCTCTTACATACTCTCTCTCTCTCACACTCGCACATTCTCTCTCACACACGCTCTCTCTCACACACATCACTCTCTCACATACACTCACTCTCTCATACATTCTCTCTCACACTCGCACATTCTCTCTCTCACATACTCTCTCTCACACTCGCACATTCTCTCTCACACACTCTCTCTCATAAATTCTCTCACACACTCGCACATTCTCTCTCTCACACACTCTCTCTCTCACATCGCACCTTCACTCTCTCTCACACAATCTCTCTCTCTCTCACACTCGCACATTATCTCTCACACACTCTCTCTCTCTCACACTCGCACATTCTCTCTCTCACATACTCTCTCTCTCTCTCATACTCGCACATTCTCTCTCACACGCACTCTCTCTCTCACACACACTCTCTCTCTCACACATTCTCTCTCTCACACATTCTCTCTCTCTCACACTCGCACATTCTCTCGCTCTCACACACTCTCTCTCACACTCGCACATTCTCTCTCTCACACACACTCTCACATGCGCAAATCCTCTCTTTCACACTCTCTCTCTCTCACACTCGCACATTCTCTCTCTCAATCTCTCTCTCTCTCTCTCGCTCTCTCTCTCACACACGGGAACATTCTCTCTCTCACACACACTCTCTCTCTCACACACTCACACATTCTCTCTCTCACACATTCTCTCTCTCACACATTCTCTCTCACACTCGCACATTCTCTCTCTCACATACTCTCTCTCTCACTCATACTCGCACATTCTCTCTCACACACACTCTCTCTCTCACACACACTCTCTCTCTCACACATTCTCTCTCTCTCACACATTCTCTCTCTCTCACACTCGCACATTCTCTCTCTCTCACACACTCTCTCTCACACTCGCACATTCTCTCTCTCACACACACTCTCACACTCACACATCCTCTCTTTCACACTCTCTCTCACACTCGCACATTCTCTCTCTCACTCTCTCTCTCTCTCTCTCTCTCTCACACACGGGAACATTCTGTCTCTCACACACACTCTCTCTCTCACACACTCACACATTCTCTCTCTCACACATTCTCTCTCTCACACACTCTCTCTCACACTGGCACATTCTCTCTCTCACACTCTCTCTCTATCACACTCGCACATTCTCCCTCTCGCACACTCTCTCTTTCACACACTCAATCTCTCTCACACTCGTACATTCTCTATCTTACACTCGCACATTTTCTCTCTCACACACTCTCTCTCTCACACTCGCATATTCTCTCTCTCACACACTCTCTCTCACACTCTCTCTCTCTCTCACACTCGCACATTCTCTCTCTCACACTCGCACATTCTCTCTCTCTCATTCGCACATTCTCTCTCTCACACACTCTCTCGCTCATACTCGCTCATTCTCTCTCTCATGCACTCTCTCTCTCACGCACTCTCTCTCTCACACACTCGCACATTTTCTCTCTCAAACTCGCACATTCTCTCTCACACACTCGTACATTTTCTCTCTCACTCGCACATTCTCTCTCTCACACACTCTCTCTCTCTCACACTCGCACATTCTCTCTCACACACGATCTCTCTCACACACATCACTCTCTCACATACACTCAGTCTCTCATACATTCTCTCACAC